>NC_052532.1:25324746-25633046 GCF_016699485.2 Gallus gallus | reverse complement strand
AAAAGGAAGATTCGGGAATCTATATGCCAGTCAGTTTACTCTTGTGCCAGGGAAGATCATGGAACAAATCTTCCTAGAAACCATGCTAAGGCATCTGGAAAACAAAGAGTTGACTGACAAATTTAGTGGCTTTTTACAACAGGCTTATAACACTGGAGGACAAAGTAAGAGCAATAGACATCATCTACAGACTTGTGCAAAGCATTTGACACTGTTCCACACAACGTTAAAATAAACTGTCATCAAAAGCATGGTCAGCAAGTTGAAAGAGATGATTCTCCACCTCTACACTGCATTCATGAGATCATACATCTAGCAATGCTTTCAGTGCTGGGGCCCCGAGCACAAGGATATGGACTTGTTAGAGTGAGTCCAGAAGAGGGTCATGAAGATGATCAGGGGGCTATAGAGCACCTCTTCCATAGAGACAGGCTGAGAGAGTTGGGATTGTTTGGTCTAGAGAAGAGAAGACTGCAGAGTACCTTACAAGCAGCCTTCCAGTACATAAAGGGGGCCTACAAGAAAGTTGGTGAGGTACCCTTAATCAGGAAGTGTAGTGATAGGATACAGGGGTAACAGTTTTAAACCAAAAGGAGTTAGATTTAGACTAGATGTAAGGAATATATTTACTATGAGGGTGGATGTCCCATCCCTAGGGATGTTTGAGGCCAGGTTGGGTGGAGCATTGGGTAGCAAGATCTAGTGGCAGGTGTCCCTGCTCACTGCAGATGGGTTGGAACTAGATGGACTTAAGGTTCCTTTCAACCCAATCTGTTCTGTGATTCTGTGGTTTGTAGAACTATGGTGAAAAGCACACTTACAAGATGAGTTGTTGCAGTGCTTTTGTGTCCTTTCTCTTAAATAAAATAAGCACAAAGTGGAATCAGTTTCTCCCATTGACAGGTTGGATCAGTTCAATTACATGAATAAGCACCAATTTTTTGTTAGTTTTTTTTTTCCATTTGTTTATATACTTGTGGAAAATAGTTTCATTGAAACTGCAACTTTTTTTCAACTGGAAAACCTGTAATGAAATCTTGTGCTTACTGAGCAGTACCTAACAGATGCTGTTCTTTCTTCCCCTTGTGGCTTTGGCAGGGCACCTACAACACTCCTGCTCATGACCTACAACACTCTTGCTAATTTAGCCCCAGCTTATTTTTCTAATCAGGTTTGGCATTTTGCCAGGTTGCCTGACCCTGAGTAATTCAACACAGAAAGTGATTAATTCAGAGTTGGGGACTAGATACTTCAAAGGTGGCATCCGTAAATGGAAAAAATAAGGAATGGAACCCCTCAGAGGGATTTCCTTGCTCAGACAGAGGCATGTGAGAATCTCTCTCTGTTCATTGACGCTACAATTATTTGTATTTTTCTTCACTGAATTCTGGGGAGAATATTATGTAAAGTAGAACTGGTGCTATATGAAAGGATGGAGTTGAACTCTAACTCTGTAGGTCTTGGAAGCAGAATGAGTAGAAGCAATACTTCATCCAGGAGTGATGAACATCAGAGCAGTGAGGTCATACTTCTGGCATCTGAGAAAATTAATTGAGATCTTCATGTTATGTGTCTCTATATCCATGACCTTACATCTTATTTGCACTCCTCAGGATCACCTATTTATTCCCATGTGATATCCAGATCTTTTAAAATATTGTTAATAACTTGCAACATCATGAGCATATACAATTATCAGAGAGCTGAAGTCCTAAATTTTACTAAAATCAAATTCATGAGATGTTATGTTTATATTTTCTTCCCACTTATGCAAGTACAGACACTGTGGGGAAAAAAAAAAAAAGTGAAGAAAAGAGTTACCAAGTATTTTGGAGCCACCACAGCACTGTGAGAGTGAACCTCTAAAGGTGATGATAACATGTCTCAAATATAGAGTTTTAACCACTGTTGTTTTAAAGAAATTCATTTGAATTGAAAAAAGTAGAGAAGTATCAACAGAAAGATCAAAGGCAAGGAATATCTGTGTTATGAGTGGAAATTAGAATTATTTAGCTGGTGTGATCTGACAAAATAAAATTGAATACATAAATGCATGATGGGACGAGCTTTGGGAAGGAAGAAAAGATATAAAACTAAGGAACAATATCAGCACAATATTTGGGTATAAAGTTTTCAAGAATAAAGTCAGGCTCTAAAGGAGAAAAAAAGTCAGATCAGAGCAGGATCCTAAATGGCTTTCCAGTATCACATCTGGGAGTAAAAATTCCTACGCTGTTTCAAGGTGTGCGCTGAGAAGTTAATGAAACACAACTATACCGCCTGATTGCTAGTCAGATTAGAGGTCTGATTCAGTAATCTAGAAAGCTTTTCTTCAGATCCTGTGTTTGTACTTCTATATAGTTCTAACAGTGACCCTGTCCAGCCTCCCCAAGCAAATGGAAAGACAGCTGGCTTCTTCTACATTTCTTAAACTGACCTTGTAGTCTTGTTTAGGGTCTCAGTAAAACGTATTTTCTTCCCTGTATTGACTCATTTATACCCATTATTTTTTATCTTCACAGTAAAGTATCTGCAGGATAGGAAAGTGATAGGGAAAAAGGACTGCTGTAATGAAGGTGGCAGTTTTTCTGGCGGGTTTTCTTACCACTTAGACTGATTATTGTTTGCTTTAGAAATTCAAAGAGGCATGATTCACTGTAGGCTTCCACCACTCGGAACCCCTAGAGAGTTTGAGGTTTACAGATAAATTGGTACTGCCCACAACTAAATTCAACCTTGTTGCATGCTTACCTGCCTGGCAGCTGCGGAGCACATCCTGCTGCTAGCAGGCGTCTTTGAGCTCCAAAGAGTCTTTTGATAACTATGCCAACAAAAAGTTACTACAGATTCTTTCTTACTTTACTTATTCTAATCGCCAAATATGTGGATGTAGGCAGTCAGCCCAGGATCTGGCCATTTCCTGTCCACTTGGGGGAAAACAGTCAGGACTTCATTTGCTTCTGTGCACCTGAGTGTTAGGTTCAAAGAGTTTATTCAGTTCAAGATAAAAGCTATTTCAAACTGTACGAACAATCATAATTTTTTTTAAATAAGTGTAAGAGATGGTCAGCTGTAACGGTGTTTGATGGAATTCCTGTGGATACACTGATTGATTAAGCATTTTAAGACCTGTCTGTTCCTATACAGCACTCTACAATGTTATACTTCACAGTATTTGTTTTCATAAGTCCGCACGGAGCCCATAGCTGAAAATACTTATGAAGAATATTCAATAAAAGAGAACTTGAGTATCCTTGAGAGCTATGTTCTGCCTCACAGATGTGACCTGCATTGTGAGACTGTGTTGCATCACACTCCAAGGTTAAATTAAAGCTGGCCTTCCACCTCACCGTTACCAGTTAAGGTGATTCTATCATAAGGGTTTTATTGTACGTCTCATGATATTTCATATTTTCTTAATCCCTGGCTCCTGAAGTCATACAATTCACTAGGGCTTAATGTTTTCATTAAAAGGAAAAAGTTTCTAGCTCTTACAGAGTAGAAATCAGCATGCCTGAGAATACTCTTACAGCTGAATGAATGAAAAGAAGCCTGGTTTAGTATTTATTCGTTATTTACATCCTGTGATCTTAAGCTTATCTCATGAATCTAGTCCCACTTCAGGGAAATGCTAGAAAGATCAAGCACTATGACTACATTATGCTGGGCATCGCCAGCTGCCAATTCGGTTAGCTTTGGCCACTGACACTACTTTCAGCCAGTTGTGTATCAGTTGTACACTTCAATCATACATTAGACTTAGGACATTTCTTTCCTGACAGGATTATTTAATCAAACCAAGTCCTATTGTTCTTGTCCCACTTACTGCTGCCTTCCCCTTCTAAGCCATTTTACCTATGCACTGCTGCTTTGTGTTGCAACTAACTCCTCTTTCTTTGATCAGTAACACGTTACTCAGGCACTCAAGCTAATTTTTCCTCATATTTGCTTGCTGTAACAAAGACATTTCATTCATACAGGATACACTACCTGTCACTTGTATCCAGCAGTCTATTCCTCTATGGAGGACATGTCACCCACGATAGCTAAGCCAGCTGTCATTCACACACAGCACTTCCAACCTTATATCTAGGGCATGTCACTCATACACTTCAGCTGTCCCTTACACCAGATGTCCTTTAACTCTAGCACACCATTCCTCTATCTGCTACATGCTTATGTTCATTACAGCTGTCCCTTTTCCCTATCACTTTCCTATGCTGTTTAGTAAATGTCATTCAATTGTTCACTCCATCTGTCTTCTTGAGTAAGAAATCCCTTTTTTGTCTATACGTTATTTCCTTAAAAATGATATTTTACTTGCACATTATGGCTACCTGTTGTACCTAGCAGTTCTGAGGTAGATTTACAAGAGTTGTAGAGACTTTAACGAATCTCTAAGCATACTTACATCATCAGCATTGAAAACTCCCTCAATTCAGCAGGTGTCAATAACACACTAAATCTACTACACTGAAGCCCTTTGGGTGTCTAGGTTTTGATAGGTGTGTAAGAGCAAAACAGCTTTCTCCAAGGCAGTGTTGAATTCCCTGAAGTTCCAGTTCATGGTTAGGTTCATGAGAGATTCACAAATCATGTATTCCTACAACTTTTTTGCTTGACATATCAAGCACAATAACCATTTTCAGAGCATGACTATTTGACAAAAAGCAGGGAACTTATCCTTCTCCTTCAATGAGTGATTGGAAAGTACTGATCTAAATCAGACATACATTTAAATTCTTCTTCCTCCTTCATTTTCTTCAAATAACAATTTAACATGAAGCCTTTCCTACAGCAGAAAGAGCATCCTAACACAGGGATGACATAGAATTTTAAATACTATCTCTTATTTTACCCCTCCCCCCCTCCATATTTTTGATAGAATAGAAAGTGCAAGTGATAGGGTGAGATGTGAACATCTGACTTGTAGATAGCATTGTGGTTATATATTTCATGAAGAACGTAATATCATATGAAAAGAGGTTTTGAGAACAAGTCTTTTGACTGAATGCCGCCATCATTGAGTGATACTAAAATGTGTCCTGATATTTTGTTTATGTTCTTTTATCTCTTTGTGTAAAGGCAATTATATCACTTAAGTACTTCACTGCAGGAAACAGTTCACAGTGAAGAAAACTGTGAGCAAACAGACATCTTACAAAAAGGGAAAATCCCTTCTCTGCTACTACTTTTCCCACTGTTTCCTACTGCGTAGCTTCTGGTTCAGTTTCCTTCCATTGGCACATAACACAGCTTGGGAAATAAGAAGAGAACAAGTTGGCAGTTTGCTTGAAAATTAGATGTCACAGTTTTAAGTCTTTCTTCAGAAGACAGTCTTTCATTTGTGGTGTAAAATGCATAACATCAGTTTCTTGGAAGTGAACAATTATGATTTGATACATCATGATTTCAATGATATCAGTTTTCACACTGACGATCCTTTGAGTCTGAAGATGTATCTTTCCTTGCAAACAGCTCATCATTCAAGCTATGGTTGTTGTTCTGGTCTTCTCTTCATCAAAATAGAACTTCATTAGGTGTGCTTACTCTCTGCTGATACACTCTTGATTTTTTCAGTCTGACTACTGCCACTTTTTCTCACCTTTTTCAAACAGAAGGGCTAGACCTGCAGACAAAATAGTCTCTCTTTTGTAGTTTCCAATTCTAGATTTCTAGTAACAGCTGTTGCTTCACTTTTTTACAAGGCCTCAATCCAGAACTGCTGTTGACTTCTTATGAGTTCATTCTCCTGCCTGATCTTCTTTCTGTTCTTGCTTTATTTGTGTCTAAGTGTAATTTTTTTCACCTACCTCTTGACAAACCGCTCTTTTTCCTTCAGAGGTTCCCAGTTCACTTGCAGCTACAGAGACCACTTTTTTGACCACTTTTTCATGCTACATACTGTCAAAAATCTTCTGATCAGACTTGACAGCCCAACTGTAAACTTATCCTCCCTTACTGTTAGTCCAATATTTACCTTCATAGTCTGTAGCATTTCTCCAGTGGTACTGAATAGCTTCTCTGCAATCTCAGTGACATTTTCATTTTCTTTGACTCATTTCTTATTCACACCCTCACTTCCTTTCTCTTTCCATTTCTTTTCATGCCATTTCAACAATTCCTCCAAAACAGAATTCCCAAGGTATGAACTTGGCCTTCTATTCACTGCTTTAGTGGTTTCTTCTTCTTTCCATAATTCTTTCCTTACCTATCACAAATGTTTTCATTGACACTTTAACAACAGCATCATTTATACCAGAGATCCTTTCTCTTTCATTTTTCTGACTGTGTAAGTACCTATTCTACGCTCTCATATTTGTAACAACTTGATCTTCCTAACATGGAGGCTCTTTGCTTTACTTTATAATTCTTTATGTCCTGTATATTCCTAAGCTCCTGTATATTCCTAAGATGGTCCTCACACTTAATATCCTCTTTCATTATACTCAATTTAAATTTTGCTTCGTGATGTTCACCAAATTGTCAAAACTGATCTATACATTGTCAAATGTCAGAACTTGTGCTAAATTATCCTGATCTTCAAGAAATTTGATCAAAATCTCATTCCTAACCTTTTGTTTTCCCTAAATTTTTCAAAAGTCTCCTCTCATCCCTAACTATTTTGAGCACTCCTTCATGTACCAAAAAATCCAACCAGTCACAGGAGCACATGCTGCCTCTGTAAAAATATATTTCAGGAAGTGTGGCCACCACTGTAGGTAGAAGAAAAGGAGAAGACATGGAAGAAGACATTCTGGAGACACAGCTCAAGGCACACTCATGAAAGGAGGAGCTCTTTGCCAGGGAAGATCAACTTTTAAGTACTTTGGCCCTGGAAAACCCATGCTGGAAAACAGCAAGATCAATAAGAAGCAAGGAGATAAAAAAACACCACATACTGACCCCAATATCTTGTGCCCCTCAACCACTCACCAAAGGAATAAGATAAAGACTAAATGTACCTCGCAGAGAAAATAAGGGGAGTTGAGTCTAGAAAAGTAGGAGTTGTATTTTACTGACATTGAGCCTTCTGAAAGAGGAGACAAGTTGTTTCGTTATATGCTTCTTTATCTGTATTTCTTCTTTTCTCCCTCAATATCCAATTCAGTAACTGAAAATTTGTGATAATTGTCTACAAATTATATTAATGAAAATTTCCATAGTCAAGAAAAATGTATTTCCCTCGAGAAATGGATATGACATGTTTCTACGAGAAAGGCAGGTCCATGGTAAAAAGTGAATGAAGGTCATCATTTCCATTTTTAAGGGAAAGTATTCTTCTAAATGGAGTATGTGGTCAATATATAAGAAGTTACCAAAGCATTTAGTACAGCGAAGCAGTAAAAGCCTCTATGCCCTTTACAATTGACAAACATTATATACTTATAAACTAATCATCAAAAAAGCATATGCACTGGTAGATACTAAAAAGCCTATATCAGAGAAAACTGGTCTTGTGAAATGTTCTGTTAAATGTAGGTGCCTACATTCTACCTGAAATTGAATGTTCTCTTGTTACTTCATGAACCTGAACCTTTCATAATGCTACCACTGATGTCTACAGAAGTGTAACCCATATGAAGGTGATCCTTCAAGTTGCCAAAGATTCATTAGAGGATTTGAGTCTAGACTGCTAGTTCTCAGCTCTGATTTTTCCAGGATGAACTTTCCTGCCACACAGAAGTCAGTGACTGTCCTGGTCAGGCTTTATTTTGACATCTGAAGTAGTGAAAAATCTTTACATTTGCTAACTGCTTGTAGAGTGTGTCTCTTCATGAATAAAACTTCACTTATAACACAGCAAAAAAAAAAAAAAAAAAAAAAAAAAAAATCCTACATAAATTGCTTCAAGATTTTCCAGTGAAAGCATTTGCTACCTAATCAGGTTCCAAAAATTCCTCAGTGAGCACCTAAAAATTGTTTGGTGTCATGCCTCTTAACATCCTCATAAATTGATAACATCAGAATTATTTCACTGAATGTGTTTATAGAGAATAAGCTCGTCTACACCTGGGGCGGGCTCTCAGAGGTGCTGACAACACTGCTGAAGCTGATTGCCTTAAAAACAAATACACATGGTTCCAGTTTATGTCTGCCTCTAACTTACTAAATATATTTACAGGCTTAGTCCTGCAGCCTGCTGTGTTAATACAATTGCATCCATGTGTGCACTATGGCAAAGCAGAGAGCCAGATGATCTTCCATATATGGACTTTTCCCAAATATGCACTAAACAATTAGAGATGAAAAGCCTTCATCACTGTGTTTGTCTTTTCTTTACACTAAAGGTCATTGCACTGTCTGCTCTTTATCTGCAGGGGTTATGATCTTTGGCTGACTGTCCCTAACAGGGAGGAATGTAGATGTCTCACAGTGATCTCTGTGGTATTCCTTCACTGATCCCATTTGTCACCACCAGAGATGACTAGCTTCCTGGAGTACACTCCTTGATGACTGAAACCAGAAGTGAGTTCCACTTATGTCGGGAGCTGCTAAGACAGTCCTTGTCAACAAATCAGAAGGCTTGGTCACTGTCCCAAAATTTCAGCCTTGATTTAGTACGGATTTTTTTTTTTTCCTTGGAGGAGATAGCATTAGCTTGGCTGTAAAAGCTTCCCTACCTGTCACATTGTGCCAAATTTGTGAATTGGCCAGATGCCAGCTTTTGGAGTGAGCTTAAGCCTGTTGAGAAGGGCTGTTTCCTCATCTGTATTTGTATCACACCAAGCACAACAAGGGCCCCGTTCTGCCTGTGGCTTGACAGTTTTAAATGATAAAATCAGTCATAAGCTTTATTAATATTAATAAAAATATGTGGGTTCTAATTGTAGGTTCAGGCCCTCCAAGCTGCAATTCACTGACTTGTCCACCTTTGAAAATGGTCTGTCTTAACTGTATCCTACAATAATTTCTTTGCTTCCGAAGTAGTATTACACAAAATTAAGTAAGATGAATCTGGACATTTAGAAATGGTGAACCTGAATATTTTAAGGAACTAACAGAAAGACTTTTTGAACTTTTGCAGAAAATGTTCATTAAACTAGGGATTCAGAGACTAAAAGTAGTGATATACTGTAGGAAGGAAGAACTGGAAACATTACAGCCAATTCATTTTACATCTAGTCATAATATTCAGGCATACAAGGGAATCAATATGCAAATACTTAGGGAAATTCCAATTGAGAATTAAGATTAAGCTTATTGAAAATGGCCAATGTTAAAAAGATCTAATCACTTTATAATCTGTAATTGCTGACCAAGATCTCAACATTTATCCATTCAGTTGGAGACTTAGGCCCATGTGGAATGGTGCTGAAGTCCAAGGGTATTTGCATGAACAAAGGATTCAGTCCACACAGAGCAAATCATGGGAACGAAGCCTGCATAGATAGGATGGAGCACTATGGATAATGGACTGAAATAAGACATTACACAAAGTGCTACCTAATACAGATTTACCGACTTAGAGATAAATACTCATTAAAAGTAATAGATTTCAAATAGGTTGACAAAAGGGAGAAGAAAGTAATTACTGGAGTAAGTTTTCTCAGGGGAGAGGATTATCTAGGAGTGCCAGGCAGCATCTCTATGGTCACTACTGGAATCCATCTTACATCTAATGACAACTTTGTTATCTCAGTTATAGAAGGTAAGGAAGACTCACTAGTTGTGCTTAAGTACCAAAGGCAAATTTTTAAAGGGATTAAGCAAAGTCGTCTTGGCCATCATGCAGATGTAACATATTTTCAAAGTTAAAAATGACATACCAGTAAAGCTTTCTCCTTTGCTGCCACTATTGCATTACCAAAGTACTAAAAAACACATTTCTGCCAGTGGGATTTTCAAAGTATTGATTCTGTGTTTACGTGCCCAGATGAAGCACTGATGGTGGCTAACAATTTGCTTGAACTTCTGTTTCAGTTTGAAATCCAGGAAACCCTCGAGTGGGATTTTTCAAAAAATATGGAAGTGTTCTGATGTCTGTTCTTATTCTGCTTGCAGAACCTGTCAAATTCCCAAGGAGATGGATAGGTGCTAGCATAGATTGTTAGGGTAATGCAATGTGTATTCAAAAGGAGTTATTAGTTCTTGGCAAAAAAAAAAAAAAAAAAAAAAAAAGTCAAGTGTGACAACTGGCTTCTAAGTATACAAACCCCCCCAAATGGGTAAGTACTTTACTGCAATTTATGGAGAATTTAGTCGTTTAAGTTCAAAGTGAGAACTATTAAAATCTCATTAAAAATTGGTACTTCTGAAAACGATTAGACCACTACTTGTTAGTCAGAAAATTTGTTTAAACCTTACACATTATAACTGTCATGGGGCCAACTTGGATAGCCTTAAGCATATTGGTCCTTAATACTGATATAAAGTTAAAAATGAAGGAATAAATAATGTAATAGAGCCTACTAAAATCACTTTCTTGGACAAATTGGGGGTAGTACTGCACACCTGAAAATATTTGAGTGTAACAAGATACACAGTGACCCTGAATATTTTCTCTGAAAAATGTGAAAAGAGCTTGATCAATAGAGCTTCAGATATCCTACCAGTGCATGCTAAGGAAGACACTTCCAAATGCAGGCAAAAGTATAGGATGCTGAAAGAACAGATAGGGGTGTCCCATAGGGACAATTCGGTACTGTTTTATGCCTGGAATGTACCCAAATGCCACTGCAGATATCACTCTTGGGCAACTTCCTGTATAGTACTTAGAGTTAAATCCTCATAGGACACTGACTGCACATCACAGCTCTGTCTTTGAAGTACTCATATACCAAAAAACTGGTCTCCAATATAAAAAGCCAGAGCTTTCATATAGACTGGTGCTGAAATCACAGTAGACAGTATGCTGGATAGAAAGCTACTCAAATTTAAAATGAGATGAAAAAATTGATTGCCAAAATATAAGTTCTTCTAAGCATGCTCAGCAGTCCGTACTTACATTGCTAAACAAATTTACAGATGATAACCTCAACAGCTAGAGCTTAGCCAGCCAAACCCTTGTGAGCAATATGAGAATTTAACGTGGACTTAGGCACCTACAGTCACAGATATTAGTGTCAGTGTCCTGTATATCTAGGTCTGAGTACTTGAAAAAGTGTTGGTTTAAGCTAAAACACATCTTTTGAGTTATTTTCATTATCTAGTCCTGTTAAGAAAAAAAAAAAATATGATGCCAATTTTCAGCAATCCTATTTCTGATGCAATGCATTGGCTGCTCACAGTTGCAATTTCCATCATGCAAAAAGCTGTTACCACATCAAAGCAGGAGGGACAGTATCTACTTGCAATCAGGCTTTAAATTATAAAGAGCACATCCAAAGGTGGAAACTCCAGGTACGAGGTGAGTTAACAGTCAGGCTGCAAAAAGAAAAAGTGTCCAGCTTCTTTACATGGTAAATACCTCTTTGATTTCAGCAAGCACTTCTCTTGCTAATTAGCAAGGAGTAATGAGTAGGACAGGAACAGGGGATTTGGAACAGATGTAGTACCAAACAGCAGCAAATGACTGAAGTCTGCTCCAAATGTCAGTATAACACAGAAAATATAGGAGCAATATGTCTGAAATGAAAGTTTCATTTGAAGGAAAGTGAATACTGTCATCAATCAGAGGATACAGAGAGTAGCCAACAGCTACCTGGAAAGTAGCGAAAATAAGAAAGAACAAGCGTGGCAAATACACACAACAAGCTGCAAAATAATTAATAAATAGGTTGACTGTAAATAAATTTGTGTCTTATGGTTGATTGATAATTCTTGACTGAATTATACTTAGATTGCAGAATAAACTCCTGCCTTATTAGACCACAGAGAATCCACAGGGGAGACTGCCAATAATAAAAATAAGCACTAAAAAAACTTCATTTATGGATTTTTACTTATTCAGTGCTAGAGACTTTGCACAAGAAACCATCAGTGCTGAAAAGAGTCTCTGTTGTCTAAAAAAGCTGTTATTTCTGACTGCAGAGCTCTCCCCTCTGTGAAGATAGCGTTAGAAACCCTACCTTACCAATCACTCTTTTTCATCAATCATACAGAAATAACGTACTTCTAATGATTCAATTTGTTTCTCAAATGTGGCTGAAGCTAAAATTGCCAGCAGATTAGAGAGTTACTAGAGAGGAGCAGATGCACAAAGGAGTGCAGACACACGGAAACTTAAGGGATAACATCTATTTCTGAGAAATTCCAATTAAAAAGGAGAAAAAAGAAGGAAAAGAGAAAGTTTCACAGAGAAAAAAAAATAATGCAGAAGAAAACAAACCTACATGTGAAATGCAAACATGTAATAAACAATCACAGAAACAATGGATTAAAAATGTAAGCATAGACACGAGGAGTCTATGCAGGAGTTTGTTTATATAGTTGAGAATATGGAAGATAAATGATGGGCATAATAGACTTTAAATTCCTTGAAATAAATATTATAAAGTGTGCATTTAAGATGTATTAAGATGTATTTACATCTCAAAGTGGGTAGGATAAAAATAACTGACATGAAAATAAGACAGGAAGTTCTTATCTGAATATTAGAAAAAAAAATGTGATCTGCAAAAGAAAGAGTGGCATCAAAAACTAAGTTAAAGTTGACTTTTGTCCAAGATTCTATAAACAGAAATATTTTCTAACTCATTCAATAACAACAAAAATCATATATGAAATGGTCTTGCAAAACAAGGGCAATGAAGGAGGCTATACTGAGAAAGCAATGAGAGTTAGTGTTTTTTGATGTATCTAATGTAGAAGCTAAAAATCCAAGCCAAGCTTGGTAATCAGTTCAGTGCAGCTAAATTGTAGGCAGATATAAATTGTTCACAAGATGTTGATAAAATCTGGGACTAAGAATATAGGCATTGTCATGACATAAGCAGGTTAAATTCCTTTCACAAGATGAACCTGCCTAGAAGAGCATTATTCCTATAGTTAACTAAGCATACAAGTGGAAATGGTTCTGAAATCAGTTGCTTCAGCTCTCGGGGGTTAAAAAGAGAGAGATGGAGAAAGAGAAAAATAGCTTTGGTAACATGAAAAATACAGTCATTAGCAGATGTATTTGAAAAAAAAAAAAAAAAAAACTGTAAATGAATTTTGTTAGCAGCCTGACCACATTGGAGAATATCATAACAGAGAGCCAAATTAGGCTCAGAAAGACACTTTGGGCAGATCTATAGTCAGATGAGGAGGACTCAAATGCACATATTCCAAACAGATGGAGTATGTGTAAACTGTAATTGACAAAGCATTAATTGCATCCATCATTCGATGTATAAATCTAGATTATACAATCTGAAGTACTCTTAATAGACAGTGGGAAGAAAAACACAAAACAAACAAACAAACAACAACAAAAAGCCCTAACACTTTCTCATCACAGACACCTACTTATGTTGAGAACATATGAAAAGTGGATTTCTGCAGATTATGTGCTTTACAAATTTTACCTCTGACTTGATGTAATCTGGTCCCATTTCTGAATCTTAAAGCTTGGTTACATAATTAATTCTATTCATAGTCTCAGTATATATAAGCATTTGATTTCTTGTATTTGGATAGATTCCCAATCATTTTATTGTCTAAGAACTGCTGAAGGTTCTGTTATAAATATGGTTTTCCTAAAATCAAATGAAAAGTATTGTTTTAAATAATATTTCTTTTCCAGACTTGGATTGACCTGAAAATATTTCTGCCTTATCTCTGAAAAATCACATTACGTGGCACTCACTCATGCAGATGCACATATGCAACATTCATTTTCATGTATATTCTTATTTGTTGATAAGCTTGTGACAAGTATGTCTCCTGTCAACTAATTAGTAAGAACACTACAGTGGTGTCAGTAGTCTCAAACTTGTTGTTGACAGTAGCAACAATAAAAAGATCTGATCATGGCTGTTGGTAGCTTATGATTTGGAAAGACTACAGTTTAATTGATTCAGTACATATCTCAATGAAAAAGTACAGAGGCTTTCTATCTGGATTGAATATTTATCAGCTCACGTAGTTTTAAGATCTTGAAGGGACAACAAGACTAACTTACTAACAGGAAAGAAACAGTTCCCAGCTAGGCACATCTTGTGCAAGCGGTTCCAGACTCAAATGTTGCAAAGATACATCTAAGAGCAACCATTCTCACTCGTGATATCCCCACTGCTATGTACCTTTCTTTTCAATTCCTAGTCTTCTCTTCAGGGCCCAATCACTATATTACATTCTCCCCTTGTATCTCCACTCAATACTGAAATTTATTTGAATAGAGTAAAAAGAAACAAGGAAAAAAAAAAAAAAAAGGAGACTTCTGTGAAAATAAGAAAGAAATCATTTTATGGAATCTATACACTTCTAAATATATAGATTAACAAAGATATATTCTACTTAAAGCCTTTGGTTTTTTGTTTGTTTTTTAGAAACTTAGTGAAATCAAAAAATATCTTCCTCATTCTTGGGAAAATTGGGCAATATCTTTGAACATTTATTTCAGTGTAGCTGGCCCACAGAACAAGCAGAGAGAGATACCATCTGGGTTTCATTTGCAACTGAGCTTCTGACTTGCTTTGACACCTTGAACGCAGCATTCATCATTACAATGGCTCAGCTGTAAATGATAATTAATTACAGTTGTGCCCAAAACCTCCAGTCAGGATGATGCCCAAACATGTCTGCTACTTCACAAACCAGGTCTGACAGTGTCCCTGCTCTGAAGAATCTCATTTAAAACAAGATGCAACAAGCAATTTTGACACAAAAAGAAAGAAGGGAATAGGCAAGAAAGAAGAGGATAATAAAAATAAGATAATGAGGTTACTTAGGGAGCTATTACATGTTCCAAAGCATTAATTAATTGATTAATTAATTAAAATTAAATCTCCCTAACTGCACCACAACCTCTCTACCACTGATTTTGTGTAGATGCCATTGCAGAAGAAAATTCTGAAGAGGTACTTAAAGGATGGTTGGGATTGAGGCCTTTGGGTTAAGTCTGACAGATTAATCTATACATCAGAGTAATACAGAGAGAAGAGCAAAGCTGATAAACAGAAATTCAAGCCTAATATCTCTAAGGAGAAGCAATATGGAGAATACAATGTAGAAAGAGATCATAATTTTTTACAAATTTTTCAAATTTGTAAATAAACAGCATTTTACTAAAATTCATTTTCTTCATAATTTTATTGCAAATATTATAACTGAATAGTAATTATAGAGCCATTTAACGGGTACCATAAAATGGAGTTTATTTAATTTTCCTTATTTTAATTTTCTAAAATAAGGAAAGCAGGATAAAGTTAATTAAAAGTTAATTACAGCATAATGAATCGTTCACACTCACTGTGCCAGTGTTGTCCAAATGATTACCGATGTCATCCTTCCTAAGCACTCTTACAATTTTCATTGTGCTTTTTCTCTCCAACAGTTTGAGATGTCTCCCACAAACCTCCTTTTATTCCAAAGTCAATAGGAAAAAAAAAAAAAATCCTTTTTCCCCTTTTTCCCTTCCCTTTTTCTCTTTCCCTTTTTCCCCTTCCCTTTTTCTCCTTTTCCCTTCCCTTTCCTCCCCACTTCCGATTGCCTTTTCAATTTGACGGAATGTACCTATAAAATTTGTTAGTAATTGTTTCATTTTCTAGCCTGGCATTTGTAGTTAACCTTGAAAGACTGATTGGACGTTGCCTGCACTGAACCCAACCTTTACTGGCACCACAAAGGTCGCAGAATGGCTCTCACTGAACCTGTGCCTTTAGATTCAAGATTCTGTACATACTGGAATTACAGTGCTTTTACTGCTCATTAATTCATCATTAAAAAGATGTTAACTAATCATTCTCCATAAGACTCCATTTTAAAACTCTCTCTGGCGTGAAGTGCCCCAAACCTGGCACCTAGAAACCTGAAACCTTTTTCGAGTGGAAGATTATCTGTGAAAAATATATTTGTTGTGTGTCTTAATGAAAACAATTTAAGGAGAAGGAAGGTGACATTTCAGTTTAGCAACTTCATTACTACCTCTGTGCCGGTCCTATAGGAACATCCAAAAACTCCACCATCGCCCACCTTTATTTTTCTAGCTGTTGCATAAAGACAGGAATTTTTCATTCATAAGCTCTTTGGTCTGCGACGATAGCATGGCAAAATTCTTATGAGTATTATTAAAATAACACAGCTCTTATCCTGAGGCACAGCACTGCATGCTCTTAGTATCCCAACAAGTGTTGGACTGAATAATCCAAACTGAAAAAAAGAACTAATGTTAAATTAAGCACTATGAGAGCATGCCATCAGCAGTTGGTAAGGTTTATAATGTTTTGGAAAACCACACTCATTGCCATGCATTTTAATACAGGATAATAAATGCATGATATACAGCTTAGATCAGAGAAGTTTGATATTTGATAGTTTAGATGCATTAGGTGCCATGAGACATAAAGGAAGAAGCCTTAAACTGATAAATTTAACATTTGAAAAAGATTGAATGGTTATATGCAGTAGAGACATAGGTGAGGCAGATTCAGTGTGGTGGTGAAAGAACTCCCTGGTAACTTCTGCAGACAAAAAGGATGTCTTGAGTAGAAGTATCACATCCACACATAGATCATTACCAAAACAAGACTAAAATGTCATTAAAACCAAACATTTTAAATCAGTAAGATACAAGAACCAAAGCTACCAAGGACTTGTTCTCTCTCTTCATATGTACAAATTATGATATGGTCTAAATGTGAATACCTTTCTTTCTACTGCCTTGTCAATAGGGTATGAAGATAAGATCTAACCCGTGGTATAGATTTTGGCCAGCAGACTCAGAGAAGTAGCAGACATGAGCTATTATACATCAGGCAGATGGCTCTCTAGAGGAAGAAACAATGTACGCTTGTTCTGCCATTTGCAGCTGCTCAGAAGACAGCAGCAAGGTGCTGAAATTTCCACCCCACAAGGGGAATGTTGATCTAAGTTTGGAAGTACTTAAAGACAGCTTAGTCAAACACATATAATTGGCAGATGTTTTTGAAAAGCAGTGTAAAGTAGTTTACATTTCAGTCTATCATATGAGAAATTTAGGAGCTGTTCCAAATTCTGAGACCTTATGTGACATCTCAGTTATCTGGTTTGTCAAATGAAACCAGAAGTCGCTGCCTGCTTGTGAGTATAGGGTTCTGAAAACTTCATTTATGGTAAGATTATTATTATGAAGTTTAGTAGTAGCGTTTGTTGGGCTAGACAAGAAGAAATTCTTTCTCTTCCTGCTACAGATCAGTGCACAAGAAAAACCCAGACACTTTGGCAGGTATCACATTTGCAAAAATTAATGGAATGTGCTACATTCCCTTGCACTCACTAGTGATTTAGCAGAAAAAAAAAAAGAAAAAAAAAAAGGAAATAATTATTCATACATAGTGTTCTGTCTCAGAAAGGTGCTGTGGTAGTTATTAAATTAAAGTTTGGAAAGCGCTCTGATTATTAACAGCACAGAGGTTTGGCTTGTTGTCAGTATTATCAGCACCATTTTGAAAACCTGAAAGGTGGACATGAACTGACATAAACCATGATTTTCAGCAACAAGAGTGTTGGCTATCATGAAGATATTCTCAGTAACAACAGCTCCTTTCAGGAGACTATTAACAATGGGGTGTGGGTTGATATCATCATCTGCCTTGATGTTGGTATCAAGAAATCAACCAAATCTCTCTCAGCGGAGTCAAAGGAATGTAAGATTCTCAGTACTACTCTTTTGCTGCCCTAGATTAGTCATCACTAATGGAACAATAAATTGTAATCTTAAAAATACCTGTTTCTTTCCACTGTTTGCAAATGGATGTTTGGTGGCTAGCACAGATGTAGATGGATTCAGGCATGGCACAAGCCTGATCAGAGTCCTACAGCTCCCTGCAGAGGCAGCAGGAGGCCAGGAGTTTAGGTGGTATTCTTAAATTTTCATCTAAACAGACTACTATGATTTGGAAATCTTATCACACATTCCATTAAATGGAGAATCTTATTAACGCTGTCTGATTTTCATCCACACAAAAAAATGGAGACTCTCTTCATTGGAATCATTGGGTCATTTGCAGGAATAATGGACTTATCGATAGGCCTAAGTTTTGCTTACTTACATTTTCTGCCATACGTCATAAAAGTCTTCACAGTGAGTCCAGAGAGAACAGGTTTAGGACTCTAGTAAATCAAAAATATTTGGGGTTAGACTGATGGAAAGCCCAGACTGGCATCCTCCACCAGGTACTTTCTGAATATGGTAAAAATCTGATGGCTGATGTAAAGAGAATGTTTTGTTCAAGTGACTTACAGCCTCAGACAACAAGCACTTGTTTCACAAAAATGAGCAGGGTGGTATGTTTCTGGAAAACAAAAATTATGCAACATCAGGCACAAACGCCTTCAACGTTGCCAACTAAATGAATCTCTGCAGGGAAATGTAAATACAGAAGCCATTAAAAACTAGTCAATGTACATTTTAAGTCTCTAAACAATAGTACTGAGCAGATTGGTAACAGAGCCCTTCATAATTTGCAATCTCTGCAGAAACAAAGAACTTCTGTTGTATTTATTATCAGATAGCAACATTCCTGCCTTGAAATCCAAATACAACAGAAACTCCATTGCACTGTGCAGTTATTTTGGTCATGAATAGGAGCTCTGTTTAAGATCAGCAGGATATGTTCACCTAGGAGGACACTATGCTTCTGAAAGTTAAGTTGGAAACTGTTGACTCAGACTGCTGATGAACATCTCATAGCTTCAGGCTCCAAGCCTCTCCATTTGCCTTTTTATTTTTTCTTCAGCAGAGCTCATTTAATTTGTAACATATCCAGAGGGTACTGTGTCCTCAAGTATGTCAGCACATATGCAATAAATAACACAGTATTATTGCTAGTTTTTGTGAAAAATATTTTGCTTGGGAACACAAATGCACAAGTCAATTTCTTTAGGTTGGATGTTTTAAATAGCAATGGGTTGTGGTTACAGTTGTTTATTGAAAAGTGATCTGTTATTACAATACAACTGTAGGTTTGTTAAAAGTATTCTGAACTCTGTATGAAAATAAAGACATGAATAAGCTAAAATGTAAACAAAAAATCATAAAATCCACGAATAAGTCAGACTTCTAAGTCTTCATGCAAATATATACACATATATATGTATATATGAAAATTATCTGGTGAAATAATTCAAGGTAGCAAAGCACCATGGAGATCAGACTGCCGTGTCATTAAAACTAAACTACTCTGGGATTTTTTTCACTGTAGAAGGAGATGGCACAACAACACTTATCTAGGCACTGGAAGTGAGACTGAAGCACAGTGAGCTGAAAAGGGAGATTCCCATGGAGTCCAGCTAGCTTTATTTCAACCCCTGAGGCACTGCAACTACAGTGAGCTTCATGCACAGAGGAGCCACTGTCTTCCTGATATGTACAGATTTACTCACTCTCCTGCCACAGGGAGGTCAGAAGACTGGGAAAGTGTGAAGCAGTGATGCTTGGTGTTGGCTAGATGTGAGCCAGCTTTGGCTGTTTGCAGGACGACTGTAGGCACATAAATCTTAAGAACCTGCATCCAGCATGAAGTTGGAAATCAGACTAATATTCCACCTATTCATCTGTGAATATATGGAATATTCCATGTTCTATCTGAATCTTTCATGCCTCAAGAATACCTATAGGGGCTCCATTTCATGATGAACACGTCTCCAACAAAGCAATGCTGCACAGAATCACTCTGGGAAGCCTGGTCAACTCTTTCATTTTTTCTTTTCAATTCTGTTCTTGACTATTGAGTCCAAATGGATACTAATATGGTATATGGTATATATAAGTATACTAATATGGTATATATAAGTATACTAATATGGATACTTCATCAAATATTTTATTCCCATGTGGATGACCGTATGCTGAGACAGATTGTCCATGGAAGTTGTGAAGTCTCCTTCCTTAGGGGAACAGCACACAAAAAAGCCTCCTAGACACAATCCTGAGCAAGCTGTTCTGAGTGTCCCTGCTTGAGCAAGAGGTTGGACCGTTGGACCAGATGAACCAGAGGTCCCTTCCAACCTCAGCCATCCTGTGATTCTATGTTTCCTGACTATTTTTGTTTCTGATGCTGATTTGTGTTGGAAATACCTCAACAGTATGATAGCCTATCCTGTTCTGCTCTCCCTGACACTGGAATACATAGTTGTAGCAATTTTCTGTATTTTATTACCTGTAAGATAAATCAGCACTAGTTTAAAGACTATATTTGCAATACTCATTCTTAGTCACCCCATCACTTATCTTATTCTGTAAGATTAGACTGCCTGGAGCTGCCACTGATATCAGAGGAAACCTGAAATACAGGGTCTGCATGGAAGTCTTCATAAATACCATGACGCTGTCAATAATTCTTTTCTTTATTAAAAAAAGGAAAAAGAAATAATAAAAAAAGAAAGAAGGGTGACAATGTATGTATATATAAAAAACCTTGGAAATGAATTACTGGCTTATTTTCCTTTACATATTTTTTTCTCTTCGTCAGCATCCTCTGCTGCATAATGCATAGGCACATGGAAGCTGATGAATGGAAGACTTCATCATTTACTGAAGTTAAGCTATCCTGGTACTGTCACTGAACAGAAAGTACTTCAAAATGTATATCCAGCATTTTATCACATGGATTTACTACAAAGTACCTCACAACAAATTCCTTACTGTTGCAGAAACCCAAGGTAGGAATAGTTTCCTTCATTTTTTTTTTTTTTTTCCCTATGGTATTCTGAAGCTCTGAGGTATTTCTTGGTTTTGCATTCACCATCTCATATGTGCTTAGGTGAGAGATGAGCGTGGTGCAGAGGAAAGTGAATGCACAAGGTCTCTTAGATAAGTTGTGTTCTGGCCTGTTATATAACAAATGGGACCAAGTGACCTCTGTGGTTCTTCTCATGTCATACTTTGCTATTTAGATAGGAAGAGAAGAAAAATACACTACTTAATTCTTTTTTTTTTTAAAAAAAAACCTTTCTCCAGATAAGTCTTTCCTTCTTCCTTAGTGACTGGATGACAATGACCAGACTCAGAAAAGGCAGAATTACAACATAACAGGACAAAAACCTTCATATCCCTAGTAGCAAATATTCTGTTTGTGTGTCCCCAAAAATATTTTCTAAGAAGCTATGGAGTATTATTCTTTCACTGCCTATTTTTAATATCACAGCCACATCTGAAATCTCAAAAAGCTACGTGCACAACCTTATCCTAATATGAAAATCAATTTATATTGTTTTGTTCTGCAGTCTAATGAGTTCTTGTGAATTAAATGGGGTTCCTTTTGTATTTTAATGTATTTGAATTTATTCAGTTAGCATTTATATGTATTTTCTGGGCAGTATAACAAAAACCAGTCCACTGGCAGGCATCATTAGGCCATTTGTGATGCTTTTTGTGGATGTAAAAAGAGGTTTGAATACTCTTGTTTAACATGTCCATTTTTGTTTCCCAAAACAGTTAACTTCAACATTCTAAGCAGATCCAGTTCTGATAATTATTTTTGGATGACCTACATTTTAATGAATTTTCAATTGCCTGTTTACTCATCTCCAGTGGGAATGCAATACATCTACAATCTCTTAAAATTATGATAAGGATACTAAGAGGAAGTTTAGGGCCTTGATGAGGTATTGTAAGTCCCAGCCTTAAAAAGTAGCTGCATGGTATTATTGTTTGTAATTCTGATACTTTTTATTAAGTAAAATATAAGACCTTTGAAAGATAGCTGAGAACCTCAAATTCATCTTCTAGTCTTAATATTTTTCAAAGTAATTTGATGTTACTGTAGAAAAAAATATTCAAATCAGTATGAACAAGACAGCTACTGAGTGTAAAAGCAACTGAGTGTAAAAATGGGCTCATTCAGATAAAGTTTTCAGACATTTCTGATGCATTTCTGAAGTCTATGTAGTTATTTAGACCACAGCTGAACCAAAGGACATGCTATTCCAGAATTCATATACATGTCCCACAAGCACTTTCAACAGTACAATATTTACATTTAAAAGAGACTAAGAAAGTTCATAAGTTTGCAACTGTCCCAAATTTTACAATTTCTCTGCTAGCAGATTTTACTAAAGCCATTTAAAGTCAAAATTTAAATTTAAAGCTAAGTTCCCTGGTCCTTCAATTCTCTCTAGACAGAGCACTCACTTGTAAGAAATTACTTTTACTCTGAAGTGTTGTTCAATTGCCACTGAAATAATGCTGTGGAAAGTAGATTTGTGTATATCAAAATGTGAGAAATATGTTAACCACAACCACAACAAGCAGGCATATTACACACATGCACTCACACACTAAAATCCGTATAGAAAAAAACCCAAAGGTGAATAAATGTCAACCTAAACTGCATATTTAAAGTTTTGAGGCTTTTAAAAAGTGAAGCTAGATATTGAAAAAGATACTGACAACATCTTATTTTTTATTCCTTATATTTTTCCAGTGCCTCAATCTTTATTTTATAACTGAGAATGTTCTAATTAGAATGGCTTTTTTAATAATTAAAAAAGAAAGAAAAAAGAAAAACGATACCGAAACATGTAAATAATAGGCATTATTATGGGAGCTTCTTAGTTTCCCCTGTTGATACTCTAACATAGCTTTTGTGGGTGCCTGAGAGAAACAGCATGAGCTCACAGCCTTTTCTCTTCTCCTTCTCTCTGGATACAAGATGCCTTTCTGTATGTTCTTCTTTGATTTTAGTTCCACAGAGATATTTTGTTGCGCCACCAACCAAACAGCAGAAGGAAATGTGTAAAGAATAAAGTAAAAAACAAGAGAGAGACAAATAACTGTCCCTTTGCTGTATTGGACAGAAGGGTTATCTTTAACACTCAAAACCAGAAAATTTCTCCCACAAGCCTGGTTTTCAGTGTAAAACTCTCTAAAACCCAGCCAGATTCCCAGCACTTAAAACCTAGCTCATCCTTGTCCTAGTCTTTCTACATGTGGTCATTGTCCTGCTGGAAGAGTGGGATGTGCTCTGCAGGGCTGCTGATCATCCAGGTGGCCATGTGATGTAAAGCTGTTAAAAAGAAACTCCAAAAGCTCACTTACATTTGCTTGGAGAGACTGCATTTTGTTCATGAAGCACTGAATTTACTAGGCAGAGTTTTAATGAAGGTCAAGGAAAGGGTCTGGAAACAGGGTTTATGAAAGTGTTGTAAGGTTCATTATTGTCATTGTGCGGAAAAGGATAATTTCCCTAAGAGAAATGGTGACATATACATAATAAAGTCCCTGTCCCTGTCATGACAGCTCAGGAGCATGCCATCGTTACCACCTATGTCACACTGCAGGTGTGCCTGCCATATGGGTGACAGCCGCTGACTTCTCTGATCAACACATAATTATCTCTGAATAAAAATGCACGTCGGAGTGGCTGGACATAATGGATTGAGGACCCAGGGCAAAACGCTCTTTGCTGTGTCCCGCAGCACCACCTGGGGGTAGGAGGGAGCTGAAGGGAGCCGTGGGAGCCAGGGCAACCTTGAGAAACCTGCAGCGACTGGGCCATGCCGAGGTTATCGTGTTTATCCTTCCTGTCTTCTTTTGGATAGGAGAGGTCACTTGGTTAATGGTAGGATGCCCCTGATGGAAAAGGTCCTCCTGATCAGGGCTATTCTCTGCTGATCTAGCCATATATCTTTCTCACAGCATCTGGATAGTTTCCATTTGCAGAGTCCCCTTCCCCCATAAGATAATAAATATCATATCACAAGGATGGCAGTGCTCCTTCATGGAACACTGACTGTTTATTAGAGGCAAAAAGTTTAAGAGAAATGCTAACAATGTTCATTAATGGCCTGCATCCAGGTTTAATGAGGCATGTCAATATGCGGACTGGGCAACATCAGTGGCATAATAGTGGTGGTAAATGGGAGTAATTGTATCCAATTGTACGGCACAGCTTCCAGGAATGAGCCCGAACTGCCAACTGACAATGACAGAGCAATTATGGGAAGGCAAGCGAGCTGTGTCAAATTAGCACTTGGTGAGAACTCATTTTTCAGAGATGTGCTTGCTCTACAACACCACAAGTGATAGCTACTTTATTGTGAGTGATAGGAAGACCAGCACTTAGACTGATGTTCTGATTTGTCAATAGCTGTATTTGAAAGCTTAGTGTCACAAATATATAGAGATATTCAGGGAGAGAGGCACACTGCTCATGATCCGAAGGATAAGAACGTCGCTGAGAAGGTCATCTGTCAGTGTGAGCTGTCAAAGAGAGATCACACTCTATGAAAAGGGAACATTCAGCCGACTTAAGTAATTACCTTTGACTGAGATTTGAAGATGTCTTCTTTTGTTGGCCTACATTGACTGCATAATTTATAATTTACTGCAATCAGTGAAGGGACAGGAATTGTAACTAAGAAAATCCTTATTTTATTTCTCATAATTACATTTCTTCTTTGCTCCCTTAGTGCCTTGGAACGAAGAAGTGGGATGTTGATGAAATCTTTTCAGTAACTCACTCAAATAAGCTTAATCTTTTAGCATATCCTATCCAAATCAGAAGGTTTGTTTTGTTTTATATTTTTTGACTGCAGATATGAGCCATATCCTATGCCATCTTATAAAGTACACTACATTCTTAATGTGGCTTTACATGCTTTGAAGGATTACCAGTTGAAAAGGATAAAGGAATAATTCAATTTTGTCTTCCTAGTGCAGAATAAAGAAAGAAAAAGATTTGGAGTACTAAGCACTGAAATTGTAATCCACATCCTATTCGGAGATAGAGATCAGTTTGATATAGTTGTCAGAACTGCAGAGAGATAAGTATTGTAGCAAATATTTTAGAACTTTGTGGATTAATAGAATTTTCATTGCTTGGTCGTCCTTTTTCCCAGTAATCTTACTGGATCAATGTTTGAAAAGTAATTTCTTAGCCTTTAATAATCTTAAAAACAAAAGATAATATATGACCAATTATGCTCTGGGGTATAACAAGTATTACATTTTTGTTTTTTATCTTAATAGGAAAAAATATCTACTTACATTTTATTAACTAAAAATATAGCATGAATTGTTATCAACGTAGCTTTTGAATTTTTATTTTCTCAGTAAAAGAAGTCACATTGGAGACCTCTGGCCTTCCTTATTCTATTTGCCACTGTGGGCTATTTGGTATATCAGAATTTCTGCTTCAAACAGGGAAATCAATTTATTGGGAGTGGCTGAATGATTAAAGAATTGTAACAAAAAGAGAGCAGGGATTAACATGCCTTCTAGCCAAAAACTGTTGTTTAATTCCAGGTGTATTGATTAGCTGTAGAGTTATTGACAAAAGAATTAATTTAAGCACTTTCAGTCAATGTTACTTTAGTTTAAAACTCTACCTTTAGGCACCAGGAAATGCCAGTACAAAACTAGTCAATTAATATACTGTCAAAGTACTGTCACATTAAAAAAAAATAAAAAGGCTTTCTGTCTTCATATCTTAAATTTTAGATAGGATTTTTATGTCACTATTATTTTCCAAGGTTCATCAGAGTCACATTTATAATTAGTAATTGTGGGTTTAGTGATGTTTGCTAATTATTTAATGTTTCCTCTTAACTTTAAAGATTCTTCTAAAATATACTTTGTTTTCTTTAGTTTGAATTTCAGTACCTGACATTATTTTAAATTATATGCCTTGCTGATTCTGAAACACATTTTAATCATTATTTTTTTATGTTTCAGAATTCTTTAGGCCATTCAATTTCCCCTATTGTTGAAAGCTGTTTAATTCACAATGCCTTGAGTACAGGCCCGTCATCTATTCTATAGTGACTATACCACTTAATAATGGAATAGTGCATCAAAGTGCCACTTAGGTCTCAAATTGTTATGTATGACTGTCAAAGCGATGAAAAAAGCAAAAAGAAAAAAAAAAAGACAAAAAAGGAAAAAAACCTTGATTTGTCTCTACTACTGGAACGTGAATTTGTCAGCCAGGTTTTGAAATCACAACAGCATTGCTTGCATCCCCAGCGAGATGTCGAAAACTTGACAGGTACATATTTTTTCAACTACAAGCACTTCTATAATGAAAACTAAATACACAAATCTTTTTTTTTTCTTTTTTTTTTTCTTTTTTTTTTTGCTCTTGACAGATAGTTGTTGCCAATGGGATTTAATGCTCAGGTTTGAGTTGTCAAGAGAAATAACCAATAAGCAATCCAAGTAGTCAGTATACAGATATTCAAAAGCAAAATGCCTGGCTTATGTGATATACTGGGAAGATTTGAGTGTATAATTAACTAACTGAGGAACCAAGGACACTTAATCTTCCCTCTAATGGCAAGTTCAACCCATCACTGTCTCTCTCTGGGGGACAAACTGTAGCTTGTTTTCTGGTCACCAGGGCCTTTGGTTGTCATTTTGCTCTTTCTTATTTATCATATCCTTGAATTCTGGCACTGCTCCCTTCATCACTACTCAGACACAGTAAGAATTAACAAGATAAACTATGGTTCATTTCTGAAACTCTATTCATCATACGTATTTTTAAACTGGGGCTGTTTATCTGCCCACCAACTCTATATCACAAAATTATCTGCTTCTTTTTCAGCATGCAGAAAGTGAGTGTGCATGAGTTTATAAGATGTACACTGGAAACCATTAACGAAATCTTAAAAAATACTCAAAAAGCAGCCATTTATATCCAGGCAAACCACTCATTTACATGGCACTGCATGTGTGCATGTGTGTGCATGCGCACATGTAAGTAGTATTTATGTGTATGGGAGAGAGTGAGAAAAAGCAGTGATAAGGGAGAGACTCAGAAATAGGATGTGGAGGTGTTTGCAATGAGCCTCTCCGCCACCACAGCATTCCTACGGGAGGCATGGGAGAAAGCCTAGTGCAGAGAGCATACTACCTTGTACAAGCAAGAGTGAAAGTATTCTTGCATCACGCCCATGTCTCCAGTGAGGGAAAAGTGACCTTAATATGGCTGGAGGAGACCAACAAAAAATCCTGTTTGCAAAGGAAACTGTGCTCACAGAAAGGCAATGAAAATGAAAAGAGGCAACTTTCAAGAGGCAGAACATGAAAAAGAACAACACAGGAAGGTAGTAGGATGTCTAATGCTTTTTGTGCCATGCACGAGGCTTGCAGACCAAGAACTGGGGCATCCAGCTGCTCTCCCCGGGTTTCTAATCTCTGTATGCAGAGATGTGGGACATTGCACACAGCTACTCCAGAAGCCTCAGGACACACGTACATCCAAAATATACTTCTTTTACATATTCATGTAGCGAGGGTGTGATAGTGACTTTATAAACCTGTCAGTACTGTTATTGTACTTACTACACTACTGATCATTTGTTCAGCAGTTACGACTTTCCGGGAAGAACTTTTGCAAAACTAGATTACATACAGAAAAAGGGAGAGAGAACAGATCAATCCAGAACTAGTGGTACCTACGTAAACACAGGGCTTGACGTATATCCTGTGAACAAAGAGTCAAAGTGAAGGCTGACACCACTGCCTGACTTGTTCTTAAACTGTTCCTGTCACTTGTGTACAGTAAATCTGTCTGAGTTCATGGATCACTGACACCATAGACCAAAACATTTAAGGTCGCTGGTATCAAAGTAGCTGGTGTGCTTATGCATTATGGACTCGATCCTGGAAGGTGCTGGGTCCCTTCCAGTCAGCTTCAGCTGGACTTTGGACTGCTCAGCAACCGGCAGGATAGGACTTCTTGTCTGCCTGGTAAAGATCTTTGCCATTCTGTTTGAAAAGACCGCACTCATGTAGTAAATCTGTTTTCTGAAGAGAAAAGCTTTGTCCTTCAAGTTAAAATATTAAATAATCTTGAATGTTAATTTTTATGTAACAGATTATTTGTGTGTATTTTTATTTTCAAACAAATAAATTCTTGAGCTGTCGTGAACAGAGAGTAGAAAAATAGTTGAGACCGGTGATTTTGACAGTCTTTTTTGACATGCACACTTCTAACATTAAAACATCTTCCATTTAGTGAAATTAAAAAGAAGTTCATTAGAACTATCCAAAGGGATGAAAGAGGATTATAATGTAAGTAGTGATGTGCCCTTAATACAGTTGTAGAGATAACTGATGTTATTATTTTAACATCAGAAAATTTACTGCAGATGCTTTTGAGTCTAGTTAGGCATATTTGTCTATTTAGTGGACCTATTTTCAAACACTAAGTGTATCTTATATAAAGCTAACACCACGACTGATATACATAAGAGAGGCACTGTGTGTTGTCATCAGGAAGGCTGGGTAGCTCAAGGTTATATGACTGGGTTAATAGGATGAGATTCGTGGTTTAACACCCAGGCTTCTAACACGCAACCATAAAGAAGCTGAATGAAATACTACAGGCTGTCTCCTCCCAGGAAGCAGTCTTCAGGCCTCTAGTGATTGTTTCAAAAGTTAGAGACTCTTAAACGTCCTGCATTTCAAAGTGTCACATTTGCACAAAGACGTGTAAGTGAAATAGCATGGAAGAGACACTCTCATGAAGGAAATCTGTGTTTAAATATTTATCTGATGGTTTTTTTATTTTAAAAAACATAATTTCTTTGTGCAAGAGAATAAAAGATAAGAGAATTATTTTCATGAAATAACTGATCTGTATCTAATCTGTAGAGACATATTAATATCAAAAATAGACTCTCTCAAAAATCAGACATAGCAAAGATTTCATAATATATTTGATTAATCAAAACCCAAACGGAAAGTTCTGATCTTCCCAGATGCTGATAAGACTTACAACTTGCTTCAGGGCATTATAAACCATGCAGCACCAAATGCTTGCATATATTTCATAACACACCAAGCTCTCGAATATTTCTGAAAAAAAAAAAAAAGAAAAAAAAAGATACTTATTAAAATCTTACTGCTTCTTTTTGATAGCTGTATTATACAGACAGACTATCATGCACTCATTTATAAAGAGACACTTCCTGTTTTAATTCCTTAGTCTGTCATACCAGCATGTTAGATACATAACAGAAAGCATAACATTCACAAATAAGAAACAGGAGTGACAATGCTCAGCTTTGCTATCTGAATGGTGAATGAAACACAAGGAAAAAGATGAAGAAAGCTTTAATGTGTGCTGCTTCAATCATGGATCCATTTTTGTCCAGCCTAATTTGCTGATTTAAATGATGTTTGGCTGATAATTATTTTAACCAGCATTAAAGACATCTCCACAGACTATAGAATATTCTCTGAGACACACTCTGTAAGAGAGTGGAGGAACGGTAGAAATCCTGAGAGAAGTAAAAGTGGCTCTGTTTCACCCAGGGATTATAACGTTTGCATTGCAAGCTACCAGAAATCAGGATAACATAGGAGTAATGATCCTAATGAATGGCTATGTTCCACACCCAGAGTGTAAGCAGTATTTTGTTGGTGGTAGAATAGCATGGGTTACTCAGCATCCATATCCTCTTCCTGGAAGCATGCACATCTTGCAGATGTTTTGATGTCATCCTTTGCTATCCTTTCTTATAATAAGTGAGACTTATGTTTGTATCACATACCTTATCAGTAACAACATTTTGGAGTAGAGAGAGAAAAAAGGAAGGTGGCTATGAGCTGACCTGTGAAGAACAAGCTAGCTATGAATGAAAGAAACCACCAAAAGAACCAGAGCATTGAAGGAACAAAAACATAGAAAATGAAAGCTTTTTTTGTCATTTAGTTTCTCCTTGTTTAAACATAGTGTGCAAGGTGGATGCTGCACATAGGAACGAGCCATGCCTAGTGCTCTGCATTAATCATCCAAAGCACTGAGTCAGCTCTTTTACAAAATTAATAAAGAATTTAAGTTAGATAATAATATATGATATATTTTGACACTTCTCAGAAGGAAAAAGTTGCTTCAAGTGCCAAATTAACAGTATAGGAAAATCAAATCCAGGGCTGACCTCACTTGCCACTACAGCCTTTGTAGTTGGTTTACATGATGCACATGAGAGAAAGAAAAGCAGGAATGAAAAGGAAAGCAACTCAAACTGGAGCTCAAGCTTTCACCATTAATCTTGTTCAAACAGAGTGAGAAACTTGTTCACATCTTTGTCAACAGTAATGGCATTGCAAATTGTTGTAGTAGAAAAAAAGTTACAGTGTGCACTGGAAATAGAAAACAAGGTCCAGAGAGATATTTTAGCAAAACTATTTAATTCAAGTATGAAAAGAATAATTTAAAGTTAGTGCAGTATTTCTTGTAGCCCCCTAGGAAACATATACAAAATAGTTTCCCATAATTTTTTATTATTATTATTATTATTTGGTTATAAGAGTGTCTTGCCAACCCTTTCTAATGGCTCATTTAAGACAGTGGAACAAACCATTCGCATTTTTCAAGTTCTGAGAAAAAAACAGTAAGAGTAACAGAACATATAATACAGACTTTGAGAATAAGGCTTGCGTCTGCCATGCCAAACTGCAAGCAACAAGTCTGAAGCAGGCTTAGATTTTGGTAAAAGCATCAGAAGGACCAACTGCATTTTCTCTTTCTTCTCCTCTCACCTTTCATTTCCTCTTTCCATCTCTTTGTCCCTCTTCCAACCACATCCAACCTCATCCACAACTGAAGATGATGACCTTGGTTTGATACTACACTAAATGATGCAAATGGATGCAAGCCTAGTCACTATGGTTTATCAGTAAATCTCTAATTAATTGTTCCACGCCACCCAGAATTATTGTCATTTTTATCTCCTTTAACATGCTTTTTTATCCTTCTTTAGTCCCTCATCCAGATACAGATTTTCCTTTGTATCCAGTGACTGATCTGCCTACCTTTGGGAATACTCTGAGTTCAGAGAGAGTTTTACATTCTAACTTCAGATCTTACATGCTGGAGATACGGGATTGCTACAGCTCTCAGTATGGTTTGCCTGAGAGATTGGTAAATCTGTACTCTGTAGATGAAGAAATCAGATTCACACTTTTAAAACAGCATTTCATGCATAGCAAAACTTTTTTTTTTTTTTTTTCTGATAAGAAGGTCAGAATGATATGGTGGAGATTAAAATGAATGTTGAAGGTGATCTGATATTTAACGGGAATCATAGAAACAAAACACAAATCTTGATTGTTGTTCCCAATAGATGCTATGTACTTACATGTGTTTGATCTCTATTGGCTGCTACACAAAACTGCCATTTAGAAGGAAAAAGTAAGTGCAAAATATCATGTGTAAATATAATACATATTAAGGAATGGTGAACTGGGTCATTGTTTAAAAACAGGAGCATTTGAGTGAGATGCAGAACAAAATAGGATGCAGAGAAGATAAGAAGTAATGGACAAAGGAGTATTTGGTCAGGTTAACCAGTTAAAATCTACAACAGTGTAAGAGAGAAATCTGTTTCAGTTTTATGTGTTTAAAGGAGGATCAATCTTAAAGGACTTTTGAGTTTCTAAAGAAAGGAACAGTTCTTATTTACATTCATCCCTAATCAGCATTCACAGGAAAATTTAGGATAAATTGCCATCAGCACCTGAAGCTCGGTCAGGTGGACAAAGGGATACAGTTCATTAATTCAGCTACACTATGAGACTGGTGTATTCACCTGTCTCATTGCATCTACCTTCCAGTTACTCCAACTCTTGTACTGAACTCACTTGAAAGAATTATAAAGACTATATATTAGTGATCACCGAAATAAATGTTTTCAGATACACGAATATCTGGATAGCAATGGTGATAAGCTGCCCTACTGTGCAAATTGAAGTTGCAGGTCTGCTCCTGCAGCACTACTAAGCTTAAATGTTGTGATGATGGAGACTTTCTAATTCATCAGAATTCATCAGGAGTGTGACTGATTTTTGAATCTTGTGATTGAAGTCCTTGCTCCAGTGAAAACAATAACCAAAGTCAAATGAGTTTCAAAAGGCAGGGTTCCTCCAACATTCTGCACCTCTGTAATGCTGTGTATGCACAGTTTCCTGGAAAGGAGAGCTGCCGTGAGCTAACCCTGAATGACCGCTTTATATTCTGTGAGTCCATTTGTGCTGTCACGAGTATTACAGCGAGTAAAGTTTAGCCCTGCAAGATGGAAAAATGGGTCTTTAATCACATATACTCACTTCTCTTGAAGAATTTCAAAAATTGATGAAGAAGCAAGAAAACATTAGCATAATCATGTTCTTTCTCTCTCTCCATCTTTCTTTTCCTTTCTTTTTCTTTCTTTTTTCTTTCCTCCCTTCTTTTCTTTTTCTTTCTTTCTTTTTCTTTCTCTCCCTCTTTTCTTTTTTTAATGGATACTGCATATGTAGGGGTTGAAGAGATGAGAACACAGATTTAATTCCTATAATGTTTCCATAATCAATGCTTTGTATCCGAACAAAAGTGTAAAGAAGGGCATAAATGCACTAAGCTGCATTTCAAAAAATGACATTGTAATTGCTGGGACTGCCTATCTTACCTTGGCCTCAAGCATTTACTAGGATTCAAATTTATTTCAAACTGTTCTCCCAAGTCTGCCTAATTTTTTTTTTGTCCAAATAGCAGCAACTCACAGTTAGTGAACAAAGCTTCAGGATTTTTTTTTACTTACAGCTAAATTTAACTTTACCCATCCAATAAAAAAGAAATAAGGGAGCCTTTATTATCTCCCTGGATTTCTGGGTATGATACCACATCATAGAGAAGTGGTTATTAGAGACAATGGCCTACCAAGGTGAAGTTTGTAATAAAGCCTATTATGTGGTTTCACCATTGACACTAATGGAATGTAACAGTGATTTAGAATGATTTAATGGTTCCCAGGTTGTGCTCTAATAGTGCTCTTTATATTATGATGTATATCACAAAACCTAATGTGGCTGTTGTGATATATTGACAGTATTCATGCTGTTTCATTTTTTTAGGGGAATTTTAAAAACTGTCACAGAAGAAAATTAATAGGCTGCAACTGCTTTATTTTCAAGGGGTCTGTTTTTAAAATGTATGTGCATAAATTTCTATTTAGTGCCATTCTTAAGCTAATAAATTCATTTGCATTTTTATTCCAAAGTCATAAAAGTAGAATGCGTGCATGCATGCATTTGTGTGAACGTGTCTGTGTTTGAAACCCTCCTTTGAAAAGATTGCACTGTCATCTCAAAATATGTTTATAAAACGGTGTTAATGGTTGCAAATGCTCCTAAAAGAGGAGTATAAAAGACAAGCTTTCTCTTCTCATAGGCTGCAAATAGATACTAGTTTAATAAGAGGGAGACAGCAGGGGACATGACTACATTTCACTTTAAAAACATCTCAGGTGTCCAGGTGGCTTTTAGACTTGCATTTAAAGTCTGGAATTTAAATAAAAACACAATCATCCTGAAACGGATACAAAAGGAGGTGTATTAGAGCAAGATACCTGCATTTTGAAATGGCTTTGAGGCATTTTAGTGATGTTTGACCTATTAGCAATAAGGCATTTTTGTTTCAAGTAGGTAAAGGAACCACAGGTATTTTTTTTGCATTTCCTAAACAATTTTTTTCTTCTCTTCTTGCAATTCAAAAGCATACCTCATGAAATATCATAGCTCTGAAAGTCAACATTCCAAGCAGTTTCCAGACACTTCAGGCTCCTTCAGTGACGGAAATGATAAAATAATCTGTGCCATGATGGTGAGTTAACAGCGGGGGAAAACAACAACAACAACAAAATACAAAAAAATGAACTTTTCTGGGGAAAAAAAAAAAAAAAAAAAAAAAAAAGGAGTTTCATACCTGACTAATATTTACACTGTGAACATTAGAGCAAAGGCTCACAGCATTTTTACTGGTGTTTCCTTCTCGGCCTCACTACTTCATCCTTTTCAAAATGCATTTCCCACACTGAAACCAGACACAGTCTGTTTGGAGGCCAAGAGAAATGAAGAATCACAAAAACTTGATGACTGCTACTTTGATTTCCTCATCAAACAAGGCAAAGGATGCAGATCTTTTCAACCCCTACAGAGTCTGAGAAGCCGTGGAGATGTCTTCCACTTCTACTCTCTTCAACAGCAATGAAAAAAAGAAAAAAGGGAAAATTTAGCACCTGATGAGGATGGGAGAAAGACAAGAGATGATACCAGCAGGAAGGAGAAGTGTTATGAGATAGCATTTAGACAGGCATGAGATTGATAAGGACTTCAGAACCCAGAGCAGTCTTTTGGTCTGTCGCTGCCATATCAAGAGCTCCTCAGGAAAATAGAGAACTTCTTCCTCTGAGCCCTCATTTTTGGGCGGCCTCAGAGAAGCGTGCTTACTTTGCCAAACTGTGGGCTACAGCCATTAATGCAGCACTGATGCTCACTAATTTCAGGGCAACAGCATGATAACTTTGTCACATCCTACTTCATGTTAGCTTGCATCAGACTCTTTTTTTTACCTGAGAAAACACCAGCTTGTGATAAAGCCACCTGAGGCTGAGTGATGAGGTCTGCTCGGTCATAGCCAGCTGTGTCCTGGTGGGGTCACAGTTTGCGCTACATGTGCTCCCAGTGTCACAGCTGGGAAATTCAGCAAGATCAGAAGGACAATTTTCCTCTCTCCCTGGTTCACCCCCTAAAACTGTCCAGAAAATCATAATTTTTCAAGTGTAAAGGGTATGTACAGGCTGGAAAATGGTTTTATAAATAGAGCCTTACATTGAATAATGACTTTGGGGCACTGAACTGAGAGAGGACAGGCAGAATTTTGGAGAAAGTCGTTTGTTTTTGACACCGAAGTTATTTCAAAGTTATAAGCAAGATATTTCTCAGGAGATGGTCTTTCTTTCCTTTTTGTATAGCATCATCCCTGTGGAGAGCTTTGTGGAAACACAGAGAACAAAATTAGGCAAAGTGCCTGTTATATAACCTTTACATTCTCTAAAAATAATGGGAGCATCGCTATCACCTGAGCTTCTCCCTCTTTCAGTTTATGCACAGCACCTGGAAACTGGGGTTGGGAAATAGTGGAGATTGCATAACGAATCAAAAAGATCCTTTTAAGAGCAATGCACTGAAATTTGCATAATTATTATCCCATTTTGACTTTTTAACTTTAGAGAATCTATGTGGGTCAGTTTTCCCTGTTTTAATTAGCAAATTCAAAATAACAAAAAATGGCAATTTCCTTCTTTCAAGCTCAAGTGGACTACTCAGCCTGTAGCAATAATTATATTTTTCAAATGTAAGGTGCCTAATTTGAAATACAAGATTCCCAGTAGTTGCAGAAGTTTTAAGGACAAGAAGTGACAGAAGTGAACCTTTTCTTTGTATTGCTTCCCAGATGAAAGTCCTTTCAGTGTATAAACTTAGTACGAATTGTGTCACTCATGTAAATAAATTTTTGTGTCAATATTATTTATTGTAAAATATTTTACCCAGTAGGGTAAATGAAGAATAAGACTTTACTAATCAGATTACTAGCACACTTATTCTAATTTATACCTTCCACAGTTAGCCTTTAAGCCACAGTTGACCTCTTATTTTTTATATTAACTGGAAACAATTCATCAAGTGAGTTACCCCTCTCCTTTCAAATCCACTTGTATTACTAAAAGGTTGAGTAAAGACCTCTGGGGAACAAGGGCAATTTTTGACATGGATCTCAACAGATTAAACTATGCAGGGACAATATAGAATACATTGGAGCAATAACATTATCACATCATAGCCTGATTGAGAGGCATTTCCTTGCATTTTTGTCCTTTTACCATAAGCCAATAGTAGCCACAGGCATTTGACTGGAGAGCCCGGAGGATTGACAGGCCTGGCAGTCATTACATGCTGGATTGAATACTAGATTACTCCAAAGTGGCTCAGGGTCAAGGATCAGTGTGTTCCCTTTTGGCACTAAATGACTTTAATATCCTTACTGTATTAGTCAATTACTTTAAAGCTGCTGCTCTCCAAGCTCTCTCTGCCCCCCTGCAGTTTACTATGGACATTTGAATTGCTCCCATACTTAACCCACACATCTGCTTTTAGCTGTCAAAAAAATAGTGCTACCACTGGAGCTATTGACAATGCAAAATGAACAGAGATACTTGCTGTTGGTGTCAAGTAGCACTTTCTTTTCAATGTTTGTTTTAAACAACTCCAAAGTAACTCCATAGAGAAACTGTTCCTAATTCGGGAAGAGTCCAACTCCATTTTGCAGCCTACCTTTAATCACATTTTAACTTGACCAAAATAAGCAGGAGTAAATTATCCTGTCTTTGTGTTTGATTGTTTATGGGGGAAAAAAATGCTATCCAAAGAGCGGAAGTACTGCAGAAAGACATGTAAAAGACAGGCTTGCTTTAAACTCTCACTTGAATTTCACAACAGTCACAGGGACTCCAGCAAATTACACTGCACCTCTGGATTTATTGGTGCAACACAGTGAAGAATTTTATATCATGGCCACTGAACATTAAAAGGTCTGGCTTGGCTTGGTGTTAAACCAACATGTCTAGATTAAATATGAGCAGAACTGATCTGAATTTTAAAACTGCTTGAAAGTCGTGTCTTTAGTGTTTTAGTGAAAGTGATATCACTGCACATGAAAGCACATCTGCATGGTGGGGCCTGGCCTGTGAGTGGTGATGTCATTAGGCTGCAAAAGCAGCTCAGGACTTTACAGCTAGGTACATACAGAAATGATTTTCCCTTACGAATATACCCATTTCCATCTGTGCAAGGCAAGTGTGCACTCATTCTACCAGAAGAGCTATCACCATAACAGTTTGGTGTATCTCTTGCATGTAGGCACTTGCATCTTTTTCCTTTTCACTTTTTTCACTTACTAACTTGTAACATGGGTGTAAGAACTGGTTGTTTGGTTATTCTAAAAAATACAATTAGTGTTTTATAGTGAATAAGACTATACATATTGCTGAGTGAATTCGATTGATCTACTTTATGGGCAGTCCAGGGATCTGTCATGTCAGTGTTACCTTTCTTATCCTTCAGAGAAATGTTGAATATTAGGACATTTAATACCAGCAGCGAGGTCAGACTATTCATTTACCGTATGAAAATAAAAAGGCAAATTTTGACATACATGGTAAATGAAACACAGGTCATTACTGTTGGGAACTGTAAAAGATCTGACATCCTGGCTACCCAATGCTTTTAGTCAAGGAAGTGTCCACTCAGACATGTTTGCTGAACGCGGGGCCAAAGGAGATATAAATCTACTGCACTGTAAACCTCTGGAAGGATGAGGCAGGATCAGAGACTTTGTAGCTCTCAGCTCCAGCAGTCTTTGCATTTCACTTCAAATTAAAATTGCTGTGTTAGGAAGTAGATGAAATGGCAGTTTCAATAAAATAATCAGTCTTTAATTGTCTGTCCATGTTATTCACGATCTTTGAGGATAATAAATAATTTTTAGGTAAGAGAGCAGTAATATTGTCAGGGTTAAAATACATGCACACCTGCATTTCTTTTGATAGAAAAACCCCACATTTTTATATGACGAATCCCAAGTTTTGCCATTTCAAGGAGATATTACATGTGTTTCTACTCCAGGAAGGCAGACAGACATGTGGACAGTAATACATATTTCGTTCGCAGTGTGCCTCAGCTCAGCAGCTAAGCATAATGAACGGTGCCTTGGGGAATGCTCTGAATAATTGTGCTAATTTAAAATTTAGTCAGCAAAGGACCTTAAAAAACTTGATACCTCTTGGTAATGATGCATCATTAGCACTTTTCATTCATTTATATTTTGTTGTGTTTAGGGATTTGGGTATTCAGGAGAAGAAAGGTAGCCTGACAAGAGAGTGATTGAATCAGCCCCCTTGATACCTGGGAGTGACAGAAGGTGAAGTACTGTAGCTGCAGTTGACAACTACTTTAATATGAGCCACTTATAAATATTTACATTTCATAAGTCAATGATGAGCTTGTGTATGGCACATAATACCATAAGTATTTGGTATGTTTGTTTGGTGGCTGATCATTAGATTGGATGTGGCTCAGTGTTAAAGAGTTATAGAAACATTTTCAATTAAGAGAGCTTCATTTGGAGAGCTACACAGTGCACAGCTTTGACAAAAATAATTCACATGATACAGGTGAATTTGAATTTCTAGAAAACTGAAGAACCGTTTTCGCCTTAATCATGAGAGTAAAACATCCAGCTTCAGTGCAATAAACATACGTGAGTAAGATTAATAGGAATTGGCTGTCAATGATTTATTTGGCACAGATTCCACAGAAGATAACATATGGCCTTTTTGCAGTACAACAGTAAGTATATTGAAATCTAGTCTTGAAGCAGTGAGTCCTATTTACAGCCCAAGACATAATTTTGCTGGGGATATAATTCCTCATGTTAGGAAATTCTACTAATAAGTTGATTTTGTAAGCTAAATGAGACACCTCAGGTACATGATTTTAATCTGCCTGCAATAAAAGATCAAGCTCTCACCAGGCTGACGGGTTGAAAATGAAGCACCTATTGACTGACAAATTTCAATATTTTTTGTTCAAGACAGACAATTATATGCAAACTTTTTTCTTTGTTTCTCATATTAAATACTGTACTCTGTTCATAAGGGGATAAAAAAACAACCAGCACCACACTCCATAAAACAAAGTCAAGTAAAATGAAAAAGCTTCCAGATAATACATCCTGCTTTTTTTCTTTCTTTTTTTCTTTTCTTTTTTTCTTTTTTCTTTTTTTTTTTTTTTTTTTTTTAAGAAAAGCTGAAACGTCTGTACTTTCCTGAACTACTTTTGGCAGAGTAATTATCGTCATTGCTGTCTCTTAAATGCGAGTGCAAGAAGGTGCAGTAATGAGTACTAAATATATTAATCAGTGGTGAAAACTAAATTGGAACATTCTGGAGCACATGCACTAATACATAAAAAGAAAAATAATCCTCTGTTTGCACAGGTAGAGCATATAATAACTTGTTATGCTTGTTTGTCTAAATTTCTGGTATTTTGGATTTCATTATCCCTACTTTTTAAATAAAATAAAAGGATTTAAATGACCACTGGGGATGGATACTCCTTTCTTTCCACCCTGGTTGGTAATGAGAGAGACAACACCTCCAGCCATTATTCCTTCCAGTGCTGAGTGGGAGTGCAGTTAACTTTGATGGCATAGAAGTAAGTACATTTTTTATTGCATAGGAAAAAAAATATGTCGAGAATAACCTATTCAGTTTAACATTTTCACAGAGTAATTACACATAAAATTAGCTAACCATCAAAGTTTTTAGCGACTTTTCCCCATCATATTAACTGAATACATACACATTTCATCTTTAAGTTCAGAAAACTTATTTTAACCTGGCAACAACCACAGAAGCATTCTTTTTTTTTTTTTTTTTTTTTTTTTTTTTTTTTTAAATTTTACTTGTTGGTAATTTTAGATTTGCTTCTCAAACCATAATTAATTTTTCAGGGACTAACGTAAAAAATCAATCTGTAGTGTCTCTCGTGTTTGTACAGTGCAATCATTAATTGACGCAGCTTCAAATATCAAAAAAAGTGTCTGTTTTCTGTTTAACTTGTAAGCCCTTTTGTAATTGTATTGTCTGAGTCCTCTTGTCATGGATCATACTCAGGTATGTAAACAACATATTAACTTACTTCAAATGACAGACAATCTCGTAATTTTTACTTGTAAAATGACATGTACAAATCAAGGAGCTAAGGCATGGAAAGTAACATATTTTGGTCTTGTGACTAATGGTAACCTGGTGCTATTGAATTACTGAACTGTGTCTGAGAACTAATGAGAAAAATTTCCCAGGGGAATCTTTATCCAATGCACTTGGAGAGCACCTTGGGGACTCATTCCATGTCTGTCACCTTTCCCGTCTCATTGACACTCAGCTTCTTTACCACCATTACACTGTGCAACCATTTCACTTTACACCTCACGATTAGAATATTAAAAGGAGAGAATACTACACTACTTGCTCCAGATAGCAGAGTTGTTTTTGACACTTAAAATAGAAATTGTCACTGAAATATCACAAGGACACGACTATCTCTAGCTCCAGAGCTCCAGTAGAACATTTAAAGCTCAGAGCTGTAATATTTTGCAGCTAATTATATCTTGTATTATATTTCTTAAATTGCTTGTTTCTTAATTTCTTAGTTAATAATGAGAAATTTAAAGACATGTTATGTCGTGGAGACCACATCAATGATTTATCTTAGGTAAAATTTTCTCCTGCCATAGTAGCAATGACTGTCACAGTTATTGATTGTATAATGATGAGTTTCTAAAATGAAGGAATAGAAATGTTGTTAGTGAAAATACAGCATTTTACATGTGATAAACGTTTTGCGAAGACTGAAAATGCAAGGAAAAATCTTGACTTGCTGTAAATTGTGTTAGCTTCATTGATTTAAGAGGAACAGTGCTGATTTCCCTCAGAGAGGATTTGTCTCATATATCTTACATCTATATTTAGAAGAGCTTTGGTACATCCCACTAGGACCAAAACCTACCTTCCTCTGGAAAGCTTCCTCACTGAAGTGCACAGAACTACTCTCATGAGTAAGAACAGGGAGGATTTGGCCTCAGGGAATAAAGCATGGCTTACAAAAAAAGTTTGAAAAAATCCAACTACATTTTTAAGCATAAAAAGAGCTCTAATTTCACCTGGTTGGTGACTTCAGAGAGAAGTTAATTAAAGCCAATAAAGAATTTTAAAAGTGAAGGAAAAAAACCCCAACAAATTAGAACAGCAGGGGAAAAATAAGTTTTCTAATTATATATAATGAGGAGATCTGTACAGCGCAAGAAGAAGATGTACACCTTTTCTGTGATATCTAGATTCTGATGATTTCTGCTGTGTGGCCTAGGGTGCTACACATACGGACAGCTGCATGGACGTGCTGTGCGAGTAGTTAGACAAATGTCTGTGGGGTCACACTATTTTTTGTATAGACTGAGAAATACTGAATGTATTGGACTATTGGTCATATTACTAGCAACAACTGGTCATTTCAGTCACTTTGTTTTGTTTGCAGTTTCTCATGCTTCCCTTAAAAATGGGGAGGGGTGTGAAGGGGGGATTATTTTGGCAAGCATGGGGAAGAAATAAGATTGTATATTGAGTATGCTTTTATTTGTCTGCCATAGAAGATATTTCCAGGGAAGTGGAGAAAATATGCACTGATCCTATCCAAGTTCTGAAGCTAATGGGATTTCTACTACAGACTCCATAAGGACAGATTCAATGTAGTATTTTTTTCTACTGTTTCACATTTTCCTCTACTGAATTCAGCCACCGACATGGTGGAACTAATATTTCCTGAAAACATTTAAATGCACCTGTCCCAGCCTTGTATTACTGACAGTCCCATCCTTCACTGTTGACTCAGCAAATACAGTTTGCTCTAAATGAAATAAAGATGCACTCACAGGGATGCAAATTTTCTAGTGAATTCTTTCCCCTCCCCATTAATCCTGAGCTTCCCAGAAGAGATAAGGGACTACTGAAAGACTGACCTAAAAATTACAGTATTATTGATAATACTTAGGGAATTGAAAAGACCTGGAAAACAAGCTCTGAAAGGAATTATCAGTCCTTTCGTGTTTGGTGTAAGCCACTGATGGTGTGAGCAATACAATGATGATGATGAATAGGGAAATGAGGTTTTGATAGTCTCTTACACAGTTATTCCAAACATTCTGAAATCAGAAATGTTTTAAGTCTCACTTGTTTTACAGGACTGTAATTCTACTTAATTAGAATCAGGAACAATCATGCACGTCTGTGCAAAGTGAGGACAAAACACTTCTGCTCAAATGGTCTTCGTCTCTTCTCTGCATCCATTTTGCACAGGGGTAAAGAAATGAATAAGAAGCAAAGCTGTGAAGATAAGATCTACATTACCAGCTCTAGTCTGTGCACCGTTAGCTGTCTAACTACTTGTTTGAATTTCAAGTCACTGGACTTTATTGCAGGTTCAGACTGAAATTCCCTTATCTGTGCTTCTGCTTTAGCTAGTCTGAGATCCACCATGCATGAATAGAATGGCAAAGAGGAAGCTAGTTTGTGATTATTTTAGGAAAGTATATGCTTTTTACTCCAGCTTCATCATATGATATTTGAAAACATTTTTTTATGACTTGGTCTACTTAACTTCTTCTACTCTTTCAATATATTGGCTTATGTGAAAATCTGTTTGCTTTTTTTTAAAAAGGGGTACTAATATATAATTTACACATTCTTGTCTCTTTAAATTACAAAAAAAAAAAATCTTAAAATTATATGGATTAAAAGGAAAACACTCCATGTCAACACCTACAAATCAATACTTATCAGGAGATGGGTTGTGAAATGCATTTCTTTGTCTTTCTCAGGAAGATAATTATAAGTGTGGCAGATGATGAAACCCTTAGACTCAGCTTTGCAGGAACTACATGAAGCAAGTACTTGATTCAGTGTCATGATAATGCTGCTATGGGCGATAAGCCATTTCAGTAGAAGTTGGTATTTAATGTATGTTTAAACTTTTTCTCTGTGACCTTCCTCCCACCTATTAAATTTCTTACAATTGGCTCTTATCAGCTTCTAAAGGCTAGTTTTTGATTGAGAATTGACGAGGCTAAATTAAATCTTCCTGACACTTTGGATACCAAAACCAAAGGCTTTCTCATGTAGCAGAATGCCATAACTAAATTCTGAAGGCAACTGCTAATTTCATGAATCTCTGCTAGTACAATTTAGACTTGCAGAGACAGTGTTGTGTTTCATCATTTATCATTTTATTTAGCCAACTTGGACTGATGTCAGGCATCAACATTATGTAATTTCTGTGTAATTGTACATATGCATGTTTGTATGTACGTGTACTTCAAGTTGAAGGGAAGAATGAGTCTCTTAAGATCAAGAAAGTTCAAATGTATTCCTCCCACTTCTACAGATCTGTGTACAATTTTCCTTAAGTTCAAGTAGAGATGTGTAAATAGAAGTAGCAGAGTGTCTGACCCATCACCCATATTCTAGATGGTCTCTCTGCTTCAGATCTTTTTACTAAAGTTAGTCAATTCTGAGTAATCCATATTTTCTTTCGAGAAACTGTATTATATGAATATCTACAGGGAAAGCCTGAATACTGAACCATTTCAACACCTTAGTGTCTGCTTTACAAAATAATGTGGTGGGCAGCAGAGACAGGAATTCATGCTGTGTACTGATGAGAGAAAAAGCTGACCTTGAACATTCTCAGATTTCTGGAAGAAAAGCATTTTATTTATAACTATCTTTTTGGGGGGAGGGGCAAAATTTCAAAGGTTGTGTATTGTGAACCTGTTTTTGCCTACCTAAATAGAGTGCTTTGAAGGAATCAAACCACAAAGGTTTAAACCCATTTTGTCCCTCTCAAAATCTTTCTCTGCAGACCCCAGGGTGATTTCTGAACATCTACTTATTCTTTAATATATGATTGAGAATGTGCAGTGAAACACTAATGTAACCACTTTTTAGTGCCATGAGCAGGCAGGTCACGAAAAGCTGGCCAATAGGGTAAATACAACTAATACGGCTGAGTTCAAGGGGCTGTGATTAGCACTATTTATCTGTCATTTCCTTTCAGTCCTGAAGATTTCTTTACACTGAGCTTGGAGCCTTACATTTACAGTTTGGATCATTTGTCCTGGTCTAGTTTGTCACAATCATCGAAAAGTTCTGCTCTAGGTGACTTTGATGGTGTCAGCTCAGTCAGCGCCAAAGCAAATGCAAGGTATATGTTTACAGTCTCTTTTTTATACATGTCTGGGGCAGAAGAGCTATTGAAGCAGATTACTTCTCACCCACACAGAGGGTATTCCTTCAATGTCACAGCAGAGGTCATTGACAGGGCAACACGGAGAAGACAGCTTTTGAAGAGTGAGCTAAAGTTTTCCATCATGCACATCCAACAACTTTTCTCAAACACTCTCAGGGAAAATATTTTTAACCCTTTTATAATCATCAAATGCAAACGCAAAAATATCTACTTAAAACATTTAGCATAAGCAATAGGATATGATGTCTGCAGGAATAAACACATGACATAGTAGTCACACTGTTATGGTAACAGCCCGAACAATACATCATTTTTGCATTTTAAAAATAAATATTTGTGACTGCTAATCTATTCTGTGAAGCTATATAATTTCTTGTTGATGTTGCTATACTGACCTCTGCAGGCTTTGGAAGTTTGGAGCATTGTTTACTGCAGTGACTGCTGTGACCCAGTATGCAGCTGAGTGAGCTTGAAGCGCTCAAACACTTGTGGGCCAAGATGGCTTTCCAAGGGTTTTAGCTCTTTTTAGAACTAAATAACAATTTGTAAAAGAATTTAAAATAGTGACTTGAAAGTAAGTGTTCGTGATTTTCCTATAATATTAGTTTAGAAAAAAAGAAATAAAGTGAAAACATTTGTATTCAAATGAGTTCTTTACAGATAAGGGGTTTTATGATGTGACGTGGTAATTAAGAAATATGTCCATTTTAGATGAAAAATATAATTTCTATTAATAGCTGTGCAAAGCTTGTCTTTTAAAATACATGTAGGTCGCTCCAAAAGTAATGTCTTCTATTTATTTCCTTGGAAACTACAACAGATATAAAGAGTGCAATAACACCATTTGATAGAGCAAATTCTCAGCTACAAAGTGCTATTTTTTTAACATAGTCATCACCATTAGTTGATTTGCACAGATGAGCTGATCAAAGCACTCTTCATTTTGTGATGTGACAGCTACGCACGGCCATCCAGAATGTGGCTTGTCTTCCATGTCACTGTCAGTACTGTTGAAATGCACTACCCATTACTTTACTATTCTTGCATCCAGTGTTTGGTCTCCACAAACATTCAGCAAGCATCGATGAAGGTCAGTGAGTGCCATTTATTCCACATGGAGGAATTCAATGACACAGCTTTGCTCCATGGATTCTTCCATATCAGATGCCATTTTGTCAGACTGCCCCTCTGTTGCCATCTGTCACATGACAACAAAATGTATTGTAAAATTGCTGAGAAGGTTCAACCTCTACTGCTATACCACAACCATCCCCCTCTGATATCATGGACCAAAATAACAAAATAGCAGACATTTCTTTCGGAGCAACCTGTGTGTGTGTGTGTGTGGGTGTGGGTGAGTGGGTGGGTGGGTGTGTGCATGCTTTGTATTTAATTCAATTCACCTCCTAGATCTAGTTAAATGGAAAGTTGCATATGTTCAGTATAGGTTTTATATGTTTTCTCTACAGGGACAGACAAACTTTAGTATGAATGGTGATACCTTAATGATACAAACTCCTCCAGTTTCTGTGTTTGAGTATATTGAACTAAATTAATTTCACATATAAAGTATAATGTGTGTGTTAATATGGGTTATTTTCTTTTAAATACTTACTGCATTTCTGGAGTTAAGTGTGTTCCTTATATTTATTCATGTCCAAATACAATTTTTCAATTAGAGTCTGACACTTCTTTTATACATATATATCATTTTTGTAACTTATAGTCATGTTTGGCTGACATACAGAGCTATGCCCTATACCTTGTTTATGTTAGAAACAAAGACTCTCTGAACTGCAGCTCTGTTTATAACTATTTGTGGTTTAACAAATGACAAAATACAGAAGACTTAAAAATCTTGGTCTGGAAAAAATATCTCAGTCTGGTTTATGTTTTCATCTACTTTCCCCACATTTATTGATTTTGTTAACTGTTTCAGCCATTCACTGTACACTTCTCTGACCAAATTGTAGTTATGTTGTATGCAGGTAACTGACATCTGAAGAAAAACAAAACATACCGGACAAAGTCCTGGCTCTTCTGAAAGCTCCCATTGACTCTAGGAAAGTCAACAATTTTCCCACAGCATTTTTGTGTCTCTTGCTTCATCCTTAAAATTCAATGCTCTCCTGAACAAACTCAATGCTTATCTAATTAATCTTATTCTATAATAGACTGAGCGGTTATACTCTGAGACATATGGATGTTTCTATTTCCTCTATTTGTGGGGGAAAATAATGTGCATTTTGGGATGGATTATCACTCATGCTGGATTAAATTTTCAGTAGTCCAGAACTGATAACTGAGAGTTGCCAAAAGCTGTCTAAAATAGGGAACATTCAGTGGGAGAGAAAAACGAGAATGGAAAGTTGCAAGATTCTTCTTTAGATATTTGGCTTAACATTCTCTCCCTCGTTATTTTTTTTTTCCAGTTTTTAGCATTGTCAAAACACATGATCTGACGTAAGTGAAGATGCTGTCTGAGAGGAGTAAAATTTTGAGACTATTATTCCATCTGCCTGCTGCCATTAATATTACTGAAGTCTCTAGTTCATAATCTCTGGTCCAAAAGCTGGTTGTCCACTTGGGCTGAGCCTGCCATTCCCCACAGCACTCAGAGCTGTGGAAAAAGGAGCAATGTACATTTACAGGTGGCTTAATCCAACCATCCTCATCCAGATCAAGATTAATGCTGGCAATGACAATAAAGTTTCTATAGAGAAAAATTTTAGTTACCACCATGCCCTTGAGGCACCTTCAAAGACTATATATAGCTTTATGCAGTATACCAAGACACTTCCTAGTAGAAGTGCATACCTAATGTTCTCCAAACAAAAATGATCATTTAGTCCATAGGATCAAACTAGGGATAATCTGAAGTGAAAAATATACAAATGGCTATATGATGAATTCATGTCCTCAGCATCAGATGATTTTATTCTAGAGATGTGCTTCTTTTGTTCCATGTTATTCACCAAAGTTAACATTGCCACATTCTCTTGCTCACTCACTCACTTATAAAATATTACTGGAGTCTGAGACTAAACCATCATGTCTTAATAATTATGGACTATCCAGTGGTGATGAGCAAAGTTAAGCTCACTTTTCATTGTCAGGAAGTTTTTTCTAGCCTTGCAGAGTAGGAAAGGATGGCTAGAAAGGGAATGTCCCCCCAAAGAGTCAACACTTGTTTATTGCAGACAGGTGATACAATAGCAATGATTATCGATGGTAACTGTCAGTCCATTCCCATTCTTGATCACAATGTCTATACTGCAAAATGAAGTACCAAGGAATTTGAAATAGCTTTATGGATATATCCACATTACCACACTGTGATGTGAAGCAGAGAGGCTTTGATTTAGCAAGGTGTTTACTAGCTCTAGGGCTCTGTGCCCACTTAATACCTTTACTATCAATGACATTCAGGCTATTTCTCTGTCCCAGGCACACGCTGCACATACAGGGAATTAAATGTTGGAGGATTTTGTGTGAATTTTGTAATGGTGCATGTCTGAGGGCATAGTTTCTACTTTGGTTCCACCAGGAGGAAAACAGCCCTGAGTGTATTAGCAGTGTCCCCAGTACATACTTCAAGTTAGCATGTGTAAATACAAAGCAAACTTGAACCAGAAAATCTTTTCTCAGCACACTAAGTTAATAACCTAGATGCACCCAAAGTACAGGCATCAGAAGTTTAGCTATGGCAGTGTAATTCACCAGACAAGTGATGATGCCTCTTCTTTTTCAAGGACATGTCAAGAGTCTGTTGAAATGTTCAGTTAAGAGCTGACAATTTAGCCTATAGGTTGTAGTCAAGTCTGGAAGACCACTGAAATTCTGGATATGAGTCTTTTGTTTGTTAGTTTGTTTTGTGTTTTGTTTTGTTTTTTTAAAACCACCAGCGGCACACAGACCACACAGCAAATTCTAGAGATCTGCAGAAACATAGAGCTCATTGTTTATAAGTATGGCTCTTCATGTACTGATCCCACATGGGCAACAGGTCTGAGCAGTCACAGAAGCCTTCTCCTGTCCATCATTCTTCATTGATTGGTGTTCAAGTCAGTCCCAGTCTATAGTGCAAACATTCATTCTGTGTTACATTCCCACACTTTCCAGTTTTCATGGAAATTTAGGGCAGAATCATGGCCTGATTCTGTCAATGTAGAGACCACAGTTTTGCTTTTGTCCTAGAAGTTTGTAATTTGTGTTCATTTCACATTTTCTCTGTGAAAGCAGTTAAATGGGATGTCAGCTCCTTTTAATTTTGCTAAGTGCAAACCCTGTTATATTGGGCTTAATCTCCCATCCTTCCTGTGACTCATAAAACTGGAGCTTGACCATTCAAGACTGTGGCATCCCAGTAGGCCCCTCCAGGGCACCATGTCAAAAGGTATTAGCAGAGGAACCAAAGCAAGCATCAGGGCACACAGACCCTGCTGCACTACCTGGACACTGGAGCCCCCTGACATCACAAACCAGGTGATTTGTCTACTGAGCATGCAGTGAGCTCTAAGCTGCTTTTGAGATTCCATAATACAGCTTTCCACATGTGCCTTTACAACTAAACTGTACTACAGTAGCTCTAAAAAGGCTGTAAAATAGCATATTTGCCTATTTCCCTTATTAAACTCTATTTTCTGATGGGGGTATAAAACTGTCAGTGTCATACCAGATACACTTCATTCTACATAGTCTTACACAAAGGAGCTTTAAGTTTCTTTATGCTACTGAGGTAGCGCAAAACAGATACAATAGGGACTATGCTCTGCACCTTTTTAAAGTCTTTCTGCTGGTATGTATGCAATAGACTGTATTTGGTACCTCATTACTATTAGAAGCAGAAGCATCACCCAACAGTTGCAAAGACATTTTTTTGCATACCTCAGAGGCTGAACTTGATCCAGTACTTGTGAGACATTGGGCATAAACTATTTTTCCACTGATGTTCTTTGATTTGCAAAGAAAAAAATAACTTCATAGGATATGTAGTGTGAATATAGACGTTGCACTCTACTGCAACTAACAGTAATGGTATGCAGGCTACAATTTAAGGAGAACTATTAGCTTTCTGAGATGTTAAATTACTGCAGAGTATGCAACAATAATAATATGGGTAAAGACAGCACCCTAGCGGGTTGAAACAAAGAACACCACACAGCCCTATGGTATGCAGCCTCTGTAGTAACACTTCTTTTTCACACAAAAAAGTTCCTTCCTGGGGACCATGGTTGTTATACACTGACACTGCATTCTTTCTGCACAATGGCCTTGATTTGGTGAAGTACCTTATTCACACATGTTTCTGAGCAATTGAACAATCTCACCTGAGTGAATACAGCTGTTCGTGAGAGAGCTCAAAGTTGGACCCATCCTTTAGGCTTCACCTGAATGTAGCCTCTACAATTTAAACAGTTTTCTGACACAAGTAGTTAGAACTACTTCAATTCCATTTATCAGTTTTGACTCTTAAAAAAAAAAAAAAATTCTGTTCACTCCTTCTTCTTCCAGGAGATTTACATTTTGTCACTCAGGAAAGACAACTGCAACTTTCACAGACATTTATGACAAGCAAGCTCTCCATCCTGAAGTTTGAATAACATTTTACAGATACATTCATAGTATCATGTCTGGCACAGGAAAATATTAAACTGATATTAGTTGCTAAAAGATCACTTCAGTGGATTTAAATTTTCTGATATTTTTGGTTAGTCATGAGCTTTTGTTGATCTCATTTTTTTCAGCCAACTGAATTCTCTCTTTGTCTTCCTATTTTGCTTTGGAACCCATATGAATGTTGCCAAGGGATCTTGTACTTTAACACAGAAGATGAATGTTGCATAGATGAGAATATTCAGAAAATTTGGGACTTGCAGAGTTGTGTTATTAGGTGCACAAATAGGCATCACAATTTGCAATATATCTTACAGCGAAATAACAGACTTCTATTATTTAACAAGAATTGTGCAAATACACAGCCCTCGACACCATTCATGAATTAATCAAGTGCACAAGCACCTCTTATGAGGACTTCATATCAAGTAAGGAACTGGCCTAGGGACATAGTACTAGACCCCTACAAAAGACCCCTACAAAACTCGTTAGTAGAAACTACATATTCCAATTTTTAATTTAAATATATGTATGGGAACTGTTGAATCACGGCCTGAATCTCTGACTGACCACCTGAGGTAAGTGCTGAGTCAGCTGCAGGGGCACAGCTGAACACCTGAGTGACTGGAAGGGGTGGAGCCAGGCTCCCTCCCGCCCTCTTAGACCCTATTTAAGGGCTGACTCCCAAGGAGGAAGGATCTCTAGCTGGAGATCACTCCTCTTGGAGCTCTTCTGTGAGCCCAGGGCATAGGCAAGATCTTTATTTCATTTCTCCTTTGTAACACGATAGTTTCCCTGGTTCAATACCTGTATACCTGTTTGCCGTACAATATATGATACAAATAGAAACAAGGTGCATTAGCTTATCACTGGACTTAAATTAGAGATGATATAATGCAGGAATTACAAAAGTTTTAAAAATACACATTTTAGATCCAGACAGCCCCATTTCACCAAGACAATTTGAAAAGCAATTTTGACAATGATGCAAACATTGTTTTGCCAGATACTTATTTTGGGTACAAAAGGTTTCATTTTGTTGTCGTTACTGACATGTTTTTCAGGACTTAACATATCCTAGTGAAATTGAGAAAGCGTTTAAGTAGGACAGGTCCATTGTAATCAACTGCCTGCACATCAAGTTCATATACAAGGGGGCTGCAAGGAGTTCAGCTTAACCTTTGAAGCCGGAGCAAAATTAGGTAAAGTTGTGTGAAGTCACTATATTTTTACCTGGCTATTATGGAAGTCCTTTTAAATGCTAGCAGGCAGTTCAGATAATATAAAAATTCCAATACTGCCTTCGACTCGAGTCAAGGGTACACTTAAAGAGTTATTAGCACCCAGCAAAGTGTGTTAAGTCTGACATTCATGATGTCTTAGTTATTAAATAGATACTAGTACACGTACTGATTTTCTTATAAAACTTAATAATGATAATGACCTTTCCATTTAGAATCAGGCTTTCAATGCTGAAAACACAGGCAGATTCATAGAATTTAATGCTTGACGCAAATTACAGATCATTGTCAGTTTTTCACATATACGGAACTTGAAATGGATTTTTCACTTTTTGTCTTGAACATTCATGTGTCTTAATGACCATCAAATGTATATATTTCTATGCATAGCTAACATAATCGATGTTACACTCAATTTATCATTTGATTTAGTGCTCCTCTGCACCAATGCATTATTCCACTGAGATGATATGCACACTGTAGTGCCTCTTACTGTTAAAAAAGACCAAAAAAAGGTGTCACAGAATCTGCTGCTATTCCTAAATATCAGAGTAGATGTTTTGTAAGGAAAAACATCATTCTCGGAGTAGTATATAAATCATTTTGAGCAAATAATGAAACCAGGCACTGACATTGTTGTTTTGCCACTCACTGATACAACACTACTGCTGGGATTTTTCTTTTTAGGTACACTGAATCGTGATAAGACAGACTGGTAAAGGAAAAGCCAGACATTGCTAAGTACTGAAAATAATTTGGCCTGTAGCACTCAGTGTAGTTAAAATTACTGCATCTCAAGGACCAGGTTTTCATCTACTAAAAAAATCAACACATTTTCACTGACTTCAATGGTGCTACTCCAGTTTACGTGAGCCCAGGATCAAGCCCATTTCAATAATGAATGAGAATAACTCCAGTGGGGATTACAGCAGTTGAGAATTTGACCCCTGACTCTCTGCTATGAAGAGAAGAAAAGGAATCATTTTTAGAATACTTAATATATTTTTCTTATGCACAAACCAGGGTTCTTTCTAAAACAAACAAGCCAACCTCTGTGCTACAGCAAAGGTGATTATAAGAAACTATGAATAGGATGAAGGGAGACCATCTTTCTTTTTTTTTTTTAATTTCATTTTAGTTTTTCCAACAAGTTCTTTTACCCAGACCTCTGTGCTATGCTCCATATACCCTAATAACCCCTGTGCTTCTGATTAGCCACTGCTTATATGTCTGATTCAGCCCAAGTTATCTAATGGGGGCAAACTATGTGAGACAATATTTATTAATATTTGTACCATTAAAGGCTGCATTTTGTGACCACAATATTATTTATATGCAAAATAATAACTCTTGCAAAGTTTGCATCTCTGATAACTGCAGAAGTCTGTAGTTATGCTTGTAATTTTAGGCCGGACTATAGAACTTTAAGGGTGGCAATCATCCATCTAACTTCAGGTGGGTTCTGAATTAATCTGAACTTGTCCCAGCAGGCAATGAAAGGGTAGAATGCATCTGACTTTTATTAGACTTCATCCTAACGATGACATTAATTGCACCCCAGAAGTGCCAGTTTCCCTCTGCTGACAATAAAGGCAGCCAAAGAGAACTTGCACAGATGTAGATGTCAACATTTGTCAAATTCCAGCCTAACTTCTTCTCTCCTGTGGAGGTGGAAAATTCCCTCATCTCCTCCAGGATGACCCTATCTTAAAGGACCTAATTCTACAGGACACCCTGCTAAACTCTTTAACAGCATTTATTCTCAACTGCTTTAGGATCAAGAGTCAAAGATGAAAGACACTTTGCTACAGATTGGGCAAGATTTCTGTGGAAGGGGCAAAGAGATAAAAGGGAAGGATGAAAATTGTTGTCTCATGCAGTGGGTAATATCATGCCATCTATTGTGGAGAAGACAGAGTCTGTCATTTGGTTCCCACAGGGAGCTCACAAAGCAATTTTTACTTATTCTGCCCACAAACTTTCTGAACAATGAGTACCTACCTACTACAGGAATTAAAGCTTATAACTCATTCATATAATGTAATGTTAACACAAGAAGAAAGGAAGGTTCCAAGAAAGTGATTCTGAAAGATCTGAGCTTTTTTTTTCCCAGACACAGGACCTCAAATGACTATTAAATCACCTAAGACCAGGCAGTGAAACGAATGGCATTCTTCCTCCTTTTGAAAAACAACACGTGGGTGTGCTATGTTTAGCTTTCATTATCTGATCCAGAAAATTTAAGTCTATATATGATCCTAGTCTCAAAGAAATCAGTTCAGCTAAAAGCTTGTGAAATTGCATTTCTTGAGCATGTTTATATAATCACATAAAAATAACAGAGTTAGAGATTTTTTGGGGGGGAAAAAAGAAACTTAACATATTAACACAGCGAATGTAAGAAGAGAAGCACAGTTAATACTTTGATTTAAAGTAACTGGAGAGTGTAAAAATACTGAATATGTTATCTTCGAGGAGCCAATTTTTCTTTGGCTTTACAAAGAAACATGTGAGTTCTCTTTTTACAGACACTGGAAACTGCTAAGCATTAACAGGCAGGAGCGGTTTACACAGTGATTGATATTAGCCAATTTTACAAAAATATGAGGGTATTACTTGTGCTGTACTCCATCTAATTATTTTTATTATATTACTCTGGCTGTGTTGAAACTCAGCCCCAAAATTCCTGATCTGGATTAACTGTCCCATGAAATATATAAGGGAAACAATTTATGGTGGGCTTTTGGTTAGTTAAAAACAGAAATGTATTTCAAACAAAATCCGAGGTTTGAACACTGCTGGACAGGTGGGAAAATGTGATTGCAGATGCCAGCTCATGGCCAGGATTTCTAATACATCAGGTTAACTGTGTAAAAGAACACTTCAGTGACTTTACTGCTGTACTTTTATGAAACATACTCATTTTGAAAATATTGCACTTAAATGCTAACCACTTCTGAGGAGCTAATATATTTATTAGTAGTGGTTTTGTATAATTAATGCAGAGTCAGCCTTTAATATTAAAGAATGAAGCCAGCCTAAACTTGGAAATTCAAAGTTAAGGATGACATTCTACATTCAATTCATCCTCTGGTGCCTTGTTATTGAAGAACAAGTAGTGCTAACATCACAGACAGATCTGAGGCTCCGCCATTACCTAAGCACAACAGGGTAAGCTAACGGCTGCATGGCAGCCTTTTGTTGGTCCGTGTCACAACCTTCACATTACTTTGTGAGAAGAACTGCTGTCAGGGCATTTCAAGTCGCTTTTGAAATAGTGCCAAGAATGAGGAGGCCCCACTGTCCAATTGCCTTTCCAGTATTAACAAACTAGATAGGGGGAAAAAAAATGAAGAAATTGCTCAGTTTGCATCTCGGGTGTGTAAAATTCTAAAGTGTTGCAAGGACAATTTATTATCCAGAGGGCACCACACCATTTCTGACTGTAAAGGGCCCTTCCTGGCATCCTACTGGTTACCTATATGAACATTTCTTTTGTATTTTTCTTTGAACAAATGAGAAATGGAGAAGGGGTAGAAAATGAGGTTACGGGGGAAAAAAAAACAGCAGACAGCACAGTGTTTTGTAAGATTTTTAAGAGTTTCCAGTCCCTTGTATAAGGCTAATCACTTTGTCTCCTTGGCAATACCTACCTTGTAACTTGCAACAAGTATTTCTTCATTTGTTCTTCAGGGACCTTGTTGCAATAAACCAGCCTGCCTATTTTAAAAGTATATTCTCTATATGAGATTAAAAAAAAAGTACCTTGAATGTAGTCCAGATATTTTTTAGGGACGTATGAATTATCCAGTGGAAATTCTGCTGCCTCTGTTGTGATTTGTGATTCCTTGTCAGAACAAACTGGTAGCACTTGCGGAGACGTTAACGTTAGGTTTGATCTCATGATGGTACTATTCACATGTTCAAACAGCCATTCATACTTAACTAAGAGACTTTAGATACACCACTATTTATGTAGATAGATCTTAGCACTAGATGATCCACAATTGCTAGTTATTTCTAAATTGTAAAAAGGTTGAAGTAGTGCACTTTTTAGTGCGCAGGACAGACCATTTAAAGATTGCTATGTGTTCCATTGCTTTGCTGAGTCATAGTGTGCATATATATATAAAGAAAAAAAATAGAAATCTTACAGCCAGTCAAACAACCTGCAGATTGTTTTTAAAATCATAGAATCATAGAATCACTAAGGTTGGAAAAGACCCACAGGATCATCCAGCCCAACCATCCGCCCTTCATCAATGGTTCTCGCTAAACCATGTCCCTTAACACAACATCCAAATGCTCTTTAAACACCACCAGGCTTGGTGACTCCACCACCTCTCTGAGCAACCCATTCCAGTGCCTGACCACCCTTTCAGAGAAGTAGTATTTCCTAACGTCCAGCCTGAATCTTCCCTGACGCAGCTTGAAGCCATTCCCTCTCGTCCTATCACTAGTCACCCGGGAGAAGAAGCTGACCCCCAGCTCACCACAACCTCCCTTCAGGTAGTTATAGAGAGCAATAAGGTCTCCCATGAGCCTCCTCTTCTCTAGACTGAACAACCCCAGCTCCTTCAGCCGCTCTTCATAAGGTCTGTGCTCCAGACCCCTCACCAGCTTTGTTGCCCTCCTCTGGACACGCTCCAGGGCCTCGATGTCTTTCTTACAGTGAGGGGCCCAAAACTGGACACAGTACTCAAGGTGTGGCCTCACCAGTGCTGAGTACAGGGGGATAATTACTTCCCTGTTCCTGCTGGCCACACTATTTCTGATACAAGCCAGGATGCCATTGGCCTTCTTGGCCACCTGGGCACACTGCTGGCTCATGTTCAGTAGTATAAAATGTGGTATGTATACAACAATTATTTATATAGCATATCTTATTGAATTATCCTTGGTCCTCAGTCTCCTGTCAGAAGCATTCAAGCTGTGACTTGTCCAGGAAGGGCAGCATCCCATGTCTAGTACAGTCTACAGAGTTGTGGAAAAAGAATCTGGGTAAATGGAGAATTAAAATGCCATTCCTACTCTAGAAACATGGGAAATTGTAACTACTGTTATTTTAGTATTTAACATTTGTAAAGTATAACCTAAAGGCTAAAGACATAGTCTTTAGTGCATAGAAAACTAGGAATCTACGCAGGACCCTGGTAATGTCATGGCAGGGACTCTTATCCATGCTTTTAAAGGAAAATCAACTTAAAATACAAACAGCACTTAACATACTTCTACAATTTATATTTTGTTGATAAGATTGTTGAAATGAATAGCTGAAAGTGCCTCATTCTGGATACTGGCATTTACCTCTGACTTACTCTATATCACCACATCAAGACAATATCGAGTGTATTTTACATTCTCTAGTGCCTAGAAGAGCAAGCAAGCAAGATGCTATTCCCCTATATGTATATGTAAACATAAATATAGACATAGATACTCATGGACAAGGGAAAGGGAAAAGTAGATGCCTCTGGAGAAGACAGTATCATGTCTCATTTTTAGTGGTTTCCCAGAACAAGTTGATGTGTAATTCAAAATAAGTGTCAGAAATCATAGAATTCAACTGCTAAGTAACCCCTTTACCCGCAAAAGTGCATGAAACAGATTCTCCCCATCGGGTAGAATAAAAGATTGATTGTCATGTGTGATTAATCTGGACATTTGAAAAAGTTTCATATGATAATCCTACAGTTTTGTTTGACAAGAGTAAAGATTAGGCCATTTTAAAATCATCATAAAGTGTACTCAGTTTTCAGGGCCTGAGTACAGCAGTGAGTTGCAAGTCAGTTTAGTTCTGTGCTTCAGAACAAAGGGCAGTTCCTGCTGAACACTTCTCAATGGATATGTAGATGAGAGATGAGATGCAGTGTTACTGAAATATTCAGAAGTTGATACTCATACCAAAAGAAAATCTGTAATGTAAAACATATCACTGCCTTATTTTATTTTTTTTTAATTTCTTGCTCTGGGGTTTCTCCATCAATAAATTGTCTCCTTGATTACCTGCTTGTGGAAAATCCTTGGATCTGCTTGGCTTCCCATCTGCATAGGCTATTCCCCATCTCTTAACCATGAATAAAAAGAGTTGCCTGTAGCTCAACCTAGCCTATTTGGCACATATGGCAATTGGTTAACTACAAGTGACACCAGGGGACTGCCATTGAATATAGCCTTTTTTTCCAAGCTCCTATTAAAACTACAGGCTCTCTCCTTCAGGACAGTCATTCATTAGGTCCATGAGCGGAAGGTTGGGTAGGTTGCCACACAGCAAAGTAATAACATTAAGATTTACATTACATAGTAATGGCAGAGATTTCTCAGTCATTTAAAGAATTTAAATTTAAAAAAATGATTAAAAGAATCATAGAATGGCCTGGGTTGAAAAGAACCATTACGATCACCGAGTATCAACCTCCCTGCTATGTGCAGGGTCACCAACCACCAGACCAGGCTGCCCAGAGCTACATCCAGCCTGGCCTTGAATGCCTCCAGTGATGGGGAATCCACAACTTCCTTGGGCAACCTGTTCCAGTGTGTCACCACCCTCTGTGTGGAAAAACTTCTTCCTAATATCCAACCTAAACCTCCCCTGTCTCAGTTTAAAACTATTCCCCCTTGAAATGACCTGTTTTGTCTTACTTAGAAGAGCAATTTGGAAGTGATTTCATTGGCAGCTGCTGACTTTCCTTCTGACACTTCTGATCTTAGGATCATAGAATTATAGAATTGCTCAGATTGAAAAAGACCTTAAAGATCATCAAGTCCAACTGCTACCTAACCATAATACCCTAACTCTAACAACCCTCAACTAAATCATGTCCCTGAGCACCACATCCAAACGGTTTTTAAACACATCCAGGGATGGTGACTCAACCACCTCTCTGGGGAACCTGTTCCAGAGTTTAACAACCCTTTCTATAAAGAAGTGTTTCCTGATATCCTGCCTAAATGCAACTTGAGGTCATTTCCCTTCATCCTGTCACCAGTGAGAAGAGACCAATCCCGTTCTCGTTGCAATCACCTTTCAGGTACTTGGAGGAAGTAATAAGGCCTCCCCTCAGTCTCCTCTTCCCCAGACTTAACAGCCCCAGTTCCTTTAGATGCTTCTCAGGGCATACTCTCCAAGCCCTTCACAAGCCAGGATGCCATTGACCTTCTTGGCCACCTGGGCACACTGCTGGCTCATATTCAGCCAAATTTCTTCCCCTCAAACTTCTCAGTGCACAATTGTTCTGCCCACCAGAAGTGATAATGCAATAAAAACACTTTCCTCTTCTGTAGTATCTTCTCTCAGAATAACTTCATAAGACATTTTATGAAATGTGGTAACTTAAGCATGACAGTCTGCTCACTTGCTCCCCTAGTAAAGGAGCAGGGGCAAAGAAAAGTTCTTTGAGTGGCTGTGAAGGCAGAAAACCTGAATATGGTCTGGTACTTGCAAACTACTGAGTTAAAATACTTTTAAAGATACTGCTGGAAATTTCTACTAATCAACTAAGATGTCATTGTCATTTCTGTGAGAACTTCTAGTCTCTTGGAGAGTGGATAAAATATGTTAAATTTAGGGGTCAGTGCTAAACACAGCCAGCAAACGTGGCAGAAACCTAAAGGTCTGGAGGAAAGTCAAGTTCAAGAGGCTTCACACACGAGAACAGCAGCTGAGGGTTTCCACTGATCTGCATCTTGTGCGTGACAATCATCTTTTTCACTAACAGGTAAAAGAGCCTTTTAAAAATAGGAAGCCACATATTCACAAATACGGTAAAACAGTCTAATAATAATAATAATAAATCAGTTGAAGCTGGGTTTATCTGAGATGGGTTTTTTTGAAGGCACAGAAAAATATTTGTGCACTTGAAACCTCTCAGCTTTTCTAGCAACAATTTTGATAAAAGCTCTGTTTACCAAATTTGTCTCTTTAAAAAAGTTTTCTGCCATAAGTTGTTGCAATGAAGTCTGTTTCCCTATACCTGTTGCCTGGGTGATCACTATACTGAAACTATATTTCATGTCTATTTAGATACTTTTCAGGCCTGAGAAAACTCATGGACAAAAATGTTGCTGAAATGGGTAGTTTTTATTCAACGTCAGTACAAGTACTGATGCATTTGTTTCCCACATCTCTGCATGTTTCTGTAGGGAGAAAAAGATATAAGATAAAGCATTGTCACCATCTCCATTGTCTGAAGCCTATAGAATTGTGACTGTATTCTTACTGGGGGACAGCACAGACAAATGATCAAATTTGGGCCCGAGAACAGGTGAAGAAAAACAATAGGTCATAATATTCTTTTACAACACAAGACAATATTGTCTGAGTGGTTAAGAACCTCCAGTGTGATGTCAAGCACCTATAGCACAGAACAGGGGTACTAAGCTCTCCTACCTACCCCTACTTTCTATAAATGACATTTTCTCCAAAAACTGAAAAGTGATTTGAATACCAAAAAACATTTGCATTACTTAATAGATAAGCCTAAATGTAGACATGGCAATTATCCTTCCCTGTTTTATTTTAGGGGTACTACTGTTCCTGTCAACATAACACCTTTGTCAATCCACTCATTACCCTTTTTAGCTTGTTTGAAGGAAAAAAAAAAAAAAAAAAAGAAAAAAGAGATTTATCTTAAGTAACTCTGGCTGTGTAAAACTTATAGTCTAAGTCATTCAACAGTAACATAAATGTCTTGTGTGCTTAGATTCTTAGTCAGACATTTAACTTTCCATCTGATTTTAGTCACTTATGCATAATCAAGGGCTTCTGTCATCATTAAAACCTTAAAAATATATCTTTTCCTTGACACTCCTATTCTTGAATGTCAGAGGTCAAGACCCTCAAAACCAGTCCTGTACCTCTGCACATATCGACATGCACAAATTGTATCAAACCTTTACCCTCTAATAGTCCAAGTTAATAATCAAATTCAAGCTAAGCACAAAAAAAGTCAAGGCTTGCTTAAAATATTGATGCAAAATATTGTCCTCTGCGTGGGCCAGATGGAGGATGATGCAGGAAGACCAACTTCAATAGAGACAGCCCTGTCCTTCACAATCCCACAAACAGGAGTGTAGAACACAGTCCCAAAGTGTTTGGTTCACTGTTTTTCCTATTTGAGTTTTGCCTAGCTGGATATTGGATGTACAACCCAGTGCTTGTTTGAATTAGATCTTCAAAGTACATTCTGGCATAGTCCTACTTGGTGTGAAGTTAAGGAAATTATTTTCTCAGTGACTGGGTAGATAACTGGCTGATAGAGCTTTGGAGAACATTTCACACCGGAGAGCTGTTTTGCTGGAGATCAGAAAGGTGGGACACAAGACCATATCATTTTTTTTATCCATGATTTCTCAAACCACTCATATGAATGTTGAGGGAAACAAAAATATCAGCAAGACAATTTCCGTAGACTTCTGTGGAGACCAGAATTTCAAATAAACATGTATTGCAAAAGCCAGACTTAGAGATACTATAATTAGTTTGGATAAATTTACTTTCCTCCTAACAAGGGCACCAATCCCTTTCAAGAATTGTAATTGTTCCTACTCAGAAGCCATTAAAATTATATATTGTATTATACTGGGAATTCATCTAATTTAAATGTGAGAATTTTGTAAACATCAGTATTATGTTCTGTTCATTCATTTGATTCTCTAGTACATTAGATGGGGAAAATATACATGCATTGCATTTTGGAGATTTTATTTTAAGGGCTGCTTTAATGAATTCTTAATTACATTATTCAAAAGATCCATTATTCAGCATTCATCTCACTTCTAAATGAAAGTCTTTACCTGACATGCGAATGAAATGAGTCTAAATGCTTTCCGTGCCACCTAGGGATTCATAATAGACTTCTAGCTGAATGGCAGCAGTAGGTTTTCTTTCTGTTTTAAATTTTTTGTGGATTGTTTGTAGAGGTGAATGGGTACATAACGCTCAACTGTCCTAAGTGTCAGTGAGCCCTCCAGGTGCACTCATTCTTACCTGATGTAATGCAGACACAGTGCTTGAGATAAATGAATGAGAAAAGTTAGAGAGAAAAACATTCCTAACACTGCAAAGGTTTTCAAATATACTGAAGTAGCCCCCGATTTCATTGTTGGTGGAAAAAGCCCATAGCCCTTTGTTAAAGATTTTCAGAAGGGGTAACCTGATACTTATTCTCCATTCATTTCAGAAGAAATAATGTCTGGTATTAAATTTGGAAAAAAGCTTAAGAGCTCAAAATACTATACTGCATTTCAGCAGCATAGTTAGTAACTTGAGTACATGCATGTTTGACCAGGACTGTATTTTCATTACAGATACTTGGCCAAATTCTGTCCCAGTCAACAGCTAGATAGGACACTTAGACTGCTTCCTCTGAACTGCATTTCATTAACAGAGCATCGCCCATCTTCTAGAAGAACTGAAGTGATTTAAGAAAACAGAGCTGTACAGTTATGATTGAATATGTCCTTTCTTTAGGGTTGTATTTATTGGTTTCAGTGAGAGTTTTTCATACATAAGGACTGCATTTTCATCACAGAAATTACATGAAAAAAATCCTGTTGCTGTTTTGTGAGAAAAAATTTTAGACATGCCATTAATACCAGGGAAGTGAGCATTTGTATGCCTGTTATATATTATTTGCCTACTTATTCATTATAAATATATAAATATTTCTTATGGAAAGAGCAGTATTTAGAGCACTGAAGTTGTCACCAACTAGTTACTGAGGTGTAATCTCAGTTCCTTGTGGAAGATTTGAAATATTCATTTCCCATAGATTAAGACTGTCCTTTTTATTTGCATTAAAAAGATGACAAACTTTCTCATTTCACATTGGCATGCCATAGATAATTTGCTATATACATTCTCTTCATAGTTATCTATGTTTTATAGAACCACTTTTGCAAAATAATGCATATTAAAAGACTTTGGAATGCTTTTACAGTCTTTAGATCAATTTTTTAAAGTACATTTCTTAAACTACGTTTTGCTGCTTATCATACATATAGATGGAGCTTTGCTAGTGTTGAAGCATTGGTGAGTATATCCTGACCTTTCCCCCATACCTGATTATGAAGACGACTGTGAAATTTAATATGCTGCTTTAATTCCAGACTGTTCTTTAGGACTCAGTACTGGAAGGTGCTGAGCACGTCTCATGAAGTGTCCAGCATTACCAATTCCCACTGGCTGTATTGCTTAGTGTCGTGCAGGACTGCAATAATAATACAAAACGGTGATACTTGTGTGATGCAGCCAGGCAGTGGTTAACAAAGTAGCCACGGTATCAAGCAGGCTGAACCACCTACTGATAAAAAAAGCAACATTTCAGAACGCCTAAGAAATCTCAGATGAAAAACTACATTATCCACTCTTCTGGTGGGCAAAATGTATGAGTGCTGCTCACAGGGACTCCCATTCACCCAGTCTAAAACTCCCCTCTCTAGGAGTGATTGAAGTGCACCCTTGAGGAGTCACATCACATTGTGCATCCTGTGCAGAAGAGATCCTTCAGCACAGACCAACAGCTGACCCAGTCCTCACAGCTGATTTCTCAGTGCATAAAGTGCTGTTTTTGTCCTAGTTAAACTGCAAACCCATAAATAACCATGTGAAAAATATTAATGAAATGAAACAAATGCATCCAGTGGCACTTATGATGCATTAAGTTATTTGTAGCGAGTCACCATTTCCAGATTTGTCCACCCAGTTTTACTTCTGTCCTTTTTGATTTTCTCCACCCTGACCCCATTTACCCAGCTAGCAACTTAGATCTGTAGGTTTATTTTGGTGCACATAAGTAAAGAAAATGAAATCTCAAATTCTCTTTAAAGCTTCTGGAAGGAAACATATATAATTATCAAATATTTAAAACATAAGAAATCTATCCAGGGTGAAATGCATCCCCCAAAATGCAGGCCCCAAGGAACATACTCTAAGCTTCAATGCAAAACAGGTACACTAGAAATGAAATTTCAGATTACAGCAAGCTTTTACTAACATCTGTCTGTAAGACAGTCAGTGCCCTGAAAGCTTTTATGTATAAAGAAAACAAAAGATCAACATCTTTCCATTCTTCTTGAAGGCTAAATAATGAAAGCAAGTGATATATCTCATCAGACATTTTTAATATTCTGATTTCTATAAGCATAATTCCCATTTTTCCTCTTTTCCACATATATGTGTTTTCCAACTAGATGTAGAATATATTAAAACAATTGATTATATTGATGATGAGGCAGGATGCAGTTGTGTCTCAAACATTCTGAGAGAAAATGTTTCTTGCTTTTCTATCATTTCTAAAAGACAGCATAGAAGATTTGATGATTTCCACCCCTTCAACTTTCCATTTGAGAAATTAAGTTCATTTGTATTATATCTTCCTGGGCAGATAGAAGATATGGGTGGTCCTTCTATCAATCAAAATTGTAATTACCTTTCCCAATTGTCTCTGATATTTTATTCAAAATGTATTATGACTCCTAGGCATTACATTAATACAATGATAGTTATTTTTATTGTTAATAATAATATTAATGGGGTTTTTGATATAGTATATGCAATTCTATATGGACTTTACTTCACTTCTTCATTCCCTGTCTTTTTAGGGTTGTTTTTTTATTATTATTTTAGAAGCAGTTCTGTAAGCTAATGCTAATGTTAATATAGCCTATGTAATTGTCAGCCATTCTTTAGGAATTCACAGCACATGTGTTATTCTGAGTTCTTTGCAGAAGATTTGAGGTACAATCATATAATGCAGAAGTAATTCTTTATTAACCGGGCTCTCTGACTACACTAATAATGGTAAACGTGAGCAAAAAGAACTTAAGAAGAACCACTTGATATGATAAAGGATAGTTCTTTTACTATTATGATGTATAATTTCCTGTCTTCCCCTGTAAAAAGATGAAATTTATAGCCATTTCCTGCATGTACCTTTTTCATTTTAGTTTGACAATCCTCAGCTTTTTTACTTCAGCAGTACCTTTGTCACTGGAACTGAGCATTTGTAACTTCTTTCTAATTTGATAAAATATACATACGGCATTAGCATGCTAGAGGTAAAGGGTACTAACATCAAAGTCTGTACAGCTCACATTAGAATGATCTTAAGTGGGTATTATATATTTATTTAGTGAAGAAAGAGGGAAGTCTAGAAGCAGTTTAAAGGATCTTAATTTTACTAAATGTTTCAGTAAGGAATTTTAATTAATCTTCTCACCGATGCCTTCAATTTAGAAAAGGGATTTAAAAACTGCCCTTGTTTATTTAGTAAGTTGGACAGAGTTACAAAACAGGTGCATTGTTGCACTGCAAGACTTGAGGAGTTAAAGGATGTACATGCGTATCATATCTTTAAACTTTCAACTTGGAATTATTGATGGATGTAAAGCTACTCACTCAAAATCATCTAACCTTCTTAGCTGGTTAAAAGATTATAATCCTCTCAGTTATTAGGAGACCTTTGAAGTGAAACAGTGAAACTCAGCCCTTCTGCCTGTTTTGAAAATTCTCATTGACTGTAGACTAAATCATAGGGAAGTTTCGGCTGCAGCACTTTGTCTGCACTGTGAGCTGTGGATTACTTAGTTGAACTTTGCTCCAGTCGGACTTTGTAGTGCATATAAATCTTGAATCCATCTCAGTTCACCTTAAATTAGCCTTGCAAAAACAATCTCCAAGCTTTGGCTGTCTGCTTGGTGGCTTCTGGCTAGGTGCCATGCAGAAGCTGGGACGCTGATTAATTGTCTTCATTTCTTAAAAATATCTCACATTTTATTAAAAGTAAAATATCACTGAATATACACTTTTGCTTTTCACTTCATAAAACAACAGTTTTGGTTGGTTCTGTGTGGACCATTGGGAGATGCACTGTACATTAGAAAATAAATGGAAGAGAAACGTGAAAGCTTTATAAGTCCTGAAAGCCTTATTGCACAATAATGCCACTGTAGCATGAACAGCCTGGGACAGGGCCAAAGAAGCATGCCAAGATACAACAGATTTTTCAATTTTCCAGCAAATAGAAACAAATTCTGGTTTCAGAAGGTGTATTCAACAAACACTTCTAAATGTGTTTCTGATTTGTGGTAAGATTGTTTTTACTGCTGGTGCCCTGTACTTTTGAGACATTTATTTCCTAAAAGAAAGATTCCTTTCTATAAACCTCAACTGTCTGTTTTTCAAAGCAATTCAAAATCAAACACACAAATAAAATTTTTAACATATGGAAACCTTCATATACAGTCTTACGTATTCCAAGTTAAAATTGTTTTATAAACTGTAATGCTTTGCAGATGAAAACACTGAGAAGATGACTGTTTTTAGCAGTAATGCTTTCTGACAGCGTTAAACCTTGTTTCAGTAATTGACATCAAAATGTTTGGTGGTTTTAAAATGGACCGTTAATAAGGATGGCATGTTTTAAGTTTTAAGAATTTTACTTAATACTGTGAAGTTGTATAGAATTACAAATGTGATATAGCATTTTTTTTTTTAGAAAATGATCTTTTTCATCTCCATGTTCAAAACAGTTTAGATGCATCTTTAAAGTATTATGTTGGTTCTCTGCTGTAATAAGAATCCGGGGATTTGGAGTTTGGGAGTTTTAGGGGTTTTTTTAACTTGTTTCATATATTTTTTCTTTTCTTTTTCAGGTCATTACTTACCTTCTCCACTGGCTGACTTTTCTCACCAGTTTTTCCCTCTTTAATACATAGTCCCACATGAAGATTGCTGTATGTGAAGTGGAGAAATTTATCATTTAAACATTAACAGATTCTTAGCTTGCACACGGAATACTTTTAATATGTGTACACTGACACCTCTAGCATATTTTTGGAATAGTAAAAATTAATGTAAAGGAACATTGCAATCATAAAAAACTGTTCCTAAAGAGTGGATTTTAAAACTTACTTTTCTGGCAAAAGAGATTCTGAAGGATTTAATTCCTCCACCTTAAAAACAGAAAATATCTCAGTGGGAAATTTTTCTTTCCAATCTACTGTAGTTCAGTATGTTTGGAGAGAAGTTTTGATATCACATTTTGTAGAAACAAGATCCAAAATAATTCAAATGTTGATGCCCTGCTGAAGAATAAACGTGGTTAGTGGTGTGTTTCAAAATGATCTTGTTTACTAAGGAATAAAGTGGATGCTTACTTTTAAGCATGTGTTTAAATCTCACTGACTCCTGCTCTGGGAGTACTGTACATGTTTTCAAGAGTTTTATTGCAGTGAGTCATAAATTAATTTGCATCTTCCTATGGGTTGACTATGTCTCTACAGACAATTAGTCTGCTTTAGAAGCCAAAGGAAACAAGGAAAATGAGTCCATTTGCATGGAAGGTAGAAGGTGATTTCATCTCCGTGTTCAAACTTCGCAAGAGGGAGAGTGTGCATACTCCATGCAACAGCTTACTTGTCAGATATTTGAAAGAAACAAAAGATGGTAAAGAACAACAACCCTGATATGTGCCAAATAGAGAACATGGACTGACTCTTCTTGGAGGAATTCCAGTGACAGTTTTTCACTGCTGCCAGATTAATGTTGCTTCTAAGTCACTGATCATGAGAAAAAACAGAAGCCAAAATGCAGGAAGCGAACACAGGTGCCAAGTGACAGATCTGCCTCAGTAGGTAAACAGGCAAAAGGAAAGTTTCAGAAGGAAATCATTTAGAGCAGAGGCACGATCACAGAGCCACTGAGGCTGCAGTTACACATTCAGCAGCAGGGCTGCTTAAGACTACTTAGATTTGGTTCCTGCTGTCCGCCTCCTGTTCACTCCCTCCTTAACACCCCTTTCCCTGTGCTGGCATGACTGTTTGTACAGCTGCATGGTGAACAAACTCAAAGACTTTGTCCCCATGAAAAATGACCCACTAGAAATGGATCAGTTCCCTTTCTGATTTACTTCAGAGCCCCACAACTGGTTGTACTGGCATAGCAGAGGTTATGATGTGGGAATGAGACTGTGCAGCTGAGGAGAGGAGGAGCTGTTGAGGAGGGCCTGTCAGCAGCACAGGCCGTCACATCCCATCCCATGGCCCAGCAGAGCGTGCCTGGCTGCACCTCCAGCACACTGCTCTCTTCCTGATTGTCCTGCCTTTGCTGCTAGCAGTTTTTCTGTGATTAGGATACTTAAATCAGCATTCAGTTACCTAGGGCATGAACCTTAGGTTTCTAGGCTGCCATAATAATCTAGAGGGTTTATTTAGTTGTATAAATATAGGAAACTAGTGTCATCTGAAACTGTCTGTCCTTCATCATGCAGGAGGGCATAGATATGCCATGTGACTTATGCTAGATCTTTCTGGATGTCTCAGACACCCTAAAGATCCTCACATGGCAGTACATAGCTTGTGAAACTGAATTAGATAATCCCAAGATACCTGCACTGAACTATTTAATGTAGATGCCTATAAGCAGAAATTCCCACGAGTAAACAGTTAGATTCCATTGACTAAGTGCAGAGATCAATGGCTTTGTGAAATACTTTGAGACATCCTCATAGGTCTGGCAAATACTCTGTAGGACCTAGGAAGTCTAGTAAGATTTTGAAAAGACACAGAATGTATTAGGGCATCTCCACTGGCATGAAGCAGGAGGCAGGAGTTAACTGGACTTCACTCTTTTTGTCTCTATTTAATTCCTGGTTTATCTGCAAAAGTAACTGTAAAGAGAGGCATTCTGTGTTATATGGTTTTTCCATCACTGGATAATATATATTTTGACCACTTCTTTGGTTTTCCTGAGGTTACAAATGTAATCATTTCAAATTGAACATCTATAGCACAGAAGCTAAGTATGGTTCCAGTATGCATAGCCTACATATCACCAAGTTTTCACTCCCCATTACTACTAATTATCTTGAATATAGGATTTAGTGGAGGACCCCAATTTAATCTATTTGTCTCATGAAATTATTATCCCATCACCACTGGTGCACACAATATACAGCACAAAAAACAGCAAAATGTAAACTGAAGAAAATTGGCCATGGCTAATAGGAGCAAAAGATGTTTTCTGCTACAATTGAGACTGCTTTTAATGAGTCTTCAGGAATAGCTCATGTGAAGATCAGCATGGACAATGCTACTGCAGCTTTCAGCTCCTTGCAGGGTGTTCAGAGGTATATTGTCTCTTCTCAAACTTCAGTAACAAAATTCAGGTGATCTAAAACTGATTAGTTTAATTCTGCATTTAAATATAATTGTAATTTTATTTTATTTGTTTTTATCTTTTCTAAAGCACTCTAAGAGGTCCTAAAGAAAGGTGTTACACAATTGTAAGTGCTGGAGTGATTGACAGAGTATTTTACAACTGGCACTTATTATTCCTTTTATTAAGAATAAAGTGGCTTTTAGACTAAAAACAATAGGGTGAAAAGGGGTCTTTTATGCACTCATTATAAGTAGAAAATTGGAAGGAAAAAGTTGTAATAAAAACTAAATGATTTTGGCACGATGTATATTTCTTGCATTATATGTTAAGTGGTATATACGTTGAAACCACTGGACATAAAATAGCCCTCAAGATATGGAAGAACAAATGGAAAGCGTAGATTAAAATTGCAAAAGTAATACATGTAATAACCGTCTTTTCTTATTTTTGTTATGAGTAGAAAGAAGTCTTTATGTAGAGAAAAAAGAATAACATTGTTCTATTTTCCCTTTGAAATTAAATTCAGGGGAAGTGACAGAGGGCTTCAAGCAGATTGTCTATTACCTGCCCCTGTTTTAAGATGACAGATGATTTTCCCCATATTGCAATTGTGTTTTATTCAGAACAATTCTCTTTTCCCTAAAAATCAGTGTGTACTAAATGCCTATATGCCTTCACTCATTTTTATAAATGGGATACACATTCACAGAGACAAATTCAAAATTTCAGAGCATTACATAAGAAAGCAGACCCCAGAATCTCCGGCTGAAATCTGCTCTGGCTGCTGCTGAAGTTCTGGACTACAATATACAGTAACAGAAGGAACCAAGTTTTTGTTACAGTCACATTCACAACAGTAAAGTCACGAGCCCTCATTTGCATCTGGCTTATTTACAGCCCTCTTCTTTCTTCGTAAGGGAAGATTTCACTTAGTTGGGGCTTCCTGGCTGTGTAATGGGTGCAAAATTTCTGATCAGCTCTTTCTAAAGACGTTGTCTTGCAACAGTGGAGATCACCTCACACACCAAGTCAGTATTGTACCGGTTGTGGAGAAATTTGATCCATTTAAGCACTATGAGGCTCTTATAAATCCAAAAACAGTCATGTAAGCTGGGTTCACATTTACTTCATTTATTTATAATAAACATTGACCTGTGGGAGAATACCCAAAAGAAAAAAAACAATTGCCAAAATGGCTCTTATTAACATAAGACCATTCTATTATCTGCAGTCAGTTCAGATCAGCAGCGTAGCCTCTCTGGATAATGACAACGGTGCTATGCGTTGACATAAGCTTAGACATGTTCTGGTTGATGTTAAGGCCCTCTTCTAAGTCAAACACTGAGTATGTAGTTTTTATTGAATTCGCTGTATGAAGTAAGATTGTATACCAAGCAAAGAGGTGTAAGTGAAGTTAAAGGTATTTCCCATTGTATCCTAAAAAAGTAACTTGTCCTGCCAAAGAAGTACACTAATCAGACAGATCTCAAACAGGTCTCAGATTGATGTTCTTCCGACACAGATTCTTTGGTGTCATACTGTGTTTACGGCACAGCATTCTGTAGGGCTTCATGGTTGGGTCTGCCACTCTGCTTTCTCAGCAGCTTATTTATTTCACACTTTGACAAAATTCATGGAGAAATTAGGGAAAGTCCAGTAATATGTTAAGTATAACCAACACTAGAGACCTGAAGTTAGTGCCTAGAGAGATATCTAATGATTGCAAGAATCTGAGATCATTAACTCTACTTGAATTTGACAAACCTTTATGTTTCAAAGCACTCCACTAATTTTATTAAAATAGATGGTGACTCTTTCACCTCTTACACCCTGTCTTATTTTGTGATTACAGAATGTAAACTTATAAGAACATAGATCATATGGCCCATATGCACCAAACCTAAAAAAGATGTTGTATTTCATGTATATACAAAAAAGATTTTCCAAATCAACATCAAATTCTTGTAACTCCCTCAAATAAGTTAAATATAATAATACAAATTTTCTGAAAATTCAGATGTGTAAACGTTGTACCTAAAACATCAGACTTCTCTTGCATAGTCACACAGGAACTAGCACTGAAAATTTGCCTTATTGAAGAAAACTATATTGTTATATACTTAAAAATTCATACTGAAATATAGGGATAGACCCTGTGGGAGTATCTGAACTTGCATAAGAGTTATTATACAGTACTAACCTGACCTAGAAGAAGAGTTAGGAGAAAGGAATAAACCAAGCAGATATTCAAAATCCTAAGATTATTCCAGTACTTTAGTTTAAAATATTGTTTAATATTTTCAAATGCATCTAAATAATGTGAAGTTCAAGTGCCTGTTTTTATCATTTTGGAAATTGGAGTATGATCTACCACAATGTTTAGACACTTAAATACCTCTATACATATGGCCACTTGAAAATGTTGCATCTCAACAAAAATGCCATCCTAGCACACAGTTAAGTGTAGTTTTTCATGCCTGCAGGAAAGCTCGGCAAATAAAAAAGTGAATGTCAAGTGAGAAAGAAAAGCATTGGTAACATGTAGCATAGATCTTGTGAAATATCTCTAAGGAAGGAAGGAAGGAAGGAAAGAAGGAAAAGGGAGAAAAGGAGAAAGGAAGGAAAGAAAAAGAAAAGTTTAACAAAAGTTACGAAATCAAACCTATTCACCTACCTAATTAGAGTGTTAGGAATCCCAATTTGTAGGGAAAAAGAATGGATTACGACTGTGTGTATAAGGCTTCTCAGCTTGAAATTGCACGTATATTTCAGTCTTTTGGAAACTTTAATTACATCAAGAGAAATATTAGAATTTCTCTTAACTGTATGAATCTCACATTGTTTTCATTCTATGACAACATATTTGCAGGCATAGCATATTTGTTTCAAAGAAAGAAAGATAAAAAGGCCCTCACAACTAACACTTTTGTTTAAGTAGAGCAGGGCATTTTTGTTGGATACCTTATATAGGAAAGAAATTACTATAAAAATAAGTAGTACATTAAGCAAATTTTTTTTCCACAATATTTTTTCCTTCTTTTTCTTTATATCAACAGCTTCATTGTCCTAAAGTGACTTTAGTTATATAAATTTCCCTTCAAGTAAGATGTCATGACTTAACAGTGTACAGCAGGTACTCTTTATTTCAAAGGGTGCTGATAACCTAGTAATATCTGCCATATTAGTCTCTTTTTATCAGTATATTGCATTTCTTTCCTAGGTGTTGGCAGATCTAGAGGTTGACACTGTCATTGGCTGGGTTTTCATATCACTTCTCACTACCATTTCAGTAACTTTCTACAACATTCTGGGATTTAGTCCTAGGCAATTATCAGAGGAGAAATGCAGAAGGTATAGAAGACATGGCCTCAGTGTAATAACTATCAATAATTAATATCAATTATATCATTTAAAATCTTTAAAAACTCCCTGTAAGGCAATTCAGTTTGCCTGCAACATAATGAAACCATCCAAATTGCAATAAAAACATTACAAATTCTAAACACTCTCTTAAAATTTGAACAAGTAAAACAAATTGACATTTGATTCTCAAAAGCCTTTGGATAAAGTACCTCGTAAGAGTCAGTTAAACTTGATAACCACAGGGCTAGTAATACAGTCTCGCCACAGATTAAGAACAGCTTTCATAATGAGAAGGTAAGAGTAGGAATAAATTTTGAGATCTTAGTGGAATGAACCTATTTATTAGTAGTACTTCAGAGACCAAAGCTAGCACCAGTATTTTTCAGTACCACTACGAATAATCTAGATGAGAAAGTGAATGCTAAGGCAACTTGTCATTTAGCCCATTATGATCATTTTTACACTGTAAAACTTCTCTAGTCTCAAGACCTCATTTCTTCTCCTTTCTCCGCTAATCCCTTCTTTGATGTGCAGGGGTTACCAGTTAGCATTAGTTGTATAACTGGGTTCATCCTTACTGAGACGTCTTGAATAATTCCAATATGCAGAGTTAATAAGTAATATCAACTCTGAGGAATTAGTAAACACAAATCATTATTCATCTGAAAAATATCTTGTAGTTCTTGGTAGGAGTAAGTCTAGAGAATCTTCACAAAAATATAATAAAACCCACTAGTGAAAAGCATGAAGTAGGGAGATATTAAGATACCATATCAGCGATAAAGTACATATGACTTATAAAATGATTTTAAATGGCAAATCTGTTTTGTGTGTGTGTGTTTGTGTGTGTGTCAAATAAAAAATAGTTATCATAGAAACAGATTAGATTAAGGGTAATGAAAAGGAAATACTAGATTTGAGGAGAAAAATAATCACAGAAGTATAGCCTCCTGGGCTGACTCTGTAAGCGACCATGAAAGGACAGTAACTAATCAAATAGAAATTTTGCTAGGTAATAGTAGACACAACTGCTGTTCACACAGTTTCTATGTTCCAGACAACGAGGCATATTAGAACCACGTCTTTGGAAATAGTAATAGAAGATCTTCACACACTGCTATGATACCACTAGGTCTTCCAGGAAGGTAAGGAGAAAGACTTCTAATGGATAAAGCTTGTCAGTGTATTTTGGCACTGTCATATATAACAAAAACTATTCCTAGAACAACCTATGCTATCGCAGAATTTCAGAAACTTATATATATATATTTGGCCAATTTTGTATATTCCAATATTCAGGTATTTCAAATAATACATAATATTCACAAGTCTAATAATTGAATTTTCTCCTGTTGTAGTTGATCATTATTTGCAACAGTTTCCCCTTAACAAGATTTCTTCATTAGGGAATGTAGTAGTTTTTGAACTGCTTACGTAGGTACATGACCTTCTTTTCCTCATTCAGTGCAGAGCATATGTAGACATAACAAATAAGAAATATATTTATATCACTGAGTACTAACCTGGACATTCTTAAACTGGACTGTGCATCCAACAAAAAAATTCACTTGGGTGTCACTTTTTCTACATATTGTGCTACTCACTCAAAATTCACTATTAATACTGGACTCATAAAACTTTATCTTTCATGTATGTTTTTCTATTAAAAATGCTTTATTTTGCTAGCAACAAGACTCTGTTAGTTTATCTTCATGTGCTCTTTTGTATGAAGTACAGGCTGTTCTAAAGTGAGTACAGTACTGCCATTAGTTGCTGGAGATGTAGTTTGGATTCATCTGTGAGCAATGAGGGACAGAGAGAAGGCTGTATATGTGATGGTTGCTTAACAATTAAGAATTTTAAGTTGAATGTGGAGAATCTGGGAAGGAAAACAGAGATCCTCAAGAAGATAAAGGAGCGTTAGAGTTTTATCAGTGAAACAGTTGGTTTTAAATGCAGAAAATGAAAGAGCAAGGGAGGTCAATGGGAGTGAGATGATAATGGCCCATAAGGAAGGCCCATAAGGAAGAGGAAGAGGAAGAAGAGTTTAAGTGAAATGAAAAAGAAATATGCATTATGAGTAAGATTCTACAGTTTGTTTTCTTCCCTAGAACTATATTTTGGAAGCTGTGCCCCTTACAGGTGTTGGGGAGAGCATGTGAACATTTACTGTGCCATGTACAATTAGGCCATATCTTCTTTGTTCTCTACTTTAGCTCTTCCTTACCTTTCCTTATAATCTTTACAGTAGCAAACTGTTTCTTCCCCCTCACTATAAGCAATGAATAATTTTTAATCACATTTCATTCCATTATGTAACTGGAGTTAAAAATACAGTAAACAGAACTGGAATTTGAATAGTAGCGCTAAAGGAATTTCCATCTAAATAAAAAGAATTTGAACTACTCTTGTGTAAGAATAGTTTTTATTTTTAGACTCTTATTTTAATTTATACAGTCCTGGCCATTGTATCTTTGTAAAGGTTTAATTGCTCTTCAGGGGAGCAACGTAGAGCAATTATACAAATGATACCAGATATCAATGATTTAAGATATGAGAAAAGACTGGGAAAGTTGAGCATATTCTCAGTGGAAAATAATAGATTTCATGTAACCCAAATGAAGGTTCAAAAATTGTGAAGAGGACTGATAAAATTGATTCAAGCAAGCTCTTTACACTTGCAAGACCACAGAATCTAGAAGACATGATCTAAAAATTAGAAAGTTAGAAACAAGAAAGGAAGAGCTAAGGCAAAACTATTTTTACACAGAAGGATTAGAAGTGGATGGAATAAATTACAATAAAGGCCCCCTGAAGCAAGATGCATCATTGAATTCAAGAGGGAATAGGATGAATTTCTAAACAAAAGAAGCAGAAAGAGAAATGGTACAGAAAATAGGCAAATGGAAATAGGGGAAACAATAAGGAAGAGCACAAGAGCTTTTTTCACTTAATTTTTAGGTTCTTCTTGCTCTATTGCTTTTTGGATATCAGTTTGCTACCCCCTCAAAATAATGCAGCAGCCATGTAGAACAGGTCAGTATGATAGTCATGATTCAAGGACAACTGACAAAATTTCTGTAGTAAATTTATTTACTTAAGAGGCTCCTGTGTTTTGCCCATGATCAGCTTTGATCAAATTTTTAAAAATACCTAACCTTGTGTCCTGATTTCAGGTGGGATAGAGTGTTTGGGTTTTATTTATTTATTTATTGTTGTGCCTAATATGGTGCCATGTTTTGGATTAAGGATGAAAATAATGTTGATACCCCACCAGTGTTTTAGTTGTTGCTGAGCAGTGTTTACACATAGTCAAGGACTTTTCCACATCTCACGCTACACTGCTAGTGAAGAGGCAAGGGTTGCCCAGGGTGTTGTGAGCAAACAGAACCAGGACAGCTGGTCCAAACTGGCCAGAGATACCAGTAACTTATGGCACCATGGCTAGCAATAAAAGTGGGGGAAGCTGGCTGAGGATAGGATGTGTACAATGTGTATTACGTTATTATCATTATCATTATTATTTTACCTTCCTTTTATGTCTCATTATACTATCTTAGGTAGGTTGAGATAAAGATCCTAAAAGGACTTACCTTTTTTTCCAGTTCTCTCCCTCATCTCACTCTGAGAGAGTCAGTAAACAGCTGTATGGTACTTAGCTGCCTGCTAGGCTAAACCACAACATCTTAGTTAGTCATATTGGACTATGTATCTGGGAACTCCACCACCAAAGAGGCTTGCTGGTCTTTTCCCTCTCACAGCTCCAGCAACTGCTTGTGAAATCAAGTTGCTGGAACACCCAGCAACCTGCTCTTGGGCTATCCATCTGCTTAGAAGCTAGCTTTTACTAACAGACAAAAAAGATGCAGTTATATGAATATTTCCTCTACTGAGAAAGTCAATTTATGAAGTTCCAACTTCAAACCACAGCTGCTTATTTCAGTTTCTACACCAGAATTTGCTGTATTCCCAAGAACTAGCACCAGAAATTTGAGGTGATTTTCCAGATTCTGATTATATATGTTGTATTAATTTTACTGGGTTGGTAATAAGGAACAGAAAAGTCTGTGAAGCTGTACATACATAGGAAGAGGAGATTCCACTGATTTGATTTCAGACAGGTACATCCAGAATGACATCTTTAATTACGTAAGAATGGATGGCTGAGAAATCAATTAATGAGCACCTAAGAAAGCTTCTTGGGTATCATGCTACATATGTCCATCTCTTAAAATCTATTTCTAAACCACAGCAAATATTTAAAACATAATTATTTCTCAGTTGTTTCATTTTCTTTCACTGTTCCCTATCTATTGTAGTTTTTATATGTCAGGTATATGTCTTTCATATCATGTCACAAAATGGCATGTGAACAATAACACATTGAAGTCCTAGTCCTTGACTAATTAATTGTCAGAATATCCTTCAGAAATACATGTAAATAATAATAATACTTCCACTTCTGCTTTCTTTGGAAGTAGAGGAACATTTGAAAGGATTACACAATGTCTTTCAACTTAAAGCTTGATTTTTTTTCTTGAAGAAAATGTACTTTTTTTTTCCTCTGCGTTTTAAACATTAATTTTCAAGGTACCAATGGCTAATTATTCAGCAGTTTCTTTAATGTTTCAGACAGGGAATAAGTAGCCTTGGGGAGAGCAGATCATGCTTTTAAAGTAAGTCTAGCTACAGTAAAGGATTATTACTAGAAGATGTCCATTGAATATAGTCACTGCTATTTCTTTCTCTGTTCAAAGACAGAAGCAGAGTGATAAAACTTAATCTCATTTTAAAAAAAATTAAATCTAGATTTTGTCTGATAGCTTCATGTCAGTAGTTGGAGCACTGAAAGATGAGCTCTGAAGAGGAGAAATCTTTACTACCATTCACTGACAGCCTCTCACACTGGGCATAGTTGAATGCAAAATTCATTTGCCCTTTTACCACCTTTTCCCCAGTTCAGCGTCTCTGTGTGACTCAAACTTCTCTAGTCATCAGTGAAACCATGGTCTATGAGCTGGACAGATGAAAGCAGTACAGCTTAATCTCCTTGGGTAAGGCCCTCAGAGCTTGTCAGTCAGAGTGCCAATGCCAAAGTCCTTGAGCCTTGTCTGCTGCAGATCCTGCATGGCCTCTTGGCCAGAAAACCAGAGTGTACCAGAGCAAGTGAAGGTGAAATCTGAAATGATATCACCAAGGAAGATTAACATTTTCATGTGACTATATCTTTGGTGACACTCTTTGAGAACTCCATCCCACAGCAAGTAGGTAAAGCAATCCTGAACATAACGTGTCTGTTGAAAAACTATTAAATGAGAAATAACATACACCTAAACTCTGTCTAACAACAATTCTAGTCTGATTGTTTCCGTATTAGAAAATTTATCCAAAGCAACATAGACAGCAATCCTCACTAGGAACTGGAATACTTTTCCGCAACAATAGACAGTTCAAGTCCTGTCATCTCTATGGCTCTGACAGAAGGAGTAAATACATGGAGCAAGGCCCAGCCATGGATCCTCTGGTCTCAGGTGTCCCCTGACTACTCTCCCAGCTTTTGAATCTCCTCTGAGGTTGTCAAATGTTGTAGCCATAAAACAATTGTTTGAGGAATGTTTTCTTCTGTTCAAAGTTCATGGAATAATGTGAGTGTTCCTCTGCAGCCTGCCTGTCTGATGGGTTTTTACCTCAAAGCTTAATGACAAAATTGATGATTTGTTAGCACAAGTTAGTTCACAGATGAGAATATGCGGAGGTTTTGAGAATACAGAGACTGCTGGAATTTTATTGGAGGACATGGAGAAAAAGCTAGATATGTTTTAAACATATTCCTACTGTCTTCTGTGAGTGGCCCCTGACCTGTGCTTTACCCTGGCTTGCAGAGATATCTGGAAAAGTGTTAGGTGACAAAGGCAAAAAGTGTACACAAGACCCTGCTAACAGTTAATTCCATGGATGATCACAGGCCACAATTTAAACCTGTGATTTATACCTACTATAGTTATGTGTTTCATGTTACTACCATGAAACTGAAGTTAATTATCTTTTTTTCTTGAAATATATCTATTTATTCCACTTTAATATATAGTTTCCAACTTGTCTTGGCATGCAGTATGCAGTTATCACAAATACCCTTGAGATATTTAGGTGAAATACCTATAGAAGAAGCAAGAGCTGTAATTTTTACTAATCAAATACACCAGTAGCTCAGGCTGTTAAAAATTATCTGTATCTGTTTTTATAACAAATGTTTCTAATAACAGTGTTCTTTGTATTTATCTTATTGATACAGAATCATAGAATCATAGAACGGCTTAGGTTAGAAAGGACCTTAAAGATTATTTTGTTCCAACCGCCCTGCTGTGAGCAGAGTCACCACACAGATTAGGCTGCACAGAGCTCCATTCAACCTGGCCTTGAACACCTCCAGGGATGGGGCATCCACAGCTCCTCTGAGAAGCCTGTCCCAGTCCCTCACCACCCCCCCAGAATAAAGTTCTTCATATCCAACCTAAATCTCCCCTTTTAATTTAAAGCCATTCTCCCTTGTCCTATCACTATCAGACTGTGTAAAAAGTCAGACTTCCTCCTGTTTATAAGCTCTCCCAAGTAGAGGAAAACCACAATCAGGTCTCTCCAGAGCCTTCTTCTCCAAGATAAAGAAGCCCAACTTCTTCAACCTTTCTTCATAAGTAAGGTGCTCCAACTCTCTGATCGTCTTTGTGGTCCTCATCTGGACCTGCTCCAACATCTCCATGTCTTTCTTGTCTTGAGTGTCCCAGGCCTGGATAAAGTACTCCAGATGGGGCCTCACAATGGCAGAGTAGAAGGAAACAACCACTTCCCTCACCCTACTGGCCACCTCTTCTATTGATGCAGCCCAGGATGCACTTGGCCTTCTGAGATGTAAGCACACGCTACTGGCTCATGTCCAGCTCTTCATCCACCAGGATCCCCAAGTCCTCCACAGAGCTGCTGCTACTGAGTTCTTCCCCTAGTCTGTATACGTATTTGGAATTGCCTCAACCCAAGTACAACATCTTGCATCTCTTCCTTTTATTCTATCAACCGCACCACTCAACTTGTTGTCATCAGCCAACTTGCTGGAGATGAAGTATCCCATCGTCTAGGTCACTGATAAAAATTTTGAAGAGCACCAATCCCAAGGCTGACCTCTGGGGGACACCATTCATGACTGATCTCAACCTGAACACAGAGCCATTGACCACAACCCTCTGTCTGTGATTATGCATCCAACTCTTTATTCACTGAATAGTCAGCCTTCATATCCACATTTCTCCAATTTTGAGATGAGGATGTCGTGCGGGACCATGTCAAAGGCCTTGCACAAGTCCAGGTAGATAACATCACTGGCCCTTCCTTTGTCCACCGATGCTGTCACTCCATTACACCAGGCACAATTGGTCAGGCACAATCTGCCCTTGGTGAAGCAGGGCTGGCTGCCTCAGATCATCTCCTTGTCTTGTGTGTGCCTTAACATAGCTTCCAGGATGTTTTCTTTCCAGGTACAGAATTGAGGCTCACTGACCTGTAGTTCTGTGAGTATTCCTTTCCCCTTTTCTTAAAAAATGGGAGTGATGTTTCCTTTTTTCAAGTCACTAGGGACTCTGTCTGACAGCCATGACTTTTCAAATATGATGAACAGCCAGTTCCTTCAGGACCCTGGGGCACATGCTGTCTAGCCCGCAGACTTTTACACATCATCAAGTGGTCTCTGACTTGCTCTTCTCTTACAGTGGGACAGATTTTGCTCCCCATACCCAGCCTAGAAGTTCAGATGTGAAAAGCATGGGGAGAATAAATAGACACAGCTTCTGAGTTTGGGACATCTTAAACTGAGACAAAATCTTTGTTTAGTATCACTAATACTCTTGCTATTCTGATCTGAAATCTGTCAAAATTTGGCCAGGAATTTAAAGATCAGGCTGCAGTCTGCTTTTCCTTCTGACAGACTTTCTAACATGTTGTTATCTAAACAGTTACGGCTTGTGGGGCCAATGAAGACGAACAGATTTCACAGAGGATGCAAGGACATAGCAGGATATCTCTAACTCTCTTATGATCCTCAGACCATAGAAGCAGCCTTCTGGGTGTCACCAAAGTAAGGATAGGTAAAAGGACCAGCAAGAGTCTTACACTTGACATTAGGAAACATGCTAGGGCTGCTTGCCTGGTTGTTCCTCGGCCCAGCCTGCCCAGGGATGGGTAGATACGCAGATCTTGCCCTATAACTTGAACATAAATATATATATATTCCTTTTTGCATGTTTTTATATGCATTTTCTCTCCCCTTATAACCACTTACTATATTGTAGAACTGTCCAGATCATCATAATTTAACTAGCAGAATACCATTCTAGCCTAAGAGTCAACATATTGATACGTTAGTCTATTTCTCTTTAATTACCTGAGAAAGAGAAAAATAATGATACTATAAATATAGAAGATGTTGAATTTTTAGGAGTAGTGGTTCTCCAACCTATTGTTAAGCAGCACATACAAGTGTTTTGTGTATGCTGAGATTAATTTTCAATACGCAGTTTCCCTTGGGATATTTATATTCTTCCAATCAGCATAGAACTGTCCATCAAAAGTAACTTTATAAATATATATACCCACACACCACACACACATACAGTCACTACCACAAACTTTTTGGGATTACTTCTTTAAAGAGCTGTAAACCCGAGTAACAATTTCTCTGCACAATGACCTATTCAGGTAGGTGGGTATTCATTTCAACAGACAATTAGAATAGGAGTACTTGTTGGTTTATTTCTTTTTTTTCTTCTTCTTCCACTTTTGCAAACAGTTCAGTTAAAAATTCTCTTGTCTGAAAAGTAGAAATTATCAGTGCAAAGAGGGAAAATAATTTCATAAGAGATGCTTGGACTCCAGTTTATTTTGGCTTTCTTACTCAAATAATTTACTTTTAATTAGATAAAAGAACACACACATACACACATACATACCAAAAAAAAAAAAAAAAATCCAAAGGGGAAAACACTAATTTTTTTTTTCACAAATTGCTTCCATCATTTCTGAACTCTGCTAAGCATTTTTAATAGATATGTGCCCTTAGCTCATCTTTTGCATGCTAACAATTTAATCTGAATACCAATATAGACACAAAATAAACGATTGTTTCCTGCCAGAGGTATCTGCAGAAGAAATCTTGGAGTAAAACATTGTCTTTGCAGCTCATTGTGTCTCTAATTAGAGTGGAAGGAGGCAGAAGCTTGCTGGTGTCAGTCTGTGTTTAGCATGCCCTGGAGCTTCAAGCTCCTGTGGGTATCAAAGTGCACTAATTAAATGAGGGGTCCACAATACCGCACTAAACATCAGAGTGAGAGAAAGAGTCCAGTGTCCTCAGTGCCTTTGAGAATCCATGGCCCACGCTAATTACCCATTGTTGAATTGACTTCCCATTCTACAAGGAATGAATGGTGCCTCTCTCTCCCCCTTCCCCCAACCTCCTCCCCCCCTTAGATTTTACCATCTTTGCTTTGGCCGCCTAATTAATCTTATGGAAATCTCCCGAAGCCAGATTCCAGCAAGGTTGCCCCGATGTTTATAATTTGATTTGTGATGATAAAAGTGAAGACACCCGGTGATGGAACAGTGTCATTTTCAACACTCTTGAGAATCGAAGGGGCTATCAATCTTTCCCACGTGCATGGCAAACTGATATCCTAGAAAATTAACTTCAATTAATAACAGAAATCCCCAGATGCTCAGGGAAGTAGAGATGCTTTGAAAGAGAACCTTCAAAGATGTCTCTGGATTGTCTTTTATATGCAGACTCTTCTTTTTATATAGAAGAGATTCTCAATAAGGGAGTGTGTGGCAATAGGGGGAGTTTCCCCTTTCCCCTTCTAATTTGAGCAAGATGAGGTAACATTTTATATTTAGTTGAGGAAGAAGTTAACCAAAGGTCTAAAGGTTAAAACTGTTTTTATTTCCTCTCTGTAGATAATAATATTTAATGGATTGTGCTACACATTTCACAGAGAAAAAGAAATTTAAAATAAAAAGTTGATTTTTAACATAATGCTCCCTTCCTCAAAATGTTAGTAAGTTAAGGGTTAGGGTTCAACTGCTTGTCATTGTTAGCTTTCCTCGCCTTGACAAGATTTGTGATCTAAAGCTGAATGTTATCAGGAAGAAAAGACTTGTTAAGATTTTACGTGTTCTAATAACTACAATGACACAAGTATTAAAGACTCCTGTAAAAGCAAGTTTCTTTCCTGTGAAATCTCACAACACATGAATTTTGCTCTACAAAATTTCTGCCATGTCTACATTTGCAAGTGGAATTCTGTTGCTATTTTTAGTGTAGCTGGTTAGACAACACAACTTGAGTTTATTACTAGCAAAATAGAAAACAGATGCAACATTTCAACACTTGTGATATCCAAAAAATTCTTGGTGAACAAACAAAATTCAAAAGATCACTCAGCAATAATTTCTGTTTATTTTTGTTTGTTTGCTTTTACAAAATGTGACATGGACAACAAATTCAAGATAACAATTACAATTAATTTGAGATTATATGCAGACATGACATACTACTCAGTGTCTTGATATTTTCCTCCCAAGATAACTTGAAATGAACCTAAGTTACAGTCTTAGTTTAGCAGCAAGAATGGGTTAAGTTTATTGCATTTCAGGTTCTTGTTATAATCACTGTCACGTGAATGAATTCATGTTGTGCCATTTCTTCCTCTCATTACAACCTTTGTTACGAGAATGAGGTATTAGGATTTTAATGCCTCATATATTCTGTGAATTATGTTAGTGTGCTGTACTACTTTGACCTTTTAAGTATTCTATAATTTGATTGGCTGGTAATTCTAGTCCTTTTCTTGTTGACAGCCTCAATAACCTTTCAGACAAAGGTGGAATGGCAATCCAATCAAAATACAAAACACTGAAGAGTTCAAAATACATACCACAGAGGATGACAATAGTTCTTAGGAGTGAAAAACAAAATTCTACTTCTACTGCTTAAAAATTGGGACATAAAAAGAAAACACAATAAGTCATATATTATAATGATTAGGATATAAACAAAAATGATAAGAATTTTTAAAAGTACTTTGTGATCACTTCTGATATTCACTTAGATTAAGGTATTTTACAGATATACGTTTATCATTTTTTACCATCTTCTTCATTATTACCTTATCACATGAAATTTTATTTAATGAATGATTCTATATCTTGAGTATCTAGAAATATTTTTAAAGTTCTATCAAATTTTGAATTCAGTAGATAAGAATATAGCATCACCTGAATACACTTTCAAATATTAAAATCTATTAATAGTAATTCATCTAGTATTACTAGTAACAGTAAACCACATATCCATTTACGAAGATCATCAAAAAACAAAACAAAACAAAACAAAAAAGTCTGTTTCTCTTTGATACTGTCATCAGCATGTTCACCTTTAATGATGTGATGGTGAAGGATGGCTATTTACATTATCAGAAATTGACATCTGGGTTTGTATTTTGAATAATATATTTTGTATTAAAAAATAACCATCAGTGACAAAAAATATTAAACAGAATAATTACTATATTTCCCATTATATGGGGACCAGAAGTCTGCTTAACTTCACAGGATCTAGTAAACGTAAATTTTAAGCTGTTTTTTTTCTCCAAGTGACTTTTTTCTCTGAAATATCTGCACTTTTTTTTCTGCTTTTTTTCTTTTGCAGAATGCTATATGAAAGACCAACACAAATATTAGGAAATCCTCACAAGAAGGATTCTCATTTAATACCCTCTGAATATAATTTGAAATTTCTGAAAACTGCACTTAAGGATGTTCTGTCAAACTTGATATAGTTTAGGGTTGAGTTGCTGTAGGGATAAATAGGTAGTTTTCTCTTTTATGTATTGATATTCCATGCATAGGTTCTCTTTACTTAAGCGCTATATCTGCTCTAAAGTTTTTCCTATGGGCTCCATGTGAAGGTCAAAGTAACAAAGAATCCTAAAGCCATTTCAGGGAATTCTTTCCTTTCCAGTGGAGGAAAATGATTTTGTGATTCTATTCTGTAATTCAAATGAAACAAAAGAGGTTTCTCTTTCCATGAGACCAGTTATTGGGTATATTTAGAGCAAAAACAATTCCCACTGAATTTCTACTTGAATAGGGCATGAATTTCTAGCCAGCTGAGTGTTTAGACTCTTCTACTTGGCAAAGAAGAACCTAAGTCATATCTACAGACCATAGTTCAAAAATTTTAGGAATCCTGAAGGGTTGGAATCTTATGCAATTCTCTTATAAACTGAAAAACTGCAGATATCTACATTGTAGCTCACAAGGATATGGAAGTTTTCAAAAAGGATAATTTGAAGTCAATCAGCATACAAAATCAGACATATACCAAAGATATTTGGCAATGTTTTAACTTAATTTTGATGAATTATTGGGAAGCATATATGCCATGGGTAGAATAATTAGTAACAGAAAGTTGATTAGAGTATTTGGCACATTTTCAGCCTATAAAAGTCAACAGCTTCTAATAGCCTTTAGAATTTAAAAAGTCTTTTGAATATTTCTATAGTATGTTGATGTGCCTGAAAAATGGCAGAGAAATTATAATCTCTGTTGCCATTTGATGCAAACACCAGGTCAAAGGCCAGGTGTAGACTGGACTTGGAAGCCATCTCTGAATGATCAAATGAAGAATGTTTTATGCTTTTCATCTAAAGCCGCAAACACATGAATGCAATAGTTTCTTACATAAGTCTAATATTTGAAATGCCAAGGATTATCTGAAAAAATCACTCAAGACTAGTAAAGATCACACATGTTCTGTTCTTTACTAGATCACCAGATCAACAGCTTCTGAAGAGAAACTTCTTTACATTACTTGTAATGAAACTGGAAAATCCCTCTTTAGTAAAATGGATTTTAACCCTAGATTGAGATCCAGTGGGATTCATCTCCTGGACTGAGATACTGCAATTGTGGTCTTCAGAGGAATATGATTTTATGTGAGCTTATTTGGTATCTGAGATGCCATTAGTTAATGGAGATCCAGATAATGTATTCAGTAGAATGATTCAGCTCCCCACACGTAGGTTGTAGCTGGGCAGAATGTGTATGTAGGCTTCTCCTATCATTATGAACTCAATTTAGATGCCAAAAGACAGGTATCAGTCATTCTTCCAGATAATTCATTTGAGACTGGAATTGATAATAGTTAAGATTTTTCACCTAGGCTCATGTTTGAAAGATTGGAAGGAGTAATGGAGATGAGTTTCCATGAGTTTATCTCATGGTTGCTGCTTTCTGACTGATTCTGCTTTCACTGAAGAATTAGGCTACTGCTTATCGGTATGTGAGTCTTCCCATACAGGCTGTTTGTTTTAATTATTTAATAATCTGAACACAATCATATTAACAACAGACATTTTAAAGAAAATCATAAGAAGACGAATGCCAAATGTCTTCCCACACAGAATTATCAAATGTTATTGCTATGAATATACAAGGAGGTACCAACACCTCCTTTAGGCACTTGGATGAGCCCTCTGCTATCATAACTCTAGTAGGGACTCAGCTTATGGTAGGAATTTAGGCAGATAAATTCAAGGTTACTGTCAGGAAGAAAATCTCCTGAAATTGATCCAGTCATCTGCAAGGTCTCTTGATTTAGAGAAAATGTTACATTGCTAGAACCACTGCAATAAATTAAGATTTTACATATTTGTTCAAATTACTGTAGCTCTTAATCATAGAATCCTTTGAGTTGGAAGGGACATTTAAAGGTCATCTAGTCCAGCTCCCCTGCAATGAACAGGGACATGTACAGCTAGATCAGGGTGCTCAGAGCCTGGTCCAGCCTGGCCTTGAAAATCCCTGGGGATAAGGCTCCCACCACACTCGTCGGAAACCTGTTCCAGTGCCTCACCACTGACACTGTAAAATACTTTTTCCTTGTATCCAACATAAATCTACCCTTCTTTCATTTGAATACATGTTATAACACATTTGTTGACCACTGTAGCTGACCAAAAGCCTGACCCTGCTGATGTAAAAGAGAGATCAGCTTAAACCATTTTCACTGTTGCTGAAATCAAAGCTCCTTTATTAGTATTTGTCATAGCAGAGATCATGAATAATTACTGCCTTCAGTTGACCGCTAATATCTGATTTGCTAACATTTGCACCATTCACCACCAACCAAAGGTAAACAAGCAGGATCCAAAATGTAAACAGTCAAGAAGAGCTTGCACAGTGAGTGTGTCTTCTCAAGGTATTTTCCTTGTACAGTACAAAAAGCAACTTTGTATTTTAAAAAGTGGCATATTCAGAGAAGATACCCAGCAGTTTTATACCTAACACTTCCTTCCCTTGTTTTCCAGCAGTGAGTGAGATACTTGGAGAAATGCTGTTATTTGCCACAGAATTTCCCAACCCTCCTCTCTAGAAGACTATCATCCCACACAGGAACTGTGCACATACAAAGTCTTGTTTCACAGTTTTGTGACCATGTCAAGGGACTTACAGGCAATTTCAAAAGTGATTCTATGAGTTGTATGTTCCTGCAAACAGGAAGCATGAGAAAAGTGGTTCATCAAAAGTTAACAGTTAAAATTCAGTAAAGATGAATAATTTTTTCTTCCATCTACTCACTCATAGCAACGTAAAGATGCCACAATGTCAGAAGTCACATGTCATTTAAAAAATAATGGAGTACATGAGTCATGACAGCTGTGACAGACATTGTTCAGTTGCACTGATGAAGGATTGGAAGACTGAAAACGAGGATTCCTTGTGTTTTTTTTTATTAGTGTTTAATTCACATTTTTTTTTTTTTCAGAGTGTTTTTTAGACTGTTTAGTACTCTAGAAGAAGTACTTTTCAGAGGGTGTTCAAACTGGAGTACACAGCACCCATGTGTTTCATGGATGCTTCACAAATAACTGCATTCTTGACATGACCCATAAAGAAGTTTTCAGAAGTAATGCCTGTGGGTGGAGAAATAAACAGAATTTTGTCAAAGAAACAATCAGTCATTTCAGCTAGAAGTTCTGATGCCAATCTTTGAAGTATCACTTTCAAGGAGAATATTCCAAAATCAAAGATCATAGCAGCTACGAGTTCAAGTGCTTCTCATGGTCTCCAGGCATATTCATTCCTGCTCTCATCTTAGACTCTTATGACCCTCAAGCTTCAGTGCATGCAGACAAATAAAATTGTTATCAGAATCAGATAATTCAGTGACCTCATTTTGATCATTACTTTCATAGACTCCTGTATTTGAAACAGCTTGACATTTTTTATTGCTGACCCAATTTCTACTTCTCCATCGCAGGCCCAAATGAATCATATTGAAGGGAAGTATTCACTTTTTCTTCTGTAAGGAAAATATCTCATCTGATTGCAGTTATAAATCAGATCAGAACTGGCCAAACTAAATCAGCTGGCAAGACCATTTTCCCTGCTAGGATTAAAAAGAAAAAAAAAAATTCAAATGAAAGAATTCATGCTATAAGGTCATCTCTACAATTTGTTGGATACTGTACAGAAACTGTAGAAGAATCATGCACGTTGCATTCAGAATACAGAGATAACAGGGGTAAAACAATCTGCTATATGCTGATTCAGGTTTGAATTTAGAAAGCAAAAAATTAACACTTTTATCCACGATAAAACCATTATTGCACAAGCAAATAAAACAGTTAAAAAATCTGAAAAGAGATGTAGTCTTACTTGCTGGCAGGAAGAGCAATGATACATGTTTTATTCCTTTCCCTACGTGGAGTTCTAAAATGTTCTTCCTTTGTGGAAAAACTGAGCTTTTAATCAGAACAGAGCACTTAACAAGAGATGGTGGCTTTGCCTCAAGAAATGCTCAAGATTCAAAATGGCAAATAAAGATTTTCTTCTATGAAAATCAATGTCACCGCAACAACCACACTTTGGATATTTTTTGCCACACTGCCACAGTGTGCCACACTGGAAATTCAAACAGTTTGCTGTGTTATCTCACAGTAGGTCCTTTTGATCTAGCAACTTTTCAGCCATAGAATGGTTTGGGTTAGACAGAGCCTAAAATATCTTCTAGTTCCAACTCCCTGCCATGAGCAGGAACACCCACCACCAGATCAGGCTGCCCAGGCCCCATTCAACTTAGCCTTGAATACCTCCAGGGGTGGGGCATTCACAACTTCTCTAGGAAACCTTTTCCAGTTCCTCACTATCCTCTAAGTGAGCAATTTCTTCTTTATACCTAACCAAAAGCTTCTCTCCTTTAGCTTAAAGCCATTACCCCCTTGTCCCATCACTACATTCCCCAGTTAAAGGGTACCTCTCCAACTTTCTTGTAGGTCCCATTTAGGCACTGGAAAGCCAGTCTCTCTGACACCTCTTCTCTAGGCTGAACAATCCTAGTCCTTTCAGCATTTCTTTATAGGAGAGGTGCTCCATCAAGTATTATCCTCCCAGTTAATCTCTCTGATTCAAATTATCTTGGTCTCATAATATATTATTTTGCTGCTTTGATTCTCACCTATGCTATCTTATTTTCACTGCATATTACCACCCTGCACAACTCCCATATTATTTTTCTCCCCTCACTGCTACTTGTAACACCTCTGAATTTTGTATATTTTCCAGATGTAGACTCTCTTATTTATGACTTTTAGAAAACTGAAGGAATTAAACAAAACAATTTTGTAGCCTTTACCTATAAAATAAAAACTCCAGTTTGGTCAAATGATTCCAAGGTTACACCAGCAAGACTGAAAGAACAGAATGAAACTTCCCAAGTCTCTAATCCCACAAATAAGAGGTGACACACCCAGAACAAGCAAAGCAAATTTAAAACCAAGAACACCTGAACTTCAACAATAAATTCAAATATCCTCCAATACTACCTCTTCAGCTCCTCTCAGTGAAACACAGACATTTCATTGCCCAACCACCAATCAGCAAAGATTTTTACCTCCAGCCCAGCTGAGCTGAAGGAGCCATGAAGCTCCCAAAAACAGTTGGGCAACATCAGAGATTTTGTTGTTTGCAGATGAACCAGTTAGCTCCTATCCTAAATAATGTAATTCACAAAGAGTTAAACAAGTGGCTGGTTTTGATCTCAGTTACATGAATAGTATATTATCACACAGTAGTTGTTGACATACACTTTTCAGAAAACAAGGTTATTAGAAATGTTTTAACAATGTATTGAAAATAAGAAAAAAAAGGCTGTTTAATTCAGAAACTGTAAATTGATTTTAAAATATTCAGCCAATCACCAGTCTTTATGTACTGTGGCTGTTTTATTTAACATACTGTGATAATAATTATCTTTAGCTCAACTTGATACAAATATGTCTTTCCCTTTGGAAACAAAAAATATCAGAGTGAATAAAAACTATCCCACAGAAGCACTGTGGTGTTTGAACATCGATTTGACAGGTACTATAATTTCCCTATTATGGGTCTGTGAATATCATACAGGAATATACTGCTGTAATACTAAAAGAATTCTTCATAGAAATCATCTGAAAAAAAAAGAAAATTTTCATACAAGTCAGGGAAGATATTGGAAAATGGGCTCAGGCTGATGAATTTCACTGTTGGCCCAAACCCATGACCTTGACTTATTTTCATTTAACACACATCTATTATCACTAAACCAGTAACAACTAGAACTGAAATCACTATGAGACAGGAGAGTTATCTCTGTAACAGATTTACTCTAAGCAGTGCTATGTCATCCACATACATTTGTATGCAAGTGACAAGAATCAAAGCATGTTCAGTTCTAATCTATGCCTTCCTAACTATCTCATGTCTAGGGAAAAGATGACAAAGGTGTGCGCTACAGTCTTTCCAGGTCCCTCTGTAGTAGAAGTCATGAATGCAAAAGATGACACACATTTTATTAATCTTCTTTCAACACCTTCTTTTCTAATGTATTCAGAGCTTTGCTTCTCCATATTTAAATAGGAAAAATAGTTTGTACAGTAAAGAAGGAGGGGGTAAAAACTTTTCATTTTTTACATAGACATTCTTTCTTTTGTATTGTGCCTGATCGTGTTACTGTGAGAGACTCATAGTAAGACACAAGCATTTGCTTCTTCTGTACCATATCTCACTACTGAAAGAATATGCCTTTGACCTAGTTAATCCTCATCCTCAGAATACTCACCATTGATGACTACTGAGAGTTTTATAGTATTATATGCATATACACATCCCACCTATTATCACCATAAATTTGAACCTTGTGTTACTACGGGCAAGTCCTCTCATATAATGGGATGCACAATAACACCATACACATTGCTATCACCTTAAGATCCAGCCAGAAAATGACAGTCTCTCCATGAACAGTATCTTGCTGCAGAAGACAACATCCCGTTTTTTAAACAAGATAGTTCTTGATGATGGATGCTCATCTTGATAGCTACAGACTTGTCTAGGAAATTGGCAATAGTTATCTAAGAGATTCTGCTTTTTCCTTCAGCAATGGAGTTCTCACCCTACAAGCAGAGCCTTCCAAGTCCTGGAAACTGAGTACTTAAGAGGTCATGAATGCGCCTGTGAATTCATTTACAATAATAATGGAAATAAAAATTTTTTAGAACAAAGGCCACATACTTTTCCAGTTTAGCTTATCTTGGTTAACCCATTATTTTATACTCCTGTAAATCCATAGCTGACTAACTTACTGAGACACACACAAACTAATCCAACAGTTTCCTGACTGACAAAATACCCTGACAGGAAATGGGAATTTTTACTTATTTTGAAATGGCAAAGAGGGATATACCAAGGGATGTAGGATAGTCATCATAGGACTTGTAAGTGCCTAGCCAGACCAATGGAAGCTTTACAGCATCTTAGAGGGAGACTTGCAGCCTAGTTAGACAATATCCCTGGTGCTTTCACAACTTCTTGTGAGACTGGGACAAAATACCACTTAAAACAATATCAAACTTTGCTGGAACACAGAATATGCTGCTGATCATGCTTCTAGCTACTTTCAAAGATACAGGTTGTGGAAAGAAAAAATAAATTGGCTCAGATAAACAGCTGGGGTTTTCTCCTGTAAATTGTATTTTTGAAACTGGTTAACAACAGTGAGGATTGAAAGCTTTAAAAATGCAGGTTTTTTGTCTGGCTTGTGGGAAATGAGTTACCATTCCCAATCATATTTTCTTCATAAAATAGACATGGCAAAATTAATATGGTGAAACAGAAGGTGTTTAGGTTTCATTTAAGGGAAACAAAAAATAAATGGGCGTGGAGATCAGTTTCTAGTGTCTCAAGCCCCTGTAAATTAAGACTCAAGCATATTTTTGGAAGATTTAGGAACTATGTTCTTCTGCATAAGCTTTGCCTAAGATTAAGAATCTCTGTCAAACACCCTTCAAGGTCCCAAAACACAGACATGAAGACGTGATCCATTTAAGCCACTGAAATACTGTTCAGGGGGAAAAGCATAAGACATCTCTGCACTAACAACTATTTTTTTTTTCCACTTGTGTCATTCATTAAAATTGGGAATTTTTAGTCAGACAGTCCCAGAAAAGAATCTGTTGAATCTATTCAGTCTCCTCCCAGTAGCTGAGACCATGAGCAAAAATATTGTGAAAAGTTTTCTTTTTCTTTCTCTCCCTTCCTTTCTGCCTTCCTTTTTTCTTTTAAATGTGCAGATAGTTGTTGTGGCCCTTCTGTAGGACTTAAGAGAGAATCCTGATTCAACCTTCCAGAGTGTTTGCATCAGTCTAAAGCACTTTGCTTCAGCACCAATTGGATGCCAGAATAACAACTGGTGACTCTGAAATGCTGTTTAAAAAAAACACTCCTCTCATTTTCAAGTGTCAGGAAGGATCAGAATGAAAAGATGATTCCATATCCTTTAGATATATTCAATATATGATTACACTCGTATTTTTCCTACTGTATCCTTATTTTAGGACACAGAATTCAGAAAACTTCCTCAGAGCATTCAGATGTTGGGATGGCTTTGAGCACACTGTTACTCAAACAAAACATCTTTCCCAGTCAAAACACCTACCTTGTCAAGCTTCCTGCAGACAGAATCCGAGATCTCTGAGCAGACAGAGTGAGAAACTGAACTTGAAGTCCCGTGACATCAACAGTGGTTTTCTAAGTTTTCCTAACGCAACATTTTCCCTGAAATAAGAGTAAATCACTACATAGACGTACCTGAATAGATTCATGGAGGTTCTTGGACCACGAATCATAATACTCATATTGTATCACATGCATCTAATAACTCACTGTTTGAAAGCAGAACAGAGCAGGACTAATTACCTAATAATACCTCATGGTTGATATAAATACTAGTCCATTACATCAAAGGTGAATTCGTACAGCAGTTAAATATACAAATGACTTCTAATAAAGTGGTAATTTTTCTGTACTGTATAAATGCAATCATATTAAACTCAAATCAGTGAAATGCTAATTCAGTTTTTAATGAGCTCCTTTCCAATTTCTGATTTTTTAAGCAACTTGCAACAGAGTTGGTTAAATATAGTTAATAAGATGAAAAGACGGTTTTTTAATTAACTCAGACAAAATATTTCATTGTATATATGTGAGATTTTAAGGTAGCATGAGGTAAGCTTAAAATTCAGATTTTAACCGCGTTTCATCTCCTAGAGAGCTTTGAACATGGCAAGCTGAGGTGTTGAGGAGTATCATACCACTCTATCTGAAACTTGTGTTTCTGAGGAAAACTCTTAGCTTTCCTTCAGGATGTGTCTGCAGTATTATTGACCCATGAGAAATTAAATGTTTGCAACCCTTAATCCTGGTTAACCCACAAAGTCTAAATGGGTCATTATGAATTTCTGTGTTGATTCTGACATTGTACAAAAGGACAGAAAATTATTTCTGAGGTCCCTTTAAGGCCTGTGTCCTAATTCAGATATAGTCTGAACAAAATTAATTTCCCCAAAGCTTTGGGAAAAATAACATGTATCCTACTCACCTTGGTCTGTTTGCTTTCTGCAGGTCTGACTGCAAGCTGGTCAGAGTCAGCGGAAATCCTGAAGCTGATTTCAGTGCAATATGTGATCTGCGTCTTTGAATGTGTGTTTATATGAGTATTATCAATCTAGTAATGAAAAAATATGCTCATTAATTCCTCTTCAGTAGGTGCAAAAATGTCTTATGACATTCAGATCAGGCCTCAGAACAATATTTACTCTTGATTTTCTCTAGTGTAATTGAGCTCAGGACCTGGTCCTCTACTGAAATTGGATTGTGAAGAGGACTGAGGCTGTCTGTTAGTTGGTGGCAAGTCACCACTGTTGCCAGTCATCAGAGTGTTCATTAGAGAGAATAAAACTGGGGTATCAGAGAGCACCGATGACATGCAGTGTCTTACTATCTTTCATCCAGCAGGACAGGGCTGAGGAATTATTCAAAACATAATGTAATATATTAGAGTGAAAACTTCTTTTTCCACATGCCTGATTTGCTCATGCCATTTGTGTATTAAGACTTAGAATCACTGATTCAATTAAGCTATAGCTTTTATTCATATTTTGCAGCTGTTGGATCTGAATTTGAAGTCCTCCCTGGTCACCAGTTAGAGAGTTTTAATGATTGGGAGTTTGAATGAAGGTCATTATATCATATCCCATGTTACGCACAGGTAATAAAATTCCTTTCTGCTTTGATTTTAATTGAACACAATCTTTCAAGTGAAACACGATATCAGAAAGACTTGCTTTGTCTAGATAGTAAAGTAAACGTGGCCTATTATTTGTCAATTTTATTGTCATTAAATGCCTCATTGTTACAGAAACTCAACATTGTTTCATTTTCATGCTCTCCAAAAACAGGTTGAAATGGTTTGGAAAATCTTCAAAACTTGGAACAGTTTGCCTGCAAGATGAGAGTCGGGATTCATGGTTTCTTTACACAGCAACTTAGCTTTGCAAGCCAGGAAACCTCGGTATTTTCACTGAATCTCAGCTTCCCTCCGTCCTTCAGTCCTCATAAAACACTTTGGTTTAAAAACTACCTTTCATTCCAAAATGCTACTTTTTATTTGTTTTAGATTCTTACCTAACTCTGAGCAGACAGACATTGGACTCTGGTGGAATAACGACACCATTATTTGTAGAAACCCTAATAATAATTATTGGCCCCTTTACTCCTGGCATCTGTCACTTAGAAGCAGCCCACTGAGTGTTTGGGTGGCACTCCTGAGCAGGCACGCAGGTGGGATAATGCGTTCCCAGAGCATCTGCAAAGTATTTTGTCAATCAGGCCTTTTGTTACCTAATACTTTTAGCTAAACCTCAAGGATTGACAGCTCAGAACCTAAGCTTACAATTTAGGTAATTCCACATCCACTTGATGAATAATGATGCAGAGCTCCTTGTTTATTTGCTTATTCTGAAATCAGATCTTGTTTATTCTGTGCCCCTTTCTAGTCCTGATATATAACTAATTGTTGGCAGATGTGGCAAGTATCTGGGGCCAAGATATATTTGTTTGCACAGTCTGATTTTTGAGTCTTAACCAGTATCAGGCGATTGCAGCTGGTTTTTATCAAGACTCTGTACACTGTAGTCAGTCCACCTGGCAAAACAAGATTTGTCCATGTGACCTTCATATAAAAGCTTTAAATATAGGAGTTCTACTCAAGAAATATTTTAAATTTCTGGAAATACTTAATTAAATTAACAAATTGAAGTGAAATGCTAATCAATGTTTATATATGTAAAAATTGCCCTATGGTACGTATACAATAGCGTGACAGTGTTATTTGTTAATTTTGATTTAAAACCCGAACTGTATAATAAGGGTGCTAATTCTCTGAGACAGTCTTTCATTTTTGCAAGCTAGCCAACATCTACATTTAATTATCTTGCTTGAAACAAAGCAGAAAGCTCGTATTTGTCTAATGTTTGGAAGCAAAGTTAAAACAACAGCAGCAGAGGAAGAAAACAGCGTGAATCCAGTTTAGCAGACTAATATCAACACTACTTTCCTTTCTGGTGAGGATCTCACTCCTTTAATACGCAAAAATGCCAATTCTTCATTGTGTGTTGTTTTTATGACCTTCTTCGTTTTTTTAAAAACAAAGAAAGGATTAGCGTTGGAGCTAAGTTGTTTACTTTAAGCTATAAATTCTTTGAGCCATAGTAGTAGTTGTGTTTCTCATGCTTTTCTTTCAGCAGATTAATGTAGTTGGCTATTTTCAGCCACAGAAATATACTTGAAGGAAACAATGCAGTGGAAGATCGTTTATTTGAAACGGCAGTGAATAATCTGCAAACTATATGGTATTCTTCACTAAGAAACTAGAAAACTTCACTTCTTTTCTCTATTTACTCTGTCATTGCCAAAAGCAAATCCAAGAAGTACAAACTACTTTGGATTACATCATCTCATAGGGTAGAAATCCCTCAAACTACGATTTTTTTTCCTGATTTTAATAGTCTATAATTTTATTGATAATTGCCAACCGAATTAAAATTTTGCTCCCCAAAATCACAGGAGCAAAATAATAAAGTGAAATTTAAAAAAAGAAAAAAACAACGACCCCCCCCCCCCCCATCCTTTTTTTTAAATCTTACACCTTTGTTTCAGAGAATAGACAGTATTTCTTTTTAAATTCTTCAAAGCTACTCGTTTCCCTTGTCTTGTCTTGCTTTGTTTTGCCTTCCTTGCCTTGTCTGGGCCAAGTCATCATTGTCCAGTTCTCACATTTTTGCCACCTTGGACCATGTGGTCTTTGATACTGCATCAAGCACCGTCCTGCAGCACAGTAGAAGCAGATCATCACCAAATTACTGTACAGCTCTAAAAAGCTAACAATAATAAATAAACTGAGAGGAAGAAAAGGGGAGTAACCTTCTGCTGAATCCTTTAGCATAGCCTAGGGCATAGATGTTTGCCATCCGCATGACAAAAAGGACAACCAGATAGACAAAAGGCCACTTTATCTCCTTCCAAATGGAAAACCCTACAGCATTTGTCTCTGTGATGTTGCCATTAGATCATTCTACAGGTAAGAGGTGTCTCTTATCACTTCCTTCCTTTACTACAGAGCAAGCAGTACTTTCCAGTGACCACTCCAAGACAGAAGGCAGCACAATGCTGTATGTTGTGGTATGGGAACCTCCATCATGGCACTAGTATTCAACATCTCCTCGATTTGGCAAATCTACTTCCTATCTCTGATTTACTCTGCACTCAAGCAGAGCAGCTCTGTACATGGACTTTGTCCTTCACATTCCTTTACATCGTAGAACACTCTGTCTGCCCTGAACCAGCAATAACTACTGCTTATGGACTAGATCTTTCTTTTATTGCACAGTTACAGTTAAAATGCTAGTCAGTCATCATCTGCCAATCCACACTGGTGTCAAACCCAGTGTAAAAGAAGAATTTATTCTGAAATATATGATCCTGTATGTAGGATTCCAATGTGATGTACTTTTTGATTTTTATGCACTTTTTATTTATAAAATACTTTACTCCTAATTTCACATGTCTGAGGAAAAGCAGAGAACTGAGCTTCTCCTGGAGGCCTGAACACTTGGGATGTTTATACACATGTTCTGTTTACCCAAGGGTGGCTTAGTATTTCTTCCCAGGAGTATGTATTATAAGGTGATATACTAGCCTGTTTCTAATCCATTAAGTATAATTGTAGTACCACAACATGCATCTTCACTTTTAATGGGCAAATCCCATGTATTTCAGCTTGGTTTAGAGAATTTCTTTCTTCACTGTGGCTGAAAAATGAACTTGTTTCACTCTTAAGCTAGACGAAAATAACACAGGACCTTCGTAATTAAGTGTCTGACCTAGTGAATTCCTTTTTCTTTCGTGTTTTGTCCACAGTCCATGAAAAATTGATGCTCTCTCAGGTAACATGCTTCTTTTTATCTACATGCAACACATTGATCCCCTTCCAATTTGGAGTTAGCTTGTTCATTCCACTATCATTCCCGAGGTAACAAATGATATTTTCATAGGCATGGTTAGTAATCAATATACACAAGCTACTGTCATTGATCTCAGTAAGACCCTTGATCTAGGAAAATCACCAATTATAGCTATTTAAAACAAATTCAACTGGATTAGATGGAACCCAGAGAAAAACATCACCTAGGCATTTTGCATAATGGTGTTAAAACTAAGGTGAAATCATTTAATTAGGTGGTATTTACAGAATGAACTTTAGGATTTTACCATTTTGTTTTAAAAAAGAGCTCTGAACCACAAAATATATGTCTTGAATTTTACTTGTTTGTAGGCAACTATTGCAGTCGAATATATAAACCTACATAAAATGCAAGGTAAAACTGTTTCTAACGTTTTTAATTTATACTTCATAAAAATAATTTAAATGCTCATATAATTTGGTATACTGCAACCTTCTATTCTGAGAAGCGTAAGCTTTTGTTTCAAGCTTGAGCTTTCAAAACCTTACTGCTTTCTATGTATTGTAGCTGCCAGTCTCCAACAAACATGTGAGTTCTGGTGGCCTGAACAGCTCAGGAAAATAAGACTAGACAACATTTATATCCATAACTCTATACAGCAACACAAGTTATGATAAATCAGCTGCAAATATTTTACCATATAATTCATGCACACTTTAAAGACACTTTGCCCTGCCAAAGACGGTTAAAGGGGCTTTAAAATAGCAGTGAATAAAGCCCGGTGACCAGCTGTAGCTTGGTATTTCCAAGCTTTTATCAGTTTTCACCACAGCTTTCATGTTATTTTTAGAAACTGGCTGGAACCAGAACTCTAGTCTGAAGTTGTCTGGGTTTGTAGTGACTGATTTGGCTCCATTCTCATACTGGTTGCAACAAATTTATGTCTCTGATTCTGTTCAGGCATCATATCTCCTCATTTCTTGATGTGAGCACACATTCTGTACCCACTGACTTGGTTCCAGGAATGTTAATATTGCCCATTTCATTTTGCATTTACAGAAGTCACTTCCTCCCGTTTTGCCAGCAAACGGTTGCAAGTTTGGATGACACCTCTGTGATCTGTATGGATTTACAGATGTGGAATATCCCTACAATGTAACTCTTTAATGTGTTTTACTACAAAAACAAACAAACAAACAAATAAATAAATAAACCCACAGTTCTTTTAGATTTCAGGGTGCAAATAGAAAGCAACCACATGCAACACAACACTTGGTTAGTAAAAGTTAGAGGGATCTTTCTGCAGAGAGGGAGGGGAATGGAGTAGTAGTTTTGCAAATTCAACCACAGGAACGGAAAAGTTTTTATTCCTCAGCATTACAACAAAAATTCCTACACAAAGCCCATCAACAGGGTCTTTCTGCAAGTAGGAGAATTTACATATTCTTTCCCTTGAGCATAGTAATAATTCATTAATAGGGAATGTCCATTGCTGAACATGAAAAATATGGTCTGGCTGTCAAGTATGACCAAGGGAACAAGGAAGATATTCGTCTGAGAACTACCATTCCCATGAGGCGCTCAAAATATGAAGCAGACTGATGTTGTCCAAAACAAATAATTTCTGGCTGAAAATATGGAAACAGTGTTTCAGATAAAAGATGTCAAAATACTTCAGTCAAAAAAATGATAATTTAGGCAAATCTTTTCCTACAGAAAGTTTTTTAAATTTACTTTTTTGTTTTGTTTTGTTTTATGAAAGAAAGCAGGTAAAACAGGCAGAATTTTTTCGTCTCCTCTATCTTTTAACTGCTTTCTACTGTCTAACAACAGATACTACCTCTCCCCACTTATTTTGTCTCTCTTATACTCTTAAACTATTACAGATAAAAGAACACAGCAAAGAAAGTTAAACTTCTTGACTTAGGCATAGATGGGGAGTATGAAATGGGCTTAACAAGACATATAGGCTTCCATTCCAGCCTCCATGAGGTGCTCAGAAAAAAAGCAGGACATACACTTAGACTGCTTGTGGAAACAACAGTGCTGAATGTTCATGCAGGATAAAAAGTATTCCTTGGAAAATCTACTTGAACGCTGTCAGGAGTATTTCTACTGTGTTGGTCTCACCATATTTGAATGAATTAAATGTAACCACCAATTAACTCAAAACTCATGAGTTAACCTATCTCTAGAGATTTTCTGCAGCACATTAGTCTTAATTGTTCAGGGCATTACTACCCAAACAGCTCAGCCTCCAATACGCTGATGATCACTAGGTGCATTTCTTCTTCTGAAAATCACCATCACGTGTTCGATCTGCCTGTACTACTACCAATGAGTTTATTAACGTTTCTTGTTGTTTTATTGCTACCAGTACTTTTCCATTAGAAGGGGGCAGGAAGTTTTAGCTGGCAGACTAACATCCCCTTGTACCAGGGCTGGATCACAGAGAGCAAAGCGCTCAGCAGAAATGCACTCACACTTGCAGTTGCGAGTTAGTTTGCTTAGAGTTTCACTAGTGTGAGATGGTAATTAAAATAAATTTTGGAAGGCAATTTTAACAAAAAATTCTAGTGCACACGAGGCGTTGGCCTCTGGCTCTGAAGCAGAATATTAACATTACCAATCAAGATCTTCAAAGTTTTTTTTACAATGCAGTCTGCTTAGGCAGAAGATCTAATCTTTGAGTTTCCTTGACGTTATGATATTTTACCTCAAGAGAAAGTCTGTATTCCATTTTAGAAATGTAAACATTATTAGTGCATATATGAAAGACCACCTCTGCTCTACAGTGGAAGATAAATAAATCCAGAAGAGAAGATCAAGACCTAGACTGAACCATCTGTATGTGGTGTGACCAACCAAGTCATCAGAAGGAAAAAAATGTCTTTATTGGGTTATATGGGAGCAAAAAGTGGAAAGAATTAAACTAAAAATTGAAATGTTCAGAAATGTTTTACAATATTTAACCTAGACACTGTTTTCAAAAACCTCAAGTGCTGACTTCACATATAAATGTATACATTTGTACACATCTACATTTGTATGCAACTATATATATAGGTTGCTGCAAAAGTAATGTTTACTATTTATTTCCATGGAAATTACAACAGATAAAAGGAGCATAATAACACCATTTGATAGAGCAAATTATCAGATATATAGCAGTAATGTCCAACATAGTCACACCATTAGCCAATTTGCATGGATAAGCTGATCAAGACTTCATTTTGTGGTATGACAGTTGACCGTGGCCATCTGTAACATGGCTTGTCTTTCATGTCACTGTTGCCACTTCTAAAACACGCCACCCACCTCCTCACTGGGCTCGTGTCTACTGTTTGTTCTTCAAAAACATTCAGTAAGCATCAATGAATGTCAGAGAGTGCAATTCTTAGCTCATGGAGGAATTCAGTGACTCAACTTTGCTTCATATGCACTTCCATGTCTGACACCATTTTGTCAGACTGCCCCTCTGCTTCCATCTGTCACACAGAAAAAAAAAATAATGGGATATTGACAAGAAGGTTCAACCTTTGCTGCCATACCACCAATATCCACCTCTGACATTGTGGGTCAACATAACAGAAAAGGAGGAATTACTTCCAGAACAGCCCTTATATAATCCTGCATTTGACTTGCTCTATATTAATAAATTTATTAATAATTCTTACAACTTTATTGTCTGCCAATGCATTACCACTAATGTAAGTGGGAAGTGCATGCACATGTGTGTGTCTGTTTAGCTATCTACCTGCCTGTTTACTGTAATGTACCTGTAATGATTTATTTAATTTTTTCTAATACTTTTTGTTTCTTTACTCCCATACTCATGGGCTGATGCCTGGTCTAGTTGATATTATCGGTCTTTCCAACTTTAATGATTCTATGATGCTATGAAACTCATGATAAATAGTATACCAATTAGGATCAATTAAAAAAAATTAAAAAGCTTTCAAATATTAAAAATTAAATTTTTTATATGAAAACAAGAAATAATGGGGGAACTCCCCTCCTCCAAATGGAGTAGAGGAGCTGCATTATCGGGGGACAGGATTGTCACAGAGACCATTCACAGGATGCAGCTCTCCCTAACATCTTAGAGCTAGAAGGAGATATTGGATGAGAAAGACAATCGTGTCTCTTCTCAGCTCACTTTCACAGTGGCACCCTGGTCCGAACTATACAACACAGACACATTGGCACTGCTTTGACATTTTCTTCTCTTCCACACATATCTCCCACTCTAAGATGGTGAAATGAGTCATTGGCTGGAGAACCTGTTGTACTGGCATGATTTTTCCAACACAGCAGGGAACCCTTTCCGTACACAGCATTGCAACTCCTACATTGATGGCAGTTAAATCACCACTCAGCTCAGCTTTGCCAGCCAAATACAATAATCTGCATTTAAGTCAGAAAGAAAAGAATGATGGAAGTTTCCATGATTTTTTCACACGTAACAATTCTTTCCAAGGATTTTTTAATTCTCATATTTCTAATACTCTTCTCCAGTTGCATTTCACTCATGATACTCATTGATTTTTAAGCAGTGCTGTAATGACTCTCAGCCATTAATACCTGCTTTTTTATACCACACTCATCAGCATATGCATAGTGTCAGCATGCCAAATCATAGTCTATTCCATCAGTTTAGCCAGACAACTCAGCCTAAATTTATGACACCAATTTGTAATGGATTTATGGGACCCCTTTCTAAATTATGCTGGGAAGCATTGAAAAACATACAGGTACCTAAGAACATGATAAAGAACCTAAGACTACTTATCCACTACAATTAGTATATGTAGTATATAGACCTTGTTCATTGCCACTTTATACATTTCTGAATGGATCATTTAGATGTTACCTAAAATTCTGTCAAAACTGTTTAGGTTCAAGTATCATTTGTATATTTAATTATGTCACATATCCTTGGTGCTTTTAGATTCAAAACTAATTAGACAACACATTTCACCAGGGTATCTTCCCTCTGTATTTCAAAGCTCTGCTAATAAAAGACATCAGCTAGGTATCCTGAGAATGGAAAAATTGTTTAGGTTTGAGCTTTTCTCACTTGAGAAATGTTATCAAATTGCCAGCTGAAGTACAGATTTGAAGAAAAGGAAAAGAGACGTAGTGGTCATCCTTGCCTATTTATTAGTTTCATTTCTATTGGGAAGGAGGAATAAATAGCAACACTGCCGTGTAGATGCAAGAGACTTTCAGCCAAACTAAAGATAGAGCATTTCTGTTTCCAAAAAGGTTAATTTCATAAAATATTTTACTCTTCCAAGTATTCTCTGGTCACTGGTAAGAGCCAGAAATGCTGTTGCGTCTCCTGTATGTCATATTAATTAATCTGAAAGCTTTGTGTATAGAGCAGTATGTGCTCTGAAATAGTTTGAAAGCTAAGACCTGATACCCTGTGGTGTCAACTAAAAATGTGGGGTTGGGAGAATGGCTTCTCTTCAGTTTTAAAACCTCAGGATGTTTTCCTGAATGGAAATGTATGGAATAAACTACTTATGAGAAAATAACTGTAACACTGATTTCAGATTTCACTGATAGACAAATGTGTGTAAGACACTCTGACATGAAAAATAAATCAGGTTTGGCTTCAATTATTAAGCACTAAAAGTAACGTTCTGAGATAGAAAAGGGTAGCTTTCCCGCTTTTTAATGATAAATATGTATGAAAAAGAGAAGTGTCACCATGGAAACCAAAGTCTTGCCATAGTTTTTCATACAGGCAAATGTTATAATGGAAACTTGTGTTCATTGCAAAAACAAACAGCTCAAGACTGAATCAAAGGTAGTATTACAGCATTGTCAACTTCGTCAGCTTGAGACCCTTTGCAGTTCATTTTCTTTTATCCAAGTCTTCCTGTGTTTCCCATCTGGATTACACTGTCATACTTCAACCTGCTGTCTAAGGTGAAAAGTTTAATATTTTTCCAGTTCAATAAAGGAAAAACTTTAATAAAGATGAAAAGAAAATAAGTATCCAAAAATGCCTCTCTTCACCTGTATTTAATCAGAATGATAAAAACTAGTTAAATCAATTTTAAATATTAAGCAAACAAACAAAAAAAGGAAATGAAATTAAGACATTAATCATGCATGTATAGTTCTTTGTGAGTTTCAACTCATGATTAACTCTGCTACTCTGCTGTTATGACTTGTGCCTTTGTAATCAAGGAAATGTTTGTGCAAGTATTCAGCTCAAGATCTGAAGATTTGAGTATAGAAAATATATAGAAGCTTATAGATGTCAGTAAACAATGTAATATACCAGAGAGGAGAAAATATTAGAAAATGGGATTGCTAGCATACATGTTTTTTTACCTTGTCCCAAGACGTTGGTAAGTATTATTGCCCCTGTCCCACTGAAGAAAGACAGTCTCTTAGACAATGGGATGCAAGTGCAAATTTGGAAAGAGTTGATGCCTTTCTGTATGTTTTATTTGCTAAAACTACATGCCTGTTTGCCAAAACACTTTACCACAACTGGACAGTGCCACGTTGCTACAGTTCACTTTCCTGGAGTTAAATCAAGAACACACTGCCTAAAGGCAAGAAATGTAATTCTCCACAGGAGTCTCTTTGGTTTTAATATGACTCGCTATGGGAATCAATAGCACAGAGGAATGTGAGTGAGCATCTCAAAATCTGGCCACTGAATATCTTTTTGTCAAGCCAAGTGGACAGCCTCGGTAACTAAAGGCTGTCTTTGGCATTATTCTCTACCCTATGAACTTGCATGGCCACAGGGTACTCCAAACGTCCTTATAACAATTTGTCTAAATTTCTTCTACCAACTATCCTATTTCACCTATACTGCATAGGAGTTCTTCGAATTATTATGGGCTATCATTTAAATGCATATTTAAATTCTTGTAGACAGAGATTTTTAACCCCAATAGACTACAACTTCTCAATTAAATCAGTATCAGTTTTTCATGTCTCTGGCTACTGAGCCAAATATACAGAACAATCTGTGAGTAGTTATGGAATGTATTATTTTAAAATTAGGTTGTGAGTGTATGTGTGTTTAAATGACCAGTTGGAATACAACATTAGTTATCTGGCATTTTCAAAATAGCCCTCAACACTTCTGTACATTTGAGAGACTAATGACCTGCAAAATTTCATTTAAAAATATTATTTTTTAGACTTCATAAGCTAAAAAGTCATCTCATGTCACACTGTTTCTGTATCTTTACTTGACACAGTAAAGGCTGAAAAAGATTGGCTTCCAACTTTTCTTAAGATTAGTTGCATTTGAGTTAATATTCTACAGTTTCAACTCAGAGAAAGCTTCATCCTTGAACTTACACAATGTGCTTTATCTCAGTTTTTGCACTACTTTGTCCCATTACAGGACCAGTGAAACATAAAGCCACAGTACTGCAGTTACAGCCACTCAATATCAGGATTATTCTCAGCAGTCAAGTTAAGCTTATGTATATGTTGTTTCCAGGACTGAGGCGTAAGGCTTTTTTGCAGAACTGGACTCCTAATGGTTTCATCATAAAAATCTGAATCAAGGAGTTATAAATGAAAAATACAGCATAAATGTACTCAGAGTGGCACAAATGGCATCATCATAGTAATCACACTAGAGAATTTCAGAGAGCAAAACAATATAAAATAATTCAAATCTTTCTACTGAGGAAAGAAAAAAAAGAGTTAATTGAATAAAGTACTTCAGAGGATTGTATCCCACTTATGTTTTCATTTAAATACACATTAAGATTTTTCTAAAAAAGCCAAAGACAGTTTTTGTAATGCCACATATGGATGTCAGCAGCATATGTAAAATGGAGAGAGAACAGTTCATTCTCATTAGGTTTAGAGCCATATTTTTCTAGGTAAGATCAGCTGTAATTGTGGTATTTCATTGTGATTTTGAACCATTAATTTGCTCAATAAAACGTGCCGGATTTTTAATAAGTGGAAACCTCAGAATACATGCATGTTCATGGTCAAGTGCCAAGCATGGTTTAAAAAAGGCTATTGTAAGTCTACTTTTATTGTTCTTCATAGACCACCATGATCAAATAGTGTGTGGCCTACAGAGCAATTATACATTTACAAAGGATTCTCTGCTGGAATAGCACACTCTGAAACATAAGAAAATCTGATTTGTAAACAGCAAACACTCAAGGCAGGAATCTGTGTTACAATGCTCTTTATAGTCCATAAAAATAGATGACAATTTATCAGATGAAAATGAGAGTAGTTATTGAAATTATCTACAAGTCATATAATAGTGGAAATTGTGCTCTTGATCAAATAATTTTGTGTAGTAATGAACATTTGGTCCTTGTACCAGCTGATAATGGAGGGAAAGTTTCATCTCCTTTCCTCACATTTCTACCCAAGCTTCCAAATCGAGCAATCAGTCTGAAGGCCAAATGTTTCTTTCCTCCCATTGGCCTCCATGGCTGTAGGAATGCATGATACTCCTCCTAAGGCTAAACTGGTGCATGCTATTTGCCCTGTCCCTCTGGATTTGGTGACTCTCCCTGTTCAGCAGTCAGTACAAGGCCAGAGCAGACACTGTGGACACTTGTCCATTTTCCCTGCACTGCTTCAATGGTGGTGGGGCTGCTCTGCAGCTCTCAGGGAGCAGCCCTTGACTGCCCCAGGGGCCATATTCTTCTATTGGTGCAGGCAGCAAATAAGGCCTTTGAGATAGACTCTGAAGGCCCATCAAAAACTACTGTAGAAACACTTTGCCTCAGGCATTGCTGGTCATAGCAACCTTATTCCTTATCACTATCCCCCAGTGGTGTTAAAGACACAATCTCATCTTGCTGGAGGAAATTTCCTATAGAGAAAGTGCAAGAGGAAGGCAGGTAAATCCATATACTCCTAAAGCCTTGTAAGGGATAGTGTTGAAGGTGGACATCTGAAGTCTGTACAAAGAGGAACAAACCTTGATGAAAACTTGGATAACCATTTCTTCTTTATTGTACTCAATTAACTACAAAAAAACTTTACTGTTTCTTATAACTTGGAAATACAAGCATCCAGTCTACCCAGTTGAGAACATGCTCCAGCATATATACCTATAACACCTACCTACAAGCTGCTAGGGTGAGATTACTTATTATTAAGGTACTGTTGTCTCGCAAATGAACTCAAGCTGAAAAATACATGTGGCTCTACATTATTTGTTTATAGTCCTCTGAATTTAACAGAAATTAAAATTTTAACAGGCAGAATTACAATTGATATAAATCTACACAGCCTCACTGACTGTTCTGATTTATACCAAATGAGGATCTGGCTCACAGAATCGTGTTGTCAATAAAAACATTTAGTATTTGCTTAATTACTATAACATTATTTGTTTAACATGATATATTTTCCTTTCCTTTCCTTTCCTTTCCTTTCCTTTCCTTTCCTTTCCTTTCCTTTCCTTTCCTTTCCTTTCCTTTCCTTTCCTTTCCTTTCCTTTCCTTTCCTTTCCTTTCCTTTCCTTTCCTTTCCTTTCCTTTCCTTTCCTTCCCTTCCCTTCCCTTCCCTTCCCTTCCCTTCCCTTCCCTTCCCTTCCCTTCCCTTCCCTTCCCTTCCCTTCCCTTCCCTTCCCTTCCCTTCCCTTCCCTTCCCTTCCCTTCCCTTCCCTTCCCTTCCCTTCCCTTCCCTTCCCTTCCCTTCCCTTCCCTTCCCTTCCCTTCCCTTCCCTTCCCTTCCCTTCCCTTCCCTTCCCTTCCCTTCCCTTCCCTTCCCTTCCCTTCCCTTCCCTTCCCTTCCCTTCCCTTCCCTTCCCTTCCCTTCCCTTCCCTTCCCTTCCCTTCCCTTCCCTTCCCTTCCCTTCCCTTCCCTTCCCTTCCCTTCCCTTCCCTTCCCTTCCCTTTCCCTTTCCCCTCCCCCTCCCCCTCCCCCTCCCCCTTTCCTGACTTGCTTTTCTTTACCTTGCCTTCCCTTGCTCTCCCCACTGTCTCCCTCTTCTTCTCCCTCTCTCTCTCTCCCTCTCCTCTCCTCTCCTCTCCTCTCCTCTCCTCTCCTCTCCTCTCCTCTCCTCTCCTCTCCTCTCCTCTCCTCTCCTCTCCTCTCCTCTCCTCTCCTCTCCTCTCCTCTCCTCTCCTCTCCTCTCCTCTCCTCTCCTCTCCTCTCCTCTCCTCTCCTCTCCCTTCCTCTGCTCTCCCCTTCCCTCCCCTCCCCTCCCCTCCCCTCCCCTCCCCTCCCCTCCCCTCCCCTCCCCTCCCCTCCCCTCCCCTCCCCTCCCCTCCCCTCCCCTCCCCTCCTCTCCCCTCCTCTCCTCTCCTCTCCTCTCCTCTCCTCTCCTCTCCTCTCCTCTCCTCTCCTCTCCTCTCCTCTCCTCTCCTCTCCTCTCCTCTCCTCTCCTCTCCTCTCCTCTCCTCTCCTCTCCTCTCCTCTTCTTTCCATTGAAAATTTCCATTAATTCAAAATGCAACTTGTAAATAATTTCTGGCTTGGCAAGCTCTCATGTGCTCTTAACAGTTTACATATTGTTCTGATTAGGCAAGCTAAACACGGTACTAAATATGCAGACGTGTTTCAACTCATGATGACAGCTTGTGTATGATTTACAGCACTGGCTGCTAAAGGCAATTGTTCTGGTTCAATATTCCTATTTATTTTTGCCAGCATTTTGTATCAGATGGCTACTGACAAAGAGTTTTTTACAAGCTCAGTCCCAAAAAATGCACACGCATATCTTCACACTCAAATAAGTATGTTGATATTCTTTATACTTTTTGGGCTGAAATCAAGATGAAGAGAGATGTTTCTATGGTAATTCAAAGGTTGTTTTTCCCTGATTCTCTTTTCTTATAAACAGAAATTTAATGTCAACCCATCAGATTAGTAATATCCCAAACAGGAAAAAAATGCAAATATTATGACTCCACAGTACAATTCGTACAGGGAAATAGTCCATCTTTAAATATTTCCTCAAGACAGAATCAATATTATAGTAAGAATTTTGTTTTCTGAGATACACCCAGTGGATCTCAAGTATAATATTTTTCTCCTGCTAACCTATACCAAGCTATACATAAACTGTTCTACATACACTGACCAGTAGGTGCTATGTTCTAGTGAAGCAGGGCTACAGAGGAAGTTTAAAAGCCTTAAAATCTAGTGAAAAATCTGTAAGTCTGTAACTAGGTGTTGAAGGGAATGTTCTGACTTGCATAAACAAGAGTATCTTGTCACTTACAATAAATAGCAATGGAAAAGTCTACCCTAGTATCAGCTGTGATACAATTTTAGTAAATGGGATGAAAATAGATTCACTCTCTCATGCACTCTCAATGTGTATCGGATCCTGGACCTTTAATAGTTACAGCTGTGTTGTTACACCTAGTATTATCCAGGCAAAGCTTTTGCCTCTTCTAGGGTGGCAGTTGTAAAGCTTAACCTATTTTTCAGCAGGAAAGTCACTGATGGGTACCTGACCTGATCTTACCTAACCAATGGGAAGACCAGCAACTCCACCAGCCTCTACAACAGGCCATAGACTGCCAGCTTGGATGAGAAAGTGTCAAGCTCTACTGGGGCACAGCAAGTACAATCTGGAGTGCAGGCACTCATTTCTCTGCATAAAAATATCAGGATGCTTTTCCCTCCCCAGAATTATTGTCTTTAGAGCACTTTCATTTGGAATGTTCTCTCTCCTTTCTTTTACAGGATGGAAACTACCCTCCAGGGGGCACTCATTCTCCACAGCATCCTGGGAGGAGTTCTTTCTCCAGCTCTGGGTGAAACAATCTTCCAGTGGAGCATGAAGGCCTTCTCCACAGACGCCATTCTTGGCCACTGGATTTTCTGATAACTGTGGCACTCCTTAGAAATCTCCACCCATGTCATTCTGAGGTTCAATATATCTTTTTAAGGAGCTAAGGCAGTTAGGATAAAGATTCGGCTATCAGCACTACTAAAGAACTTCACCCATAAGCCTCTCGCACTGACCATGTACTTTTTTTGTCTTAAGTGAATGCTTAAAAATAAAATACACAACAAAAAGCCACCTGCAAATCACAGGAGTAGGCTAATTGAAAGGTGTATCTACTACTGACACCGGGTGAGGGATCTGCAGAACAAGGACACTTCCAGAGCTAATACAATCCTTTCTCATTTTCCTAATTTATAGTAATAGCCAAACCAGAGTCCAGGAAGAGATGAACTAAAAATATTGAGGTCATGTGTCTATTTAATGCAGCAGTTAGCAGCAGTGGATTTACAGGAGAAACTAAGGGGCACGTACTCCGGGTCATGAGCTGAAGAAAATGCTGCTCTCTCTGTATCACCAGTACAGCTGCATCCAGCCCTGGCTAAGGATGTGGCAGCTCTATTCTTTCACTTACTGGGCTGGAATATTCCCCCCACAGGCAGGCTTGGGCCCCAGCTTTAGCTCTTACATTGCATTGCCAGCTCCAAAGAAGTCCTGGGGCTGCTCTGCCCTGGAGATGGGTAGAAGCTACACAGCTTATTGGACAGACACGTGTACTTAATGTATTTCTTACCCCTGGTACATGCCAAAGGCAGCATAGCCCAGTGGATCTCAGTAGAGAATTGAGAAAACTGGGTTCTGCGTATGACCACTCTGTCTCTCTGGATTTGTTTCCTCTTCCTTCAGTACAAATGAATAATGAATCTGGTCTTTCTTTCCCCTTCTGTAAGCCCTAACAGTAATGACAGCCCTCAGGCTACAACAATCCACGTGGAACTACTGTAAAGCATGGAGAAATTAACTGTATCGAGTGTCTGCCAGGAGTTCAAAACAAAAATGGCCTCCTTGTGCAGGAGAAAATGAGGAAGTTTTCTTATGCTCACCTTCATTCTACAGAATGGAAAGGTTTTTGTGCAGCCCTCTCAGCTTCCATGATTTACATTTGCCAGGGAAGGAGGGGTTTCTCCACACCAGGTCAGGGAGATGCTTAGTATTTGCAGGGAAGCTCTGGTTTTAGCCATCTTGCGCTCCTTCAAGCTGCTGTTTTTACCTTCAACATTATTCCCTCTAACTTCAGAAATCTACTTCTTTTTTACTTGGACAAGAAAATTTAACCACACCAATCGGCAACTGCAAAGTTGCCAATTCCCCTCTGCAGAGGTAAAACAAAAGTAACTCATCAGGTTCCAGCAGCTTCATTAAAGTGGGCCAATGATCTCAAAGTACGCAGTGCCTGCTTAGCGCAGTCAGGGTGTCCAGCCCTGTGTAAGTCATGTAGTAGGAGTATCATAGAATCATAGAACCACTACAGTTGGAAAAGATCTCTAAGATCATCTAGTCTAATGATCCACCTACCATCAACACTGCCCAATAACCATGTCCCCTAGTGCCACATCTACATATTTTTTGAACACCTCCAGGGATGTTGAGTCCACCACCTCCCTGGGCAGCCTGTTCTAATGCACAACCATTCTTTCTGATAATATTTTTTTTCTAATATCCAACCTGAACCTCGCCTGGCACAACTTGAGGCCATTCCCTCTCATATTATGGTCCAAGTTTGGCCTACTGAACATCTAAACAATATAATTGTACTAAGATCTATTACCATGAGATGTGCACTTGCACATCTTCATGTACTTGTGTAAGTTGAGTACCATGATGCAAATTTGGGAAGGTAGCATTTTAAAACCATTCTGGAGAGATGGAAACAGTGAGGCTGATGAAAATGGAAAACTGGGCCCTTTAAAATCTTTAAGGGAAACTTTTTTTTTTTTTTTTTTTTTGTTACTGAACAAGTACTCTGGAAACATAAAAGGAATACTGAGAATGTCTTTGCTTTTTAAGATACCGAGCATGATCTCACAGGACTGTAAATAAGCAATAACTCCACAGAGATTTCCGGTTGCACTGCAGTGAAATTAGCAAAAGCAGAATCAGAATCCCAATCTACACAGTAATTTTAACAATCCCAATAAGATATTGTGGGGAATAAGTATTCTCATTGTAACCCTACTTTACAGTTTGTTACAAGGAAATAGGCTTCAGCTTGAATTCTTTCCACACAGCCTGTGTGATTATGGCCTGATAATGCACCCTTATACTGTCTTCTTTCTCAGTTCATGGTAATTTTTACTACGGTATCTTTTTCCAAAACTTTCTGGCTTTTTTTCCCTCCTCATTTTTGGTTGCACCACCCCACTGCTACTAATTCAAATCCTTTTGTTTCCCCCACTGTTGCCCAGCGTCCACCTCTCTGTTTAACAGGGGAATCTCCTCCCTTATTCTGACTCCCTTCAGTATGATACTGGCATTGATTTGCTGCAGCATCCTCTTCTTTGCTTCCTACATGCAACTCCCTATGCTGAGAAGATGCACTGTCTCTCCACCTTTCTTCCTCCACTGTTCTCGGAAATCAGAACATTCCTACTATCCCATGAATATTTATACAGCCTTTTAGCTGATATCAATGAGCTTTGCTGCACCTTTCTTCAAACGTGTTTTGCATTGTTTATGGAGATGGGGTTATGTTTGCATTTCATTCAATTTTCTTCAAGTCCTTCGCTTTTATTAATCTAAAGAATACAACTTTCTGTAAGTTGGATCAAGAATTTCATCCATGTAGGCAGTGCAGGGGAGGTGACGTCCTACAAGAATTTGAAAATATAAGAATATATTGAACAGATAGATTTGGTGGTGTGCATTTGTTTGTTTGTTTGATTGATTTTGTTGTTGTTGTGGGGAATTTGTTTTGTTTTGCTTTTGTAATAAGGTTACAATAAACAGTAACTATCACTGTATTCCTTTTTTAAAAAAGAAAAACACAAGATAAACTCCGGAACTTTACTGCCAACTCATATGGGAAAGGGTGCCTTCTTGTCTCTCAAAAAGAAACAAATGTGAAGGGGCTCAGGTCTGCAGTTACAGGATCTACGTACACAGCAGACCTGAGGTGCCATTAGGAGATCCTGAAGGATCACGCTGACAGGCTTTCGATAGTAAGGCACTTTTTACAGCAACACTGTTTTATCTGGTCAAATTTCCAACCTTTTGGGAGCCAAGGTGAAAGCTCAAACTTCTTTGCTAAAGTATAGCCATTGTGTATTAAAATATCCAGGATGATTCATTCAGCCAAGCCAACATCTACTCATCAGCAGGAGAACAAGCTAAGGAGGCATTATATCTTTCTCTAGCACACCACTTAAAGTGAGGCATTCCAATCTAAAAGTCAGAATTGTTCCTTTGAGTCAAATAATTAGCGGGCGCGGGAGCGAGAACGCTGTAACGAGAGCGACCTCTAGTGGGGCCGCCGCCCGCAGCCGCCGTCGGGCTCTGCCGCCGCGCCGCGGGGCTGTGCGGGGCTGCGCGGGGCTGTGCGGGGCTGTGCGGGGCCGTGCGGGGCCGTGCGGTGGGGTGTCCGCCCACCCGCGCCCTCCTGGTCTCGGTGGCAAAACCACCGCTCAGCCCTTATCTCACCGTGCGCTAAAGGCAGTGTTAACACCTCCAGTGTTGCTGTAACTCCCAGGTGACTTTTTTTTTTAATATGCAGTGTTTCGAGGTGCAGCAAACTGGTTTTGTTTTACTGCAGTGCTTGCTGAGCCCTCTCAGCGTTACTTAGGTGAGAAATCCCCTTTGGAAAAACACAGGGCCTGGTGAGGCAATTTGTGTTTCTATCCGCTGACAACAGCCTATCTTCTGCTGCCATGCCTTCATAATTGGGTGTATCATTGCTGTCTTTACGATTACCAGCCTTGTTTACGAGAAGGATTTCTTTATTTTTTTACTTTTTCTCCTTATTTATTTATTTTTCCCTTACTTCCTCCTACAGCAGCTCAGCAGCCCGAAGTGTAACTATTTGTCTCAAGTCATTTGCAGCCATAATCGCTGCTCAAAGCCCCATCTCACCAAGTCCTCTTTCTTCCCGGGTGTAACGTTGCTGCAAGTGGTCCCGTTGGTATCACGGCTGTGAGCACACCGTCATGTCCATGGGGTAGCTTAGGCACCGTGCTCACTGCAAAGAGTTTGCACAATTAGGCCCAAAGCGTGTGAAATCTAGCAAAAGAATAATAATAATAATCGGGGCTACTTTGTGTTTTAACCAGCGGTTTCAAAATATGCAGGGGCAGAGCGAGGGGAGACAAGCAGTGTGTATTAAGTGCAGGTTATCAAAAAGCTGTCTCTGGATTATGTACAGTTTCACTTGACTGAAGCTTCATGGAAGATTAAGCTCCTTTTGTTCTCTATGCTGTTTCACATAGATCAGTTGATGATGTGCAGAATAATTTTAACCACATATTAAACAGTGGTTAATCTAAGATAAAGAGATGAGCAAATATGAATAGCGAATAGTGTTTTTAGTGTTAATGCTAATTAGAGATGGAGCAGGCAGTTCATCAGAAATTTAAAGTCTTCTCGAAAATATATGTGTAAAGATAAGGCCTGTTTACTGTCACAATGTTTACCGGGTGGTCTCTTGTGTGGTGCACATAATTTATAAAGGACTCGGTCACTCCTCTCTAATTTATGTAGAATAATAGCTCTGAGGTGACTGACTGCTGGAACTGCTGCCGACGTGAAAAATAAAACAGGCAGAAAGTGTTAAAATCCAGGACACTATGTCAAAGAGTTGTGAGAATTAAGCTAGCTGGGTAGCATTTTTAACAGGAGGTGGGGGTGGACTTGTGGGGTTCTGCAGCACGTAAAAATAACACATTGTATTCTACTTGAATTATGGCATTTCCAAAATATTGCACTGCAGACTTTTGCTGGCCCCACAGGAGACCTTTTCAGTGCCTTTTTTTTCTTGTAAAGATTTAATTGATCTCTTTTGAGAGTAGAGGAGATCTAATATTTTGCAGATCTATTTTTATTTTCAGCTTTTGTCTCGATCCTTTTCATACCCCTTTAATTTCTTCATTTGAATTAATTAAGCTCTCCTCAGATGTACAAAGATGATGAGGTTTGTCGACACCATTCATCACACAGGTTATTCACAGTTCTTGTAGGAGTTTTACTAACAGGTTCAGCAGTTTGCCAGGAAAATCTGCTGGTTACTTGTGTGTAAGCATATCATCAGGCCTATGAATCAGATAACCACTATTTGGGAATTTGCAGAAAGAGCATTTATCTTTTCCAGTAGACTATAATAGCATAAAATGTGTCCGTATCACTATTGTCATCCAATATAGGGGGAAGGAGTGAGTACATAGACATGTAAGTAATGACATTATTAACAAATGGAGAAAAAACTCAATTCCTTCGTTTTGATTTTGTTTATAATTATATTTAATTATTTCTCTCTCTTTCTCTCTCTCTCTCTTCTTTTTTTTTTTTTTTTTTTTTTCTTTTTAGTTTATTTATTCAGAGGACAAAAGCGAAGTTAAAGGTACATTCTATGCTGTATTATCCCTTGCCAGCCACCTGCTTTTTTGGTCTGGTCACATTTACTCCTACATGGTGCATCCTCATTTTTCCTTCCTCACTCCTTGGATGCATTGCATGAAAACATGCATTGCTGATGGTAGAAGTACTATGGGGTTTCCTTTAGTGAATAACTTTAACATCTTTGTCTTTTCATCTGTGATCAGATGTAATCAGGTGTCTGGAATAGTACCCCCCTATAATTGGACTCCTCTCGAAACACTGTTTAGACTATTAGTGGAGGTGATCTGCTGCTGAAACATATCTGGCATCATGATCTATGTGCATAAAATATGTGCTGATCTTTTAAATGAGTGAAGATCCATTGCTAGTCATGAGAAAAAGGAAAAAATAAAAATAAAAAATGGAGAAGTGCACCATTTTAGGAACAGGTGAGAAGAAAATGGTTAACCAAATGCGATTTATATAAAACACGTGGTTTCAATTTTCTTATTGAAACTGAATTACTTGTTTAAGACAGGTTGGCAGAGTAAAACCATTTAATGCTTAGCCATCCAATCTCCTGAATATATCTGGTCAAGGCATCCCTAACCGTAGGACTCTCTGACTGTGATATTTTTTTCCCACCTTTTATTTTTCATTTTCTAATAATATAAACTTCTATGACTTTGTAAACTTAAAATGTCAGAGAAGGTTTTTCTCTACTTTCTGAGCTTGCTTTTCCTACATAGCTGTCACTATATCACAAATTTGGAGGTGTACTTTCTATCTGGAAATGAAGTTAACCATTACTTAAATTATCAAGGAAAACATCAAGGAAATATTTTTATTCTTTTCATGACAATCACAAACTAACAAGCATAAATACTGCAGTATAAATGTGAAGGATCTGTAGGATTAATTTTACTGTTACCAGGCACTTGAATACTTTATGGCATTTGCAAACCTCTGCTCATCTGCCTCCTCATGCTGCAGGTGCCTCACTTGCTTGTAGCACAGCAGTGAGCTATTTGCTTGCAGTATACCTGTGGGTGATCTGAAGTTACTGTCCTGCTACAGCCTTCAGCTCTTGACTCACATGGACCTGTTTGTCCTTGCACTGGTCATTGGAGAGCCCTGCTATGAAATCTCAAGGACGATAGCCTTCAGATGAATTGTGAATGCATCTCACTTTCTCAGAGCAACTTTACAGGCAAGGTTAGGACTGCACACACAGTTCCTTTTCATGAACATACACAAAATCACTGAAGCCCAAGTTGTCCTCACTCAGAGCTTCAGATGCTGCTAAAACCCGTGGAACACTGAGCATAAAGCACCAGTTACAACTTTGCAGATATCTTTAGTGCACAGCCAAGCAGCTCTAGATGGGGTCAGACAAGATGACCACACAGAGTAATTCAAATAGCAGTGCTCTGAGGTTTCTTATGGGATGTTTGAATCTGAAGTCTTTCACAGTCAAAGAAGCTAAGCTGCACCTACAACTAGACTGTTATCCACTCCTGAGCTTTGACATAATCTCTTCTGATTGAAACAGTTCAACTTTCTTTTAAAAACAAACACCAAAAAAATGACCAAACAAAAAACTGCAACAAAATCAATGGAGAAGAGATTGATGCCTTATTTAAAGCATTTATTAATTACATGGGTGGAAAATGTGATAAGCCTTCAATTTAAAAAGGCAAATCAAGTATTTCAAAGCCAGATCTTGTACCCTCGGGTGAATGCCTAAGCCACTCCCCTGCTGAAGAGGCCTTGGTGTTTAAATCTTCTTCTTAAATTTCACCTAAATAACATCAGTGCCTCATGCCAAGGAAATGTTCATGGCTGCAAGAGTAATAAAGTAAGGTGTGTGGCTCAGGCATATACAAAAAAGTGGACGTTTCACCTCATTTCTGGCAGGTTCCTCTGGTGTTGCTCTCTTGGTTGCTGGTTCCCTGAGATGTGTAATTCCCTCACAGTTTTATGCCCATACTTGGTTGTCTCATCATGACAAAGAGCATCACAGAGCTGCTGTCTGAGCTCCAGAATACAAAAAGAGACTTCTTTATGTATTTTCAGGTACAGTTTAAGTCTAACTGACTTGCAGTTACAAATGCAAATCAAGACAGCTTTTGGAAGCACTTACATCTGTTAAATGTCATTAAGCATCCACGAACACAAAATAAGAGGAAAAAATAAACAGAATTAGAGCTGGAAGGAAAATAATATCATAGCTCGCAAACAGATCAAAGCCTGAAGAGCTTTTTTCAAACGGGTTTCTTCATTAATGTAATTCCTTAATATCTACAATATCTACCTTTTTGTTCTTAAACCAGGGAGTGACTGATTAATAACTAATTAAGTCTGGGAGGAGAAACAACATTACTATATGTTGGCAAACAATGACTGCCATGGAAGAAATGCTGCACAGGCCAGGTAAAATGTGTGTGAACAAACAGTTGGCTAAAATGTGTTTTGATAATCCATATAAAACTTGGAAAATGCAAATAACCTCCGCAGAAACCAGGACTGCGAAATAATTCACAAATGAACAAAGGCTAGGAACACATTTGTGACCAATTAAGTTATATGATTGGTTCTAATGTATATTATCATTTTCCCAGGTAGCTTTAAAGTATGAAAAGATGAACAAAATGACCATTTCATAATAATGTATTTCCTTAGCATGATGGATAACATTTATTATTTATTTCCTCAAATACTTCATTAACACAATGAATGCTTCCAAGTACCAAAAATAACATTTCCCAGGGTTAAAGTATTTTAGACAAAAGATATAAGAACAAAAGTGAGAGCAAGTGCATTGAAGTACAAGAGAAAATCACAAAAGAGAGGAGTGGTGAATTCAAGCTATAAGGCAGGATGTTCTCCCACAGCAGGTCCTGCTGGTTCTATGAGCAGTTGCCATCACTCTAATGCTTTTCCAGTCAGACAGAAATTTCTGTCAGGGCACAGATATACCTACTGGCGACTCCCCCTTTCTTTTCTTTTCTTTTCTTTTCTTTTCTTTTCTTTTCTTTTCTTTTCTTTTCTTTTCTTTTCTTTTCTTTTCTTTTCTTTTCTTTTCTTTTCTTTTCTTTTCTTTTCTTTTCTTTTCTTTTCTTTTCTTTTCTTTTCTTTTCTTTTCTTTTCTTTTCTTTTCTTTTCTTTTCTTTTCTTTTCCCTTCCCTTCCCTTCCCTTCCCTTCCCTTCCCTTCCCTTCCCTTCCCTTCCCTTCCCTTCCCTTCCCTTCCCTTCCCTTCCCTTCCCTTCCCTTCCCTTCCCTTCCCTTCCCTTCCCTTCCCTTCCCTTCCCTTCCCTTCCCTTCCCTTCCCTTCCCTTCCCTTCCCTTCCCTTCCCTTCCCTTCCCTTCCCTTCCCTTCCCTTCCCTTCCCTTCCCTTCCCTTCCCTTCCCTTCCCTTCCCTTCCCTTCCCTTCCCTTCCCTTCCCTTCCCTTCCCTTCCCTTCCCTTCCCTTCCCTTCCCTTCCCTTCCCTTCCCTTCCCTTCCCTTCCCTTCCCTTCCCTTCCCTTCCCTATACTTTCAGAAATTTTAGAGGAGATTTTTTTCCTCCTTAATGTCAACTGAATGTTATTAATTTTAACCAAATACATTTTCTGTAGCACTTTCTATATTTAAATATACTCGATAAACCATTTTTACTGTGAAGAGAATATATCCCATTAGAATCTCACAAACAACTATATTTGGCTCCTGAACAGTTCTATTTATGAAAAGAATGATGCAGATAAATAAAATGCTGTGTATTCAAAGCATAAAAAATTCAAAATATGTCTTCCAAATCAACCAAAAGATAGAAAGTTTTACTCTGAGACCCTTACAGGAAAAATGGTCACCTGTCATATTACAGTCATGAAAATGTCTTATATTCCAGACATTACTGAGCATGTTTAAGATACTCTTGAGCTGTTTTGGCAGATACTTATTGATGCATTTTAAGTCTTTTGTTAGCTATAGTCTTTAGTCATTTTAGTACATTGAGAACTAATCTCCAAGTCTGTCAGTCCCATTTTGCATTACAAATCATTTGTAGTTTTATAACTGTCATTTCCAAGGACATCTGGAAAAGATGGATTTATGAAAGGTTATCGTGCATTCTAAGGAGGCCAGGAATTAGCATGACTTTGTAAAGGTTCTTGTAAATTGAGCAGCAGCCATCACTGGCAATAAGCTGTTTTCTGCTCTAGTCAAGTATCTTTATTTAAATATTAAGGAAGAGGTATGACCTTTGGCCTCAAAGATCACTATGATACAGCAATAGCACAATCTATTAGCTGTCAATGAAGTATTATGGCCCTGGCTCTCTCAAGACACCTATTTGTGGACAGTGTTATAATAACCCTTCCATTAGGCATCCCCAAGGCAAATAACCTTGGCTTTAACAGAGTCAGTTTAAAATTCCTTGGAGTAACATTAAGAGAATATCTGGTTTGTGTCAGTTTAGGATCAACTACCAGCATTAGTCCCATTCTGTAAATTGTAAGTAGCTGTGGATTTATTAGAATTATTTTATACATGCCCACAGGTAAATATTAAATACAAGGGATGTGAAAACTCATATTGCTTTCCACATCCTACACAGAATATATATAGATTAATGGACATCTGACGGGTCTGAGTATTTTAAAACAGGATCCATTTTCTACTGTATACATTTCATTTCTTTTGTTGATGGAAATTACACAGTGCCACTAGAATTAAATTGTGCCAAAAAGAAAGAAAAAAAGAGAGAGAGAGAGAAAATCCTCTCGCAATATATAGCAAATGCAATAAAAAGCAGTCTAGATAACATTCCAGTGAGTTGGCATGTTATCCTATATAGTTAGGTACAGCTACAATAAGATTAGGGAACTATCTAAAAAGCAGAGAAAATTTCATATGCTGCCTCGTTTGTCTTCACTGCATTTCCTGCTCTACAGATATCAGTATATTTAATATGCAAAGCCCAAGTCCAAGTATTTTTAAACTTGTGTGCTATTCGGAACAGGTCTTCAGTTTTTCTATTATTTATACAGGATACATCTGATAGCGCTCCCCTCATATCAGCTCAACTGCTCTGAAACACGAACTACACAAATTTCCCTACCTATATAAAATCAGTTAAAACTATTTCCTGCACCTTCTGCAAAGACAACAGCTGTAAAGTCATCTTCCCTCTGAGTTAATAATCAAGGTCAAACTCCATCTAAATACTTTGAAAAATTATAGACATCTGTAATTCTTATAAAGAAACTACTACAAATCTTATTAACATTTCAAATGCTTAGGCCTATATTAGGCCTGTATAGTGGTAGTGTTTCTACTGAAATCAGCTTTACCAACTAACACAAACGGCTTTTACTGCTGAAACCTAACAAATAATCTGCTTACTGTTGTGCAATCAGAAGTGTGTCTGGTTCTGCAGAAGTTGCTCCTATACAACTTTCTTTTCTGTTGATTTTTAGCAGTAGTAGATCATTCCTTAGTCAGGAATAAAAGCATTAATGTGATGGGAAACTACAGCAGCTGTCTCCCAGTGAGAGGGAGGTTCAGAGCCTCCACACCACCTCCTGTCCCCTGAAGGGCTTTGATGGAGCCAAGGCAGTGATGGATCCCCTGCAGCCACTACCCCCAGGACTCCTCTGCTTAAGGATGGCTTATGCATTGCAGAGGAAGAAAGCGCCTGAATTAGAATAACTCAGTGCTAAATTGGCCATTTGTCTCCTCTTACTTTTGAAGAGTTTCCATTCCACCCCGTTTTTTAGGAGGAGGACAAAAAAAGGGGAAAAAAAAACTGTGGAGGCAATAGTCTATCATGCTGTGATCCACTCCCTAATGGTGCACAGGGATTTGTGCCCTTGCCTAACAAAGGCAAAAGAGACAATTTCTACCTGGGTTCTGACTGGAAACATTTAGAAATGCCATTGTGGATTTAGACTTCAGCCAAGAGTTCTTCCCTGTCCTGGGCTTCAAAGGGCCTCAGAACCAATCCTTTCAGTCAGGGATCTTAGCTCTCTCCCGGCAGATCCTGGCATGGCAGACAGCCCTGGGCAAGAGGAAGAGGCTCCTTAGCCACACCGAGGATGCAAATATTTTGTGGCTGCTGTTTTGTCCCTGACATTCTCTGAGTTAAAAAGCTGTGGGTTCAGAATGCAGAACACAGTGAAAGATGGCCTCACCCTTCCCAAGACTCTGACAAGCTCATCTTAAACCAGTGATAGAAAACTCCTCATAGTTTCAAAGCAAACAATTAAGTTGAGGATTACTGAAGTTGTTGTCAAGCGTTCAATACTCATATATAGCACACTATGAAGGCAATATTCACCTTCAATAAAGGGCACTTGACTCTTGTTCATTCTCCCTCTTGTAGTGATATTGGATACAAAGCCATTTTCCTCTCATAGGGCAAGACATGGCAGAATCGAGGATGTAATTTAAGGGGCTCTATTGATATCATAAATTACAAGAAGTCTGCTGAAGCAGTTTATGAATGGCAGTAAAAACCTGAAGCTGAATTACATCATTAGAATCATATACCACATACATGTATTATTATTTATTATGCAGACTGAGGTATCTCTGTATTTTACAGATGAGGAAGCTATAGGACCTTGTGCTAAATGAGAATAGGACTTCCACTGCCTCTTGCTGGCAGATGTCTCCCACTGTTATAATACAAAAGCAGTGTTTATGAAGTTTATCCATATTGGAGAAAAGCAACTCTAAGCCTGGAAAATTGCCATATGGTACTCCTTCACATCCTCCTCAAATTCAGTGGGCCAGTAGGGGAGTAAAGATGCTACACAGAGAGTAGCACAAGGAACTGTTTCTGTAGAAACCACTGCTTCAGGAAATGGGCTTTGAAGGAGGCAGAGGTACAGGCATATATTTGAAAGTATTCCTGAAAAAGGTGCTTACTCCTCTGTCCTGCTATACCAGCAAAATAGAACACAAGGCTGTTATATGAGGCAGTAAAATGCATATTTTCATAGGCATATGGAAAAGATAATTTTTGCTTTGGGTGCAAGAGAAAAGGTATAAAAACTCTTAGCATAAAGTGCCCGGTAAAGCCAGGAGACCATTGATGGAAACAGTCTGCCCACACCAGCAAGGCAGTCAAAGTCAAGCAGTGTGTGCTCACAAATGGATAACATCAAAAGTGCCTTGAGCTCACAACCACCCAGCCTGGAGTTTCAGGTGCATATGGGAACCAGACATCCATGTTCTACTGGACTCCACTACACTGAGCTTCAGAACTAGTTTAGCTCCTCTGAACTGGAAAGACTTACAGGAAAAACAAGTTTATTTTATTCCCACACTTGGTAATGCTAAATATCAAGGCATATATTAAAGCATTTTTTGCATTTTAGATAACCATATTAGTAGTATATTGCATTAGTAGTACACTGGCATTGTTGCACAGCTTCTAATCTGCTGAACCACTGACTGGCTTTGGCTGAGGCTGTAGCTGGGCTCTGACAAGCAGGAGGAGCCACTGGTGCTCCTCACACAACAGCAAGGCAGGGAGAGAAGAATATCTGTGCTCTGTCCTCCAGAATCTAGCACAGTTTGAAAAGGTGAGGAAAGAGAAAGAGTGATGTGAGAGAGGTGGGCGAGGAGCAGCACTCCTAGCTTAACGTGGAAGCTATGAATAGCCTGGGGAGAGACAGAAATAATAACCTTTATTTTCCTGAAGGAAGGGGCTCCCCTGCCTGTCTCTCACATTGAAATTTGCCTTTGAGAGGAGATCTTCCCTCAGTGCACTGGCATCCATTTGTGATATTTTGGGATCAGGAATGTACCTTCTTTAGCTTTCCACAATCCCTGTCTTTAGCTTAGCTTATATTTAGCTGTCTCAGGCTTTGTTTTCTCCTGCTCTTACCCACAGGGGAAAAATAAATAAATAAATAAAAAGTAAAACTGGGTGTAATTTAAAGTGTAAATTCCCAAGTGGAGACAACACTACTTAAATGTTTGTTGCAAAAGTTGATTCTGTATTCCGTGCTTACTGCTGACCATGCTTACTTTACCTCCCAGTAAGACTATATTGCTTTGTGTCAGTCTGTTTTTATAGCAAGCTGGTTGTGTGTATTAGCTGGAGAAATTGTTTTCCAGTGGAAATGGTATTTCTGCAATGACTTTGTTTTATTTGTTTTATTTTCCTAGTGGCTCTGGAGCGATGTAGAAGCTTTTCTTGGTGAGGTTCCTCACCTTAATGATGAGAAAATATGGCTGTGCCACAGATCAACTAATTGATAAAAAGACAAATTCAGAACTTTGAATACTATTGGCTTAACTCATCTGCTTTAATTCAGCCTGTTTTTGGAGGGCAATGTGAAATATTCATCTAACAATTTTTTCCAAGTTTGGAATACTACATTTAAATAATTTGGAATCATGTAGACACTGAAGGCAAGAACATTGCAAATAAATAGAATGTACCACCACCAACTGCACTGGATGGGCATGCGCTTCTAGCTATTCCTTGGATGTCAGTCGAGGAAAGTACTCTGGGAAATATTCATGGAAAATATTATCTTCATTGCCTCCTTTCACACAGAGGGCCTCCACTAATTTCAGCAGCCTGTGATGGGGCTTTTCAGGTAAACTAGCACCAGAAAATTTATTTTTTTATACCTGAAAATTAATACCTGACATCCTATCTAGAAATCAGTGGAAAAAACATCTTAAGTCTAGGTTCCTATAGAAGGAGTGGTAGCTTTTCAGGTAGTTAAGAGCATTAGGATAGCTGGTCATCCAAATCTTTTGAGATACACCTTGGTGTACACCCTGATATAGTGATATAATATATATTTCTAGATAGAAAAAGTGAAGAGTCATATAATTTTCTGATGAAACTACATGGCAGAAAGGAAAATGAATGCCAACATACTGAAGTGCATGAATGAAATAAATGCATTAGCCTTACTTAGCACTAACTACATCCACTTATGTACATGGCTTTTATTTGGAAAAAAAGTGCAGTTTGGAAAGGAACTGAGATGATATATTTCAATGACATAAAAAAAATAAAATACCCCCAAACATTATTTTGAATGATTTGGGGCATTTCCCCTCCTTGTATAAGCGTTGTCTGTCAAACTCATAAGCATATGAATCTCTTTGACTACACTATTGTTCATAACTCAGCCTCTTATTCCATTATAATGCGTGAATGATTCACAGGCAATGTTTCCAATCCACTTTTCCTATCTTGTGAAACTTTTAAACGAAATGTTAGCATTTGCAGGCACCAGATGTTTTGACATAAGGAGAAGCAATATGTAAATTTTAATCCATGCTAGGAACAATAGCCTGGAGGCACCTTTTTCTTATTACATGAATCATATACTTAACCACAATGTGGTGGATTATATCAAAATCATCACCACCCTGAATATAGAACACTTGTCTTGTGGTTGCCAATTAATGAAACTGATATATATGTAACCTGATGGGTACTAGTGATTTAACCAATAAGCCTTAGCATACATCACTATCGTAGCGTCCTTTATAATTAGACTTCTGGTCTGATAATTATCACAACTTCATATGTTTTCCTCTAATTTCTCATTGGCTGTCAGCACAGATGATGCTGACATCAAATCTGTTTGTCTCTCAATTGCAAATATCACTACTTTTAATCAAGCAGTGTGCTTTTCTGATCTTCGAAATAACTTTTGATTTTATTTTCTGATGCTGTTTATTCAGCCATTAAGAACCTGATCCTGCAACAGGCTAAGCATTACCTTTCTTCAAAGTGAACTGAGGGCTCTCAGTCCCTCACAAGGAACTGAGTATCTTTTATGATCAAATCCTAAGTGCATAATAAATGTGTAGAAAATAAGCAAAGCTTCCTTCAATGGCCAATCGCTGGACTTTAAATAATAATTCTGATATTATTCTGTTTTAATGCTGATATGGATGCCGTTGATTTGATGAAATAAAGATTCTGGAGAGCATTTTTATTAGAAATAAAATGTTTATCTGATGTACACAAACAATGAGCACCATTATACAAGAGACAAATGAGCTATTACAAAACCATAGCGGAAATATATGTTACTACTTAACAGTATTTGCATCATGTCATGGACAGAAAGCACCAAATATACTGTAATGAAAGCAGCACTTTTGATATTAGGAATTCAAAAAGCAACCCAAATCCTTACTCAGTTTATTAAGTAAGAATATCTTTTAGTGCCAAAATGCTACCTAATTATCAGCTTTAAAAGAATGTTTTACATCTTAAAATACAATATTCTGTTTATCCTAGATTGTCTGGGGAACATCTAGTACATTAAAAGGTTTTTGCAGAGCTTCTTAGTGATTTAACTGATATCATCATGCCTGCTAGCAATTTCGCAACATTCTGAAAACACTTTCCATAAATCAAAGCCTTAGCAGCAGGAATAAGCAGATGGCAGGAGACCATATTAAAGAATGTATCAATTATTTTTATTAATGGGAGGCTACTGGATCATGATGCATCATAATGGACTAAATGTTTGGCAGTTGTGAAGTGTTTTGTCTGTTCGGTATCTCGGGTGCTCTGAGAGGATGTTATTATATTGTCTTGTGATGGCATTCTTCATGGGACTGGGTAGCGAAGTTTCACAAGGGAAATACAAAGAGATGTTTTAATTTCAGTCCTTTAATTGTATTCATATAATAAACATAAAATACCAGCCTGTATAAAATGCAATTTGAAAAATATTGCATATACAGTGTGTAATAAAGTACATTCTGTCTGCATACATTGACTTAGAAAACAAGATACTATATGGTTAACAATGAAAAATAGCAATTATTATAAAAATATTCTACAGTCTCATAATAGTAATGTAAATGCCTTTACTTATCTAAGAGACTTAACATAATTTTAAATTACAATAATTTTACATCCTCCATTCATATATACAGCCCTATTAAAGTCAAAAGGTATTACAGTAAGAGTGTTCTTATTAAGATTAAATGAGTGAATTATATTTAGTTACTTTACTACATAAAACAACTGTATTCTGTTTGTTCAAACTGTTTGCACTTGCTGTAGCTTTTCACATCATCTACACTATGCACAGTGAAATACTCTAAGTTTCTGTTCTTAGGATAGTATGCATATCCGTTTCATGAATTAAACAGGATGTTAATATTTCAGCTCCCTTTTCCTTTTGTGTAATTATCAGTCTGCTAGTTTGTGTATTCTGTAAGAACATGTCCACCAGCTCTGAACAGCTGCTACTGAAAACAAGCAAGAATTCATCATTTATCATTTAATACATTTTGACAAAAATAGCCAGTTCTCCTCACTGCTTGCCCTGCTTGAGGTCAAACTCTGTACATCTTTAAATTCTTTTCTAGACCCAGAGCCACAGACAAATTATGCATCTCTTTCATGGGATTTCATTAAACGGATCTGCACAGGGAAGAGCTACAAATGTATTTCGCGTGCACCACATTTTAGTCCAGTAAAACTCTCATGGACAGGAAAGAAATTCTGCCTCAGGAGGGACATCAGGGTTTGTTGCTGCAGTCATGCAATCCTTTTCCTCTGTGCAAGCTGGAAGGCACTGTGCTCTGCTTGGCTCCAGCAGCCTTCCCAGCTGCACAGCAGTCTCACCGCATCAAGGTGGGAGAGGGGATGCTTATTCAGAACAACCTGGGATACAGTTACCCTCACAAAGATCTCATCAATACCTTCAGCATCACCTATGTGGTGCCCTAATTTATCATTTCTGGTAGCCTGTATCACCATTTAAATTCAAGGATGATGGTGTAATACATGTCACTGTTATTAGTGAAAACACTAATGATCACTTCCTTCTAGAAAACAGTGTAATGGTAGTGAGAAAACATCATTATAATACAGACCTACAGGTATGGATACATTTAGTGTTGGGGGGGGAAGAGGGGTGCTGGAAACTGTGTGTGAATGAAGACAGCTTGGGTGTGCTTAGTGACAGATGCAATACAGTGTACTGCAGAAGGAGCATCTCCTACCTCCTGTTAGGTTTCTCAAGCTGGAAGAGAAAGAAAAATATGGTGCTTCAGACTGAAGCAATTGCCAGAAGAATGAAAATCAACTTTAAAACATTTAATGGATGCACTATAATGTTTTTTTAGAGCAGTCTTTGTAATAGTCACGGAACTCAAGATGTTATTTAAAGTCAACGTAGTTCAGAACTGTGGCCTAACTCTCATGTAAAAGTTCAATGGGAAAATCATGTAATACATTCATATTTAATTTATTTTTCCCCATTATGAGCAATTCATGCTGGTGTATTTAAAACCAGTATAGTAGAAACTGCAGTGCAAGGACAAATGGCATCTGATGTCAATCAAGTATCCCTTCCTTTCATTAGCTGACATGGACAATAAATATCCTACACAAGACACAATGTGGGCACAAATTTTACCTTCAATTCATCGTATTTTTTATATGAACACCAATTTCAATGAATATTTAGCTTGTCTTTAGCATAACTATGACAAAGCAAGTTCTGTTGAGTGTCATTTAAGGAAGCACTCCAATTAAAATATTGGGGCTGATTAATTTTGGTTAATATTACCTTGTTTTTCCATTCCTTTCCTCCATGTAGAAATAGAAATAAAAATTAAAAAAAAAGAAAAATAAAATCTTAATCATACAGTGGAAGTGTATCAGAGCCTCTTAAGAGGACCAGTTTTGTGGTGGCTTTTCTGGGAACCCACACATATTTGACAAGAAGATACTTCTGCTCTGTTCATCTTACATCAAAATAGTTTACACAGGCTAACAGATATCGTCAAGTTTCCTATAAACATATATATTCTCATGGAATTGGATGCACCACAAAGTTTCATAACCATGGGTTGATCAGAAATGGGCTCTGGCTCTGGATAAATCAGACCTCAAGTACAAATAGCAGAAGAGGCAATAGGAGGAAGCAAAGGCTTAGTTCTTGAAAAGTATGTTTAAATACATTTATACCATTAACACAAACAGCAATCCATTTTCTTAGTTTCTAATCGTGCAAATTTTCTGGGAAATCAAGCAGAGCTCAGTGACTGCAAAACTTAACACATACATTTTAAATATATTTTGAGTTGTTAGAGAACTCCCAAATATGCTCTTTTGGCTCTGGTGGAGGAAGAGCAACAAATAACTTGTGCTAGCTTTTTTTCTATGTCTTAATATTACAATTAGAATGACTGCACTTAGTGTACTCCAGGAAAATACAACTTCCTTCAGAACTTCACTAGAAATGATATGCCTGTACTGAGTCATCAAACACATTTTGTGAGTGTCTACTCCTAGAAGGCAAGCTGTGGAAAACACTGTATCACATCAAGTCTTCCGAATATCTCCTTTGATTTGAAGTCTTACTTGCTTTTCTATTGTGATTTCAAAGGCAAATTTGAAATTGAATTATCTTTGTTTCAACGTGTGTAATGGGAATCTGGTCATTATCCTCCATTCACAAACAATTCAAAGCCATAGCTATGGATAAGACAGACTCCCTTTAGAAAAACCTTAGGATGCTTCTGAAAGGCTCTGGAAGCACAGTACAGAAGCACACTGTCGCATATCTGTATTCTGATCTCTTCCACATAAAGAAGGGTACAGCTTGATTATTCTTGGAATAAGCAGCTGACACAGCACTTTTACCAGTAGTACTTGTTTTAAATTGTGCTAATGGTGACGTGGATATCTTTGTTCAGTTTCATACATCCACACAGTATTTCTAAACACTTTCTACTGAAATGTCACATTTTTCTGTTTGAATTTCTTTGTGTTTGTGTCATTATGTTAGTTCCATTTTTCTTCTGTATATTTACAATATATATTAAAAGTCTGATCTTTTTCTACAAATGGCATTAGAAATAAAAACCAAAAAAACTGGATTCTGTGAAAAAATTAATGGATTTTCTCATTTTAAAGGGAAGTCTATGTGGTTTTAAATTCATGCTCACTTCACTTGTGCAAATGAATTACTATTTGTTTTTTCAGATTTTAAAACAGGTATCACTTTATAGTTCCCAGTTTACATATTTTCCTACTCCTTGTGTTTCATAGAATTTTTAACACAATATTCTCATTGTTATTAAAAAAATAGCAAATTACTAAACATCACATACATAGCAGATAAATGTAACTGCACACTGAAGACAGAGTCTGAACACATTTGTGTAGCATGGATATTCCTTTTGCAGAAAGCATTTTCATACTGCTGTAAAAAGTCATGGAACAATAGTAAAAAAGGTTCCCAGGGAAGAAAGATTTGTGCAAATGTCAGCTGTGAACAGATGATGTGAATCTGGGGCAAAGTGATCTGAATCCATGTATATCTCCTTTTCCTCTAAAGTAAATGCTGATTTAAACCTTGCCTGTTATCTTCACAGTGGTTCTCCATATTCGTATTTGGAACAAGCACAGACACCATGCTTATGTTCAACTCAGTCTGTTAGCAAGTGGTTTAAGGAAGTGTGAGGCCCTTTTATGCTTTTATAAATCATCACCATCATCTGTGCTAAAGCTGCTTCTCCTGCTGCTCTCTTTCGACGCAGCTGGGGATGTGGAGGACAAGAGCGGGTCTGCTCCAAATGGTGATACTGTGTCATCCAACAAGATTTCCTCTAGTCGTTGCTCTTCTTTTAAAGCTGCACTGAAGGACAAATCGGTGAAGTGGGAAAGTGGATCAGAAAAGGCTGTAGATCCATCGCAAACATCAGAATTTGGTCCATGAGCCAGAGGCATTTGTTGAGAGTAGTCTACAGAGTTCTCCTCTGGATATGACTGTTGCTTGATGACCTGAGCAGCTAAATCTACTGCACTGAGTGAAGACATGACTGGAAGGCCATGAGCACGTGCCTGGATCTCTAGTTCCTAAAGTTTCAAAAAAGAAAAATAAACAAACAAACAACAACAACAACAACAAAAATGCACAGGATAATTCAATGCTGACTTTGGAAGAGAAATAATATCGTCAGAACTACTGCGATAGGCATACAGATCATACATGCAAATTAAAGATTTCTCTTGTCCATTTGTGAGACTATGCTTTAAAATACAAATTTGTTTATATATGAAAATTTGCATTGAGCCACCAATTAGTTTTCCTTTTAATTTCATTCTCATCATTAAACAGCTCTTCTGTGGGAATGTAAGAGGCAGAAGAGGTTTTCTGAAACCATTGCCTTCTTTACCTAATAAAACTGACAGAAAACTGTTGCAAACTTTTGGTGCACTGCTATCCAGAGATGCAGAAGATATTTTACTTCATGTTTCTCATGATATACAGATGTAGATGTAAATTACAATACATAAGATGATTGATTTTTTGTTTAGCTAAGCCATCACTGCATGTGTGTATAGTCATATACGCATTTCCACCACCACATCATGTTAATTTGTGTCACGAGCAGATATAACATGGCACTCTATACCTAAAGAACTTTAATGTGAAATACAAAAGAAAATGAAAGCACAGAAAGGAATTTTAAGTCCAGTATTGATTTTTTTGGCACAAGAGATGTATCTTTTCCTTTCCTTTTTGTCCTTCCTAGTCTATAATATATACTGTTTGTACAAATATTTTATTAACTTTTCACATATTCCTTTATATAAGGTATAATGATCACAGGAATTTCCTAGAAATCTGAAAATATACCCCTTCCTCAATCTGCACAGCAATAAGCAGGGAAAACCATTGTCTTTACAGTAAGTGACATTTGGGGAAAAAAATGATATAGATTAATAAAATTTGATGAGGTAGGAATACTGAGAAAGCTTTGAAGTTCATGGCAACTCTCTTATACAGACCTGAATTCGAAGTAGAAGTCTTCTGTTAGCGTGCTCTAATTTCTTCTGTCTGTGTTCTAATTCTCTGGCTCTCTGTTGTTCTTTTTGTAGCCACTTGATGTACTCCACTGATGCTTTTAAAATAGTTCCTTTGTTCCAGCGCATATCACTGCAGAATGTAGAGATAACCTTTTCACAATTGTGCATGTCAGCAGAATTCATAAGAACTTACAAAATCTTTTACATTAATATGAAATAATGATTTACATGACTATTATTCACTCTTAGATATTATTGCTTCTGAATGGAAATTTTAATAGAATAGTTAAGAAGCCCTTATATAGTAAAATTAATCCCAGAATGAAAATAAGTGTCAAAAGAAAGTAATAAAGTGACTTTTTGTGGGAGAGCTAAATGCAATATCATGATTCTACCATTACAGTTTTTATATTTTTAGTGAAAATTGCTTTTATTATTAACTCTAAGATTAAAATCTATGTGCAGTATTTCTGCATTAATGAACTAGGAAATATACATTACTGAGGACTTAAGCCTAAATTTTTAAAGATCATTTCAAATATACTACTCTTTTTACCTGACTTACTAATGAGGTTGCTTTTAAGCTTGTTGAGGAAAAAAAAAATGGTATGTGCTGAATGCCACTCCTCACTGATGATAGACTTGACAAATCATGGTTTCGTAACCACAATGGCAAAAGTATAACAAAAATTATTCCTTAAGCCCATTCAGAAAGTTTGGAACAGCATAAATCAGGTTAAAGTTCACAGCTACATACCAGATTCCAATTAAAAGTAAAAATATTTCCAAAAAAAAAAAAATTTAACCCATCTCCCATTCAGAAAACCATGGTTTAAGTACCAACTTACAAAAGTCTTACTAACAGCACATTTGTTCAAATGTACCACGTGTTCAAGGAGTGTCATGTATCCATTTATTAATTTTTCATGTATTCCTTCAGGAAACATATTAGAGGCCTTAGAATAGGAATAAATTTTGTTGAAAAACTCGAATTTCTGACAAAGTTCAGTATTTTTCAATACAAGGATAGTGTTGCGTTAAATTTAGAAGAGTTAATCTAAACTATATGTTTCACTGCAAGATGAACCATCTCGACTTACAGACATTTTGGTCTTATAAGGCAAGCTTGAGAGAGAGAAAGATATTCAAACTAGTGAGAATCTGAGGTTGGGGTAGAGAAGTAACTAACTTAGTACATTCTTTTTAAGTATCTTTTCCAAATACTTACACTGAAACCCTGATATTTACAGAGTCAAGAAGAAATATAAATTATACCCTTGTCAGTTACCACTTTCCATTGTTTTAGTTAATGAGACCTGACACTATTCACAATATAAGTAAAATTGTGGTCTTAAATGGATTTAGTTCTTGTAGGTGTATCTATGTGTTTAATTCAGGCTCTCAAAATAAACGCTCAAGGAAAATTGCACTGTTATCCCAAAGGTAAGAACTCTTGAAGACCCCCGCCAAAGTAGCTGTCATACTGCCAAATGTATAGGGCAAATGGTAGACAGGTACGGGACCTGGGGATTCAGACCATCTGGCTTTTTCTGATGCACTACACAGATGAGAAACCCTTATGAAGCTTCAGAAATGTGCACATACCCAGGACTGGGCAACTCTTTGGACAGAGGGCCATAACCAATAAGGCATGGGAACATGGCACAGGGCAAAACTGGGACAGCTGGATAAAAAGAGGCCAGGGATTATTCCATGCCACATCATGCAGAAAGCTCTAAAGCTGTGGGCAGTTGGCTGAGGGGCCAGCTGCTGCTTGGGAACTGGCTGGGCACCAGTCAGGGGGCGGAGAGATGTTGCATTGCTAGCAGGCTGCTGGTCAGCAGTTAGTTGAGTGTTGGCAGTGGGTGGCCATTAATTACATGGAGAATATGCATGTATAGTTATAATTCCTTTTTTTTTTTTTTTTTTAAATTTCATTTCTTTGTCTGTCTTAGTAAAAAGTTTATATCTCAACCCATGTGTTCTATTTTGTTTCCAATTCTCTCCCTCATCCCACTGTGGGGAGTGTGCAAACAGCTGTGTGGTGCTAAGCTGCCTTCCGAGTTAAACCACAACAAAGAGCTAAAGATAGGAAGACAATAACTTTTCAAGATGGGAATCTTCAGTGTCATCTCAGGTATAAGAATGCTATTTAGAGCTTAGAATTATCACAGGTTTTTACTTAATTTCAAGTGAAAATGACTGATTTAGGACATTTTCACAGCAACTTAGAATAAATGCAACATTAACAAAAGTACATATAGCATAAACTCTGAGAAGAAAATCTGACTAGGTACTAGGAATCAGCTCCTCGTAGCATGTAGTTAAGACCAAACTAAGCCAGTTTTGAATTGTTCATCTTAAACATTAAAATATAGTAGTATAAAATTATTTATTAATCTATTGCTAACAAAAGGGAAAATTTTACAACATCTAACAGCAGGAGAAAACATAAATATCACATCGAGCAAATATGTAATAGTGACTTCATAAGTTCATAGCAGTTATAAAGCATTATGAATTCAAAACCAAATATAGACAAAAATGTTTTTCAGTCAGTTTTTCTGACTGACATATGAATAAGACAGATATTCATGATTGTATTGGAAATCTTTTTATCATGTAATTCATTAATGTCACACATAATTGACAACCTTTGTGATATTGCTTAGTTTTATTTCATATTGCCTTGACACTTTGAATTTTTATGTATACATTGTAATGATAAATTTTCTCATCATCTAAATTATCACTGAAGGGCTAATTCTGAGAATTAAATTGCCAGAGAGATGGATTTGGTTATATAGAATGAGATATATATGTATAGATACTTTTGGTTGTAACATCTACACATTTGAGAGGCAAAAGTATTATGATGATCTGGGATTAAAATGCTGTGGTGGTTGTTATTATCACTTAAAAGACTTTGAAACTCTTCTACTGAAGTGATGAAGGTGTATGCTAAAAGAATAGTGATGTACAATATATCTACTGGTCAGTATGCACTAACACATCTGATGCAAGAATAGAGTTAATCCCAATTGCCATTTGTACATCTGATATTATATGTATGTGTATGTATGCATGTGTGAGTGTATATTTACTCTTTTGCTGCTTTTAGAAATCATTACTTTTTTAATCTTTTGTTGTTGTTGTTGTTGTTTTTGTTTTATACTGTTCTGTAAATAGTGAGACACATGGGAAAGTCTACATGTGAAACAAGTCAGTTGAGAGCAGTAAGAAGTTGAACAGGTCTGAGCATCAACAAAGATCTCTGCAAAGGAAGATTGTGTCTTTGTGTCTTTCTATACATGTTACAATAATTTGAACCTTTAGCAAGTTACAGACATTAATTTAATTAACAGATGTCTACCACACTTAATATGCTTGGCATGGAAATGTAGCAAGTAAGTAAAATGCACATAGTGTTTTCTCTGAACCCTAGCTCTTCTTAAGTTTATCAGCTAAATCTCTATATGAAACAATTTGGCCCAGAAATTTAATGAAACTCTCATCTGGGAGAGTTGCTCATTCAGGAGAAAAGAAAAAACCAAAACACAACCATTAGACTAATTTTCAAATTGCTTCCATTGTAATATCTTTGTTGAAGTCAAAGGAGCTTCAGTAGCTTTCCTAAGTTGAAGGACATCTGGAGGAGGGACATGGGCACTGATCTTCTAAGATTAAAAGTAAGTAATGAAAGCAAAGTTTGGGAGCGGGTAGTAGTCACAGAGTTTGCTAGCTGCAGAGAAGTTAATAATAACAAATACATCTGTGAAGTTCAAACTATGTTTGCAGACCATTTATTTCTCTACTTCTGAGAAATTAGCTTTAAACTGAGCTTGTTCAAAGAAACACTTTGAAGGACTTTGCACCTGTTTTGATGACCTGTACAATTACCAAGCGTATTCTCCTGAAAGAGGCAGCAAGTTTCTGTTTTATAATAGCTTGAGTGTACACAAGCTTTTCTTTTACAAGAAATGAGGCCATGCTGGCCATTAGAGGGTCTGTCCACAGACTACAGACAGAACATCAGGCACAGGTGCACAGAGCAAACAGAGTGAGAGCAATCCACTAATTCTGTCCAAATACTTATAGGTTCTTTTAGCATCTTGGTTTGGTAGAATGACAAGAATTCATAAATGAAAGATGTTTTTTCTTGGTATTTCTGACAACTCCAGTTTAGCTACCTAAAACAGTTCTTGAGTTGGTACTCCCACACTCTATCACAATGTGAAGTCCTGCTAACCACTGGATTTTGAAAGGCTGAAAATGAAGAAATCAAGACTGTAAAAGTAACTATATTAAAAAAAAAAGTTGTTTTTTTTTTTTTTTTTTTTTTTTTTTTTTTCCCAGCAAAATATGATTAAGATTTTGGGACTTTTTTATTCTGCCTTCAAATTTTTCCAAGAGTTTTGCATTTCTGAAACATCTGTCACTTAGCTAAGCACTGAAAATTTATCAAAGGAGGTAAAGTTCTTTGCAACTTATCTCTATTTTCTAATGCTGATGAAGTGAACTTAAAACATCTATTCATTCAAGTAACATAATCCATAGTTATCATCATTAAATTGAAAAATAATAGAGGTGAGGAAGAGAATAGGGATTTAAGCTCTTCAAAAGCAAGTCCCTGTAGAGGCTCTGTAGGAGCCAAACAAGTTCACCATATAACTAACAAAAGTAAAATAAAATAAAAACAAACAAAAAACTTCTGAGAAATATGAATCATAAAAGATTTCCAAATAGCATCAAAAATGCCCTTTTCTACTCCCAAGTCTGAACATAATCTTATTGAAGCAAGTCATCTGGGACAGGCATGCTAACCACAATGACTTAGTTATAGCAGTATTTGTTCTTCAATGCAAAGGCTGATTTGTTTCATTGTCATTAGTCCAAGCATCAGTAAGGTTTCTCCTTTTACAGCCAAATTCCCACTATAAGAAGAATATTTTAAAATCAATATATGAGGTGAAAATGCTATGTGTGATAAAATGTTACAGATAAAATATTGTAAAAGCTGATACATCTCTTTCTTTCAAAGAAGAGGAGGGCAGACTGGGGGCACAGTAAGGTGTTCTAAGGAAAAAGAAAGAACTGAAAGAGAAGGTAAGGACTCTGAGTTATGACTGGGCAACACAGAATGATAGTAGAAATAAATAATTTTGATTTGTTCAGCCAACAAAACAACATGGTCAAACTGATGTATTTCCTCTTACAAACATGTATTAAAAATGCATTTACACTTCTTCAGATGAATTTAACTTGGCACCAAACTGCAGCAAAATTACATTATAACTTCATCTTTCAATGTGCCCAGCATATTTGATGCTTCTTTCATCTTCATACCAACTTCAAAATAGGCCCATTTTCAAAAATAGTGCCGATTACCAGCCTTTTGAAGACAGCAATCCTCAGAACCTAGAACAAACTTTTTTGCTTTTGCAGACATAATCTGTTATAGGGCCAATGCTCTGTTGGACACAATCATGGGACAGGGGAGTAAAAAAAGAAAAGGTGATGCCTTCAGGGTATTTTTCTGAGACTTTGATCCAAGGCTACATCACCAAAATCAGTAGGTAAAATCCATCATCCACTTACTGGAACAAAATTGCAGACTTTGTAGCATTCATTTTAAGTACAGTATAAGTGACTGATTAACAATTTGGACACATTCCTAAATAAAACTGGAATCCAGACCAAAAGCATGTAATTGAAGCACCTGTGTAGGTAATTAAAACTACAACTGGAAATTGTACCTCACGCTCATTTCTAATTGCAATATAACTTGCTTCCATTATTGCTTTATAGCTGCAAACCAACAGTGCCATCCACTGTTTTTCCGAGAAATCTTTCAATTATTTGCCCAAATGGTCTTCAATACTGAAAGATATGCCAGCAAAATTACAATTCTTTTACCAGTGTGTGTTTGCAGGTGATCACAAGTGTCCAAAAATGTATTTAGACACTTAAAGTACTTCTTATTTTAGCACTCCATAACATCTATATTAATAACAAGAATGTGCCCATTTTTTCTAATCTTGAATGGATGCTGTAGAATGAAAAGAGTTTGTGAATTCTCTAAAATAGTAGTGGCATGTAAACTTTCTCTCTGGTGATTTCACTCTAAATGTCTACTTATGCCAATCTTGTATATATCTAAGTCTTACAGAGCTTTATAGTCTTATGGAAATCTTTAATATAATCAAAAGTTTCTTTGTCCTGAAGAAAACAAAAAGCTGAAATATCAATAGATGTTTTTCTTCCAAGTATCATGCAGGTCTGTACTGACATGCAAATGATAAAGAACAAATCTGTATTATCCATTTTATGCAAAATACAAACATGGTCTTAAGTCTTCCCTGAGCGACATATAATATCTAAGGCTAAAGTCTAGCACTAAATATCCCACTGAACTGTTACTGCTAATCATACAATAGCATTTCCTACTGAGGCAGGTTTTTTTTTCATATTGACGACAAATACAAGCTTTAAGGAAATGCAGGTGCAGTTTAAGAAATGTGCATTTTGTGTTACTGTAAGTATACACATTAGTATAAATTGCTATTATTATAGCAATTATTATTTTTAGCCTTGAATTTCAGGACTTTTTTTTTTCATACACTGAGTGGAATACTTCTGAAAAATGCTCAGTCTACAGTCTCTTAACCTAAATTTTAATATTATTTATTTATTTTGCTTAGCCAAAGGGCAGACAGTGACAGCACATATTTTGTCTTACCCCACTAGAGGGCCCATGGTGAGGGCTGAAAGCATCATTCCTTCCTTCTCCAGAGACACCACACAGACCTATGTTTTTGGTTTATCTTTTCTCCACTCCATCTCCCTGGTGTGTGACATCCCAGTACTGTTTTTATTTTATTATCCTTTCACATAAGTTTTCCCAGCAGGCACCAGAAATCTGCCAGAAGTTTGTTATTAACAGACTGATCCAAGTTATTGGCCTGGCACGAACCACTCTGTATTACATCAGTCAGTCCTATGGCCAATATACAACTATGTTTTTTTCCTGTATTTAAATGATAAACATTATTATAGGAAAGACTGTTGAACTCACGGATCATTAGACTTGGGGATGAGCGTGCCAAGCTCCTTGATTCGGTAATTAATGTTATACCTTCTTCTTCTCTCAACTGTTAAAAAGAAACAGTTACCATTTTAATGGTGAAATATTCACATTTTGTTAGAACTCTTGCTACAGACCATGGTTGACAGCTTTGTTATCTCTTATCTACTATTCTCAGCATTGTAAACCGTGGAGAGAACTTATACAGCAACTATCTCTCTTCATAGAAATGGATTATGTTCTAGAAACATTTAATACTCAGCACATCTGTCTCCTTTGGTGATGGACAACACAATCATATTTACAATAAATTTTACAATAACATTCAGAAAATGAAGAAAAACACTATCTGAACAATTAAAAAGTTATATTTAAATTGAATTTTGCTAAGCAAAAAAAAAAAAGAAAAAAAAAGACTAAAAGACTATGTATGGTATCTTTATTTACTTGCAGTTTAGTAAGAAAGATAAAGAGAAGATAAGTTTCTTAGGTCCCTTCCAACTTCAGTCATTCTGTGATTCTGTAGTTCAGTGATTCTTAAAAGTAGTTCTCCCTCTGTGCTCTCAGTTCAGTTTCTTGACATACTGGTATCCAGACTGGAGTATGTGCGCACAGAAGTTCTGTCACCTTTCTGCCTCCATTTAACTAATGTAGAGAGACTTCTCCTCTGCTTTCTCACAAGTTTTTCTCCAGCTACATATACATGTAGAAATATCATATTTGTCAGTGGCCCAAAGGACATCTCATAAGTCTGGGAACTTCTGGTACATAATTGTGACACAGGAAGTATACTCAGTGTGAAAAAAAAAATGCCTAGGACATACTGGAGATGTTATACAAATGTTCTGTAAATTCAGTAAGTCTGTTATAACCTAGATAACATAGTAAGACAATTATGAGGCTGAGATTAACAGGTTAGAAACATCATCGGTTCATGTGCTGTAATGCAGATCCTATTGCACATGGAATGGCCAGCTACTCAGGACTTCCAGCTCCAGGGTAGACTAAGCTGAGAGACAGCATGGAAATCTTATAAGAATAGCAAATTATACCTTTTCTATCAGGAAAAAATAAAAAAATAAAGTTTGAGGAGGAAGAATGATAGATACTACAGGAGTATGGCTGTGGTACTTGTGAATGTCCTACTGGTGTGATCTTGCACTTCTGTTTGCTCTCTTCACATGGTACTTTGACCCAATACAAACTTCACTGAATAGGTAGGATTCAATTTCAGCCCACCACTTGCATTTCAGAGCAGTTTCTGTTGCGCCCTGTTTCTTGGACAACCTTTCCAGGAGCTCAGAATGCTAATACCACTACCCTCCATCAGACCAGAAATGATTCATATAGAGCACTAGCAGAATGCTAAATGTTCCTTTACATTCATACATGGAGCTGTGCACTTTAAGTTTAATGTCTTAATTTTGAATGCTGGTACAAAAATCCTATCCTTCGAACCCAGGACAGCTAAATTAGAAGACTGCAGTCAAGGGATGCCTGATGGGTCTTCCTAGACTGACTTCAACCTCTCACAGTCATATTTGTAAATCACTTGTAGATTCAGCTCCACCATATAGTTCACTTTTAGTCCTTTCCTTCTCCCAGAACATAGAGATCTTTCTTGCCCTCCCATGCAAGGCTCTTAGATTGGAGTGTCAGTCAGCTACTTCCTCCCTCGCGGTCTCCAGTTCAGAGACCTGCCTGGATGTTACTGTTTACCCCACTGAAATGCTCTGTCTTGGCGAAATGTATCAACATATTCTTCTCTCTCTAGAAACAGGAATTTTGCTCTACAGATTAAAGCATTTCAACCTTTGTAGTTGCAATTTCTATATTCAGGAGACAGGATTAGAGTCCATTTGAGTGTATTGTTATTATCCCTTTCAACCCATTGGCATAAATATGCTGGATCTCTTTGGAGAACACAGTGTATGCAAGCACACAGAAATTGAACAATGCCATGCCTTTAGATATAGTGAGGTTAAAAGAATGTACATTAAACATGCAGTCATACAGCTGTTGCAGTTTAATTCACATTTATAGTGTGGGAAAGTCCTGAAAGAGACACATCAAAATAGTAAACCAAACATTGGCTAATTTAAAAAAAAAAGGGGGGGGGGGGGGGGGGGAATTCTTATGCAAGTGGGCACTTTCTTTTTCTTTTGATTTTGTCTTCTTTTTCCCTGCAAAGAAATTTCAAATGGTTATGCTAGTCAATTAGAGGGGAAATTCTGAAATTTTGAAATATTTTTTCAGTTGATCTTCCCTGATTAGTAGCTGTTATAATTTCAGTGATATCCTGGGTTATAAAAAATACCTCAAGTAGCAAATTATATCAAAGCCAAAATAAAAACAATTAAAAAATTAAACTACATATACAAGGATGATCAGATAGCAAATAAGCATAATACCTTTAATACCTTTGATTGTTAAATAAAAAAAAGTAATGGCTTAAATTCTTGTTATTGCATGAAGAAGGGGTTCGATTTCTTAGATCTAAATCCCCTTCCACAGTTCCATTGAGAATCTAATATTTCAAAGGGAAAGTTTAAGAACATTTCTCTAAAATGTGGACCTTAATTATGAACATTGGTATAATTCTGATCAAGTTCCAAAAACTGATTTTTCACACCGTCTCTAATATAACTAAAATAGCAAATGACGCTAATAAAAGTGCTGCTGGTAATGTACCACTATGTCCAAGTGTTCACATAGCAGAGCTATCTTCAGAAAGACTTTGAGCTCTGAGATATATACCTGGAGCCTAACTAGAAGAGATGTCATGTGTCTGCTTGCCATGATCCTGGCATACTGTCTTCATCTCACTTTCCAGTGCTGAAGGACACTTCACAAACATGTTTATTGCAGGAAGGTTGATCTCAGAACCAAAAAAAGTAAATGAACAAACTGTGGAGGCAATGGCAAGACCTGTTATCCCTAATGTGTGCTTGCATTTGTCTTGTTCTGACAGTTCCAGACAACTCCCACCCGTCACCTTTCCTAGGCCAGCCAAAATTCCCTATTCCTACCCAAACAAGACTAGCAGTAGCTACTGTGGTAATTCAGAGAAGATGTGCTAGCAACAAATACAAAAATCTACATGGCTTGTTTGTGATCCAATAAAAATGTACAGACAGAAACAAGGATGCCTTCCGGAGAATCAAAGTAGTAGGAAGTTGTTGCAGTGTTTGCCAGTACAATGTACCAGTGGATGTACACTTCCAGGTACATGCAACTGAAGTTATAACTCTCTATAATGTCACTGGAATAGCAAGAGAACAAAAATATAAGTAGTGGTTATTAACACTTTACCAAATTACCAATTTTGGTAATTCATGAATTATTTTTGCCAGAAGCATAAAGGAGAACTAGTGAATGTTACTGTTTTATTCAACACTTTTCAAAGAGAATGCTTCAAATTTTTTTGCTTTAGATTACTCTTTAGAGGGAAAAATCACATAATGTTACAGGCACTCCTCTTTCAGCAATAAGGGTATATTTTTCTATTCTGGATTTTAAAAAATGTTGCTTAGCTTTTAAGTTTAATATTTAAACACTGAACTATGAATTTCACTGTTTTAACCTTAAAGTATCTCAGAGTAGTCAGAGCACTCTGGGTGTCATCCAGTTCTGCCCTGATCTCCTTCTGCCATGTACTGTTTCCATAGCTTTATCTGCTTCACTATACCAGCTAGTTTATAAATCTTTGCTTGTTTGACTGATTGATTGAATGATTACTTTTCTCTTCCAATTGCCAATAGAGAGGTGCAGTTTGATGTTTCAGTAAGTAACAATTGAGGAGCCTGGATCATCTTTGCTTTGTTTTCTTTTTCACTATCTGCCTCTTTCCTTGCCTGTTTTGCACTTTAATTCTTAAAGACATCAAGTAAAATGGATGCGCACAGGATATATATACAACAGTAGTATAAAAATGTAGTAACAGGGGATGTTATGTAAAGAAATTCATTAATACCATGTAAGGTATATTGAAAGAAAAATGTAAAAGACAATTTCAGTTTGGGAAGAAAGCTGTGTAGTTTGCTGTTCACAGACTGAGTTAAATTTGATAACCCTGGTAAGATGCTGATCAAGAAAATGAGCAGAGGTAAGGTAGCTAATGTATATTGGTTCTGCAGTCCCCATACACTCCAGTTAACAAGATGGAAGACGAATGTATACTTACTGAGATTGTGGTTATCCTTTTTTTGTCTCTCCTTGGCCATTGCTCGCGTATCTGCTTCTGACAGAAAGTAACATTTATTAAACAGCCCTGAAGTTGTAAGTCCAGCTATCCTATCACCATTTCAAAATGGCCTCTTTTCACAAAAAGCAGACTTCTAGTCTTTTACTTCATTTATCTTTTTATTATTAAACAGAGTCATAAGCAAATCTATATTCTACCAGTATTCAATTTTTGAGCTAAGTCTGGCAGGTTACTTGAGATATTCATTAAGGAAGATTTTTTATTTAAGAATATAGAAATGGTGTGGAGGACTATTTTTCTCCAGTTTTCTGTACTTCTACAACAGGATAAAACAATACACTAATGTGAATATGGATTTGCATATCCCATAATGCAAGAGTTAATCAGATTTCTAAGATAACTCATATTGAACAAACTCACTGTTTTCTCTGAGTGACACTAATAAACTGTACACAGTTTTTAGCATTCTTTGGATTAACTGAATGTAACGTTTAAAGTTGTTAATCCACTAACATAAATTTACCTTGAATAGACTTATTGTGAGCTTTTAAAAGAACCACTTGTTCCACTCTGGAACAAATTTAATGGATGATAATTTATTTATACCATTGATCAGGAGCCAGCATGTGGAAGAATTCACTATGTTTCCTAAAATAATTTGGTTTATTAGAAGTATGATATTCATGAAAACTACAGGGCAAACATTTCAGAACTGCTAAAGAGAAGAACAGAGAGAAAACATTTCTCCATGGCCATTGTCCTTTTCCATAAATGAAACTGCACACTGAAAAATTCTCAGGAAATGAACTTTTGAACTTTTGTTCAGAAAAGAGAAACACTCTTGAAATTATAAAATGTTAAAATATTAGAGTTCTTTTACCTGTGAGTTCCCTTTTTACTGGTAGATTAGCTGGACAAGAAGCATTTGTGAGACTCATATTAGCTGGTGCCATTCCCTGGTCACTGTTATATATATCCAAAATGCTGCTAGATAGCTTAAGGAGGAGTGGGAGGAAAGAAAAAGAAACAGAAGAAAGAGGGGGAAAACAAACAAACAAAGCAAAAACAAAAACAAACAAACAAAAAACACTGTTAGAATAAATAAACTTTTAATAGGATATTGATGGTATAATAAATATAACTATATAATTATAGAAATATAAGTATAATAAAATGGAAGGCATTACTTTTGGAGCAGTCTTTGTAGACATTTAGTGATATACAGTTCAGGCTCTGCTACGTTTCTATGCTTATATAACCAATATTTCTTGACTGAACATTGTATGATATATGAATGCATTTCCAAGTCCACATTCAGAAAAAGAAAAAAAAAATGTACAAGGGAATAGGAATGCAAATCAGCCTTTTTATTTTACTTTATGATGCATATGAAAACAGTGCATATCCTTTTACTTTTTCTTTAGAGGCTAACAGGCCTCAGAAACTGACTCAGAAACTGTGTTTGCATGCATCCAACAGGACAAGAAGAAAACAAATTTTTGCAGATTTAAATATACATCTCGAAACACCCTAGGATTTTCCAGGTAGGTCACTGGGACACCAAGTTCTACTGGGAAACATCTTTTATAATGTTCTGTTCATTTCTCTTCTTGTAGAGACTGAGCCTCACCATAAGTTGCTCTGAATGGAGACATTTTTCCAATGATTTGCTTAGTATGAAATAACCAAGTGGTACTGCTTACTATATTTTTATTAATAACTCTTAAATTGAAAATAAGCTTTATTGTTTTAATAGTAGTTGTACTAAATTTTCTGAGAGCATAGTTTGTGTTAAATTCTCCTATTAGCCCAGAATGGAATGAAGCATTCAGAATTCTTTTTGAAAACACTTAAATAACATGCTCATTTTAAAATAAACTGTAGATGTCTTTTACATAAGAGAACTGAGAATTCTTAAGTACCATTAGAAACTGAAGCATCGAGTCAGTTTTGAAAATCTGATTAAATATTTGATCTCTCAATGAAAATACTTTTTAAGATAATGTTTGGAATTCAGATGAGTATTACTCAAGAACAAGCTATGTTTAATATGCAGGATTTGAAAGCTAAGTACAGTTCTGTTAAGCACCTTTGTTTCATTCCTGAGAGGAAAACTGACGAGTATTACAGCATGCACTGCAGCTTTAACGTTAGATTTTCTTTGTTTCAGTGGTAGCGTAACTGTATTATAAAAGTAAACTCATATTTACTCCAGACACGTTTAAGGACTTCCTACAGTAATATAAATTAATTTTGCTTATTGAAATAATATGAAACAGAAATGTCATATTTAGAACTGATAGAAAAAAAAAAAAAGAGTCAGTGTGAGTCCTACTCTAATTACAGTGGACACTGCATAAGGCCATTATAAGGGTTAGGTTACTATTGTAAATTAGGAAATAGTAACTGCTGAAAACATAATAATCTCATAAATAATCTAACAAATGAGAAATGAATATGACATTGTGTATTGTACATGTCATATTTTAAATGGTTTGCACATTTGTGTACATGAGTTTGAAACTGCTGATAAATTTTCTAAGATTATCAAAATCAATATTGAAAAACCCAAACTAAACAGTTCAACACAAACTCATGAGAAACATCAATGAGTGTTTCTAATTTATAAACACTAAGTCATCTTTATGATCTTAGTATAGTTAAATGTCTCTAGTCTATTCACAAAACATGAATTCAAGTGACAAAGCCCAAATCTAAAAGAAAAGGTTATAAACACTTAACTGGCTGATAATGAAAAAACACTATCAAGACACCTGAAAGTACAAAAGTGTGGAGGATTCCAAAGCTCTCTGACCATTAGGATGAGTAACCTCAAAGCTAGTGGTAGACATTTTAGCTCAATTAGATTACACAGTTAATGGCCATAATGTCAGCTAACTCAGCTGACATTGCCTGTAGTGACACAAATTCAAATGATTCCTTCCATCAGCAGAATTGCTGAAGTATCATCCCGCACAGCCAGGGCTTTGAGCAAATATCTGCCCAAAAATCAGTGCCTGGATGTATTATGACTTCCACCGGGTAGCCAAAGGAATGCAGTATTTCCCCAAATGTCCCATATTATCTTTGTTCCACGCAGTATCCAGCATTGTTTGGCATTTTTTTTTTGTCAGTCATTAGGAAAGCGTATTCATTACTCCATGTAGATATGATAAAAATGAAACTGAAAGCCAAGTCATCCACAAACTGGAAGAGGATAGATTTAGACTAGATATTAGGAGGAAATTATTTACTGTGAGGGTGGTGAGGCATTGGACTAGGTGTTTTAGATAAGTTGGGGGTGCCCCCTCCCTGGAAGTGTTCAAGGCCAGATTGGATGGAGATTTCAACAGCCTTGTGTAGTGGAATGTGTCCTGCACATGACAGGAGAATGGAAGCAGATTATCTGTAAAGTCTCCTCTAACCCAAACTTTTATGTGAAATGGTGACATAGGGAAAAATCTGCTGCAAATTATCATGCTAGGAATAATTCTCAATGTCAAGATTTGGGATCAGGTAAAGAAGAGCAGTAATTCATCTGCCCTGTCTTGGTCACTTAGAGTTGGTGTAACCATCCCTATTTCTTCTTACTGATACAAAGAGAAGCCTAGGATGACTGCTCCAAGCTTTACACATCTATCTTCCTAAACCTCACTGTATTTTTAATGAGAACATTTCCAAGCAAACTGTTATTTTCAAAATCACATAATGTCCTGGTTTCAGCTAGAACAGGGCTGACTTTTCCTTCATAGTGTCTGATCTGATGCTATGTTTTGGCTTCAGGAGAAAAACAACATTGACAACACACCAATGTTTTAGTTCTTGCAGTGCTACACATAGCCAAGGATATTTGAGCTTCTCAGACCGCCTTGACAGTGACAGAGACTGAGGGGGCACAATGATCTGGGAGGGAACAGAACCAGGACAGCCAATCTAAACTGGCCAAGGGGATATCCCATGCCATATGACATCATACTAAAAAAAAACTTGAAAAGTAGCGAGAAGTTGACCGGGGTGGGCAGCCACTGCTTGGGTACTGGCTGGCTATCATTCAGATGGTGGCAAGCAATTGTGCTGTGCATTACTTGTTTTGTACATATATGTGTGTGTGTGTATGTATATATATGAATGTATACATATGATGTACATATATATATAAAAACAGTAATTATTGTTACTATTAGTTTTTTTCCTCTTCTTTTTCCCTCTAATTAAATAGATTTTATCTTAAACCATGAGTTCTACTTCAGGTTTTTTCTCTGACTCCTCCATTCCACTGGGAGGTGGGGGGTGTGAGTGAATGAGTGTGGTGCTTAGCTACCTACTGGGTTAAACCACAACACATAAGAACAACCAAGTAAAGAAGAGTAAAAAAGAAGCAGCAAAGAGAAGATCTTTACTGAAAAATATTTACATTGCTGATTATGGGAGAAGTTTAAAAATACAAAGCCAAAAACACACCAGAGTGGTACTTTGTTGCAATTCTCTGCCTGAATTTGCCCAGCATTGATATCCACCCTGGAAAATTCTTGCTAATATTACATAACATTGAGAAGCAGCTTAAAATGGAAACTAGTCAAATTTGATACAATGTGAAGAAAGTTAAATTTTTGCCTGTGAAAGTAGAAAGTTGTTTTAGAAATGTAGACATAAATAAACTTTGCGGGTTTTTTTAATAATTAAAATTCAAATGCATATTGGGTTATGCTATAGAAATAGTATTTTAAAATAGATTTGCCTGTTTGGTTATGCTTTTGTGCTCCATGCACAATAATGTAGTTTCTCTCTCACGATTTCATATAAATAGAAAACATTTTTGTAAACATGAAGCTTTAAATAGCTTAAAGATCTAACTTATGAGATAAATACATACATTGACATTGTCTTACAACAAAAAAAGAAAAAAAAACACAATGAAATCTTACTAAAAGTACAAATCATTTGCAATGATGTAAGATTTGTGTACAGTAGTGATCTTACAATTACACCGCATTGTCAAATATGACAAATCCCATAGCACTTCAAATCTGCACTTAATTACACTGCATCAAAAGCACATCCTTGTTTCAGTTTAGAGATATGGAAGCACAGATATTTGGGTATGAAAATGCAGAAGTCCCAGGAAATAATCTACTTATCCTGCAGGTGTCATGAGCTACATTGGTTCACATTGGTGATGTTCTGAGAAGTCCTGGTAAGTCACATCATTTTCAACCTTTGCATTGACAATACATATATTTGTGTATGTATGTCTGAGAATCTAGATGCAAGTGGCTTGTAAGGGGTGAGGACACACATATTAAATATAGCAGTATATAATTACTCATTTTCCTGCCTCTAAAATGCAGCCAGCTTTGGACAAAAGATTAAAAACCTTTAACACAGTAAGTGATTTGGTGGGAATAACCAGTGACAATGTGGTACAGGAAGAGAATAATACTGTATCTAATTAAAACTGCAAGGAGAATTAAAGAAAGCAGACTGTAATTAACGAAGTTAGTATTTGGCAGGGACACCGGGGTTAACGTTCTTCCTTTTGTATAAAGTGTCATGGGATCTTCAGTGCCTGTGTGCACAGACTGGAACATGAGAATTTCCATTCATTGGGCTCAATCCTGAAAGATGCTCAACTTTGAAGTTTAAACCAATTATAAAAGCAAACTTCAGTTGAAGTACCTGAGCTTGTACTGCCTGGCTTGAGCTCAGCAGATTCTCACAAGAACCTGAGTCCTGGTGATTGCTGGCAATGTCTAAGACAAGCACTGTAAAGGCCCCGTTCAGATGAGTTTGTGACATTTGATATTTCGGTCCAAACTGCTTTGCAGGCAGAATTGTGTGATAAAGAGTTCACTACCAGACAGCTAACTGGCAATAGACAGCAGTGATTGCAGTTTGGAGTCTCCCATATCTCGTCATGGTTTGTTTTTTTTTAAGGAATACTGTTTCCTCTTTAAGAGGAATACCATAGTATTCCAGATCCTATAGCATGGCAGCTATTAATAAATATTGCTTAATTTCAAGAAGAATTAAATCAAATAGCGTTTCCATATTTTCTAGAAATGAAATAGAAGGATTCTCTTCTTATCCTATATATAATAATGCAATAAAATATACAGATAAGAGTTACTTAGGCTTGCTCACCTATAGTCCCTATAGGAACCCTATGCCACAATAGTGTTCACTTACATAGTTATATATTATTAAACTATTTGTTCATTTTAGCTAATCTTTGCGTGACGTATTTGCATTACAGTAATACAAGTCTGAAAGAATTATGACTTTATCAGTTTTGCACAGGTAGAAAATAACAGCTGAATCTTGTTTGAAAGGCAACTATACTTTTATTAATTTAAAAATTCTGCTGAATGTGGTAATGTTCAGTCTAGACAGAGACCCTAGGCTAGAATGTGTTTCTTGGATGCTGGGTTCAATTACCATAGCATCACATTTCATAAACAAACCATACTCTGTCCTAAAATGAATTAGATTTCCTATCTCCAGTACTTTGACTTGCAGTGTGTTCCAGAATTTGAATGATTGTGAAGTATTCTTAAAAATCTTTATTTTTATTTCCATTCCTGGATAAATATTATTTCACTTTTATATTCCATTAACTTATATAATTCACTTTTTAGCATCCACATTTCAGTTGCTTTTATTTTGCTAAATAGAACTGCTCATGCTTCATTAGCAAGACTTGCCATGTTGTGATTTGTCCTAACATTCCTCTCTCTACCTTTTCTGCTTTGAATTAGTTTTTCTGAACAGTTTATTTGTTTAGTGTTCTAGAAGTTTTCAACCCGGTGAATTCCACAGTGGATATTCCCTGTTGTCTCTTGGAAATCTCTCTTATGATAGACCCTAAGAACATATTTATCTCCATTTTTTTTTTTTCAGTCTCATCATTTTGATGGCTTAGGGTCATCTTCCAAGCAACTAATGTAACCAGATCTTTCTCTGTCACCTCCAGCTAATGAGCTCTCAGCTTACTGCAGACATTTCTGTTATTAGTATTTAAATGAATGACCTTGCACTATTACATTCCTTCCATTTATACTATTCTGTCATCACAGTCATATAATTCTTCCACTACAATATCCTGACCCTCTTTTGTATTGGAAATGCTTTCTATTTTTGCTACCCTGGTAAATTGTATCAGAAAATCTGTATCTTTTTGTTCCTGACTCACTAATAAAAACATAAAATAAACTGAGGCTCAGGACTGATTCTTGGAGCACTTCATTAATATCTTTTAACAAAATCTTTGTCATCTTTTTAGCCTGCCCCTAAATCAGAAAATAGTCCTGATCAATTCCTTCCTCTACAATCTGTAGATAATTCACTAATATTCATTCACAGAAAGGAAGCTACAATCAATAAATCCTGCATATGTAAGACTACATAGAAAGAATAATTCCAGTAACAAGCAGTTCTCTATTCATCCAAAAATCATGGGAGGGATGAAGGTACAAACACTTTTGAAGAGCCGATACCTTTCATGTCCTAGTTCCCTACAATATCTAAGGCCTACAATCACAAGCACTTTTCCCCATTGTCATTTAGAACATCCTGGCAAGTTAGAACAATTCATCATCCAGCCTACTTCCCTTGAGGAACCTAAGAGCAAGAAGGATGGACTTCCAGTTGGCAGATCATGTCCAGCTACCATTTCTCTCAGTCCTCCATGATCACGTAAATCTCATAAAGCACATGTATATGATCAGAAGTGTTAAAACGCTCCTAGAAAAGGAAGAGATCAGAACCTGACTTCCTCTACCAGAAGTCTTCATTCTGTCTAGGTCAAAAGAGCCCAGGGGAAATAGCAAGTGGAAAGCAAGCTGCAGGAATTGTCCTGCTAGCAGAAACTTCCTTAATTTACCCTTTTTTTCACGGTTAGTAACAGCAGGCATACAACACTTTGAGGGTGTCTACACTCCATAGGCTTTCTGCAGTAACAGAAATATGTCATACATCCAGACTACCTCATGTGTAGTACAGACAGTTCTGATGACTGTTGGCTCCAACACATAGGGTTAGATTGCTTGTACTGTACATACTGACTTGTCAAACTCAAAGAACAGGGAAGTAAAGCACATACTACCTTATTCTAAGAAGAAACTGTAGCTGCCTAACCTGAAAGATTGGGTACTATCTCAACAAGAGAATATTTCTTTTGGTGCTTGATAAAAAATAGTACTTGCTCATACTGCATCCAGATTAAAGTGTTCACATGTGAAATATTAGTACAATACTTTAATCTTGCCCACCCCTAAATATATCCCCTTTAAATCATGTTATCACTGGAACCTAATTGATAGCATCACTTCAAAGAACAGTTTTGTAAAACGAGGCTACTTCTCCTTATCCATAGAACATATGTTAGTACCCATCTATCTCAGTGTGATCCTTGCTTATTCATTTTAATTAAAAAATCAAAGGAGGGATTTTACAAAGATTTTATACTAATGTCATATGCATTCCAAATGTAGAAATCTAAATTTGGAACCATGTTCACAGTTCATTTTACATACGAAGTAAAATCAAATGTGTTCACTATTCATATTACTGGGATTCTTTCCTGCTTAGACATGATACACAAACTCAATTATTTTTCAGTCTTTGGAGTCCATAGATAAACTTCAAAATGTGCACCGAATTTGGTCAGATAGAGAATTGATCAATGAGTGTGTAATAACACGTTCATTGCAACTATTTTCTAAACAGTAGTATCTGGCATAGCAACTGTTTCCAATTTCCAACTAGGGTAAAACTGGGTTAATTCTTATATCTTTGATGTATGTTTTACTGAATTGTGACTTTTCTTCTAATTCAAAAGCATTGTAGACAGGATGAATGATTTTGTGGGTCAATAAAAGCCCTACACTCAGAAGACTGGAGTTCAACATCTGGCTTTGTTTTGCAATTGCTAGACTGCTTGAAGAAAGGTGAAAGACAGAAACTGTGATATTCTTTTTCTTGAAAATATGTGTTTATGCTTTAAGGTAGCAGAAAAGTTGCATATGCTGTTTTGAAACTGGAACAAGAACAGGTAAAGTTTATGTCCATTTTTAATTAAAATACAAAACAATTGATGTATTTGAAAATAGATGTCTTTAGTAATAATTAATATCCAAATTTTCCAGTCCCTCTTTTTATTATCTGAAAAGAACAGCAGAAAAGAAATGTATTCCTTTTCAGACTTGTTTTCCTTAGAACAAATTGTATCTCCTTCTATATTTATCTTTAACATGGTTCGTAATTGCATGCTCCTCAACCAGTAACTTAATGTTCAGATATATTATATTACATATTATACATTATGTATGAAAACTGGTTCATTTCTTATCTTCAAATAATGATCATCAAGCTGGTTCATTATTCATCAGAGAAAAATGAACTCTGTTCATTTTCCCAGTTATAGTACATTCTGCCCTGATCATATACATAGAATTACATTGTCTAGATAAATGTCTGGTCAAATATGACCAAGCAAAAGAATTTGCTGGAGAATCAACCTTTTGCTGTAAAGTTCTGTTCTTTCAGTTTTCATCTCTATTTAATTTGATTTATTTCATTTTATGTTTTATTTTTTCTTGGCTTTTCTGGTTACAAAGCTAACTTAAGAGACATGAGTCAAAAGTGAAGTGATGTCCTGGTATGTCATAAGCCAGCTGAGAGCTGGAAATAAAAAGCCACCAGGATACTGCCTCACTAATCTCTACAGTCTGAAACTCAGAAATGACAATTTAAATAAGACTGCTAGCTGTTTTACTAAGATTATTTTAATAGTAACACCAGATAATTCACTAATTCCTGGTTCCTTTCAACTTCTTCTATTTCTCTCATTATCCTCTATAAATGCATATACCAAATCATCCAAAGAGTTCCTCTGAAAACAGTGATTGGCATAAAAAAATCTGAAGAAAAATGAGGCTGAGGGGCAAGAGAAAATTCAATTTTTTTGCAGGATGTGAATTCCAGCTACTTTCCTTGAATACAGATGCTAGCATCACTATTATCACTACTTTTATCATATATTTATATTACATTCTCTGTATATCCTCTTACGTTTCACATATCATCTAAGCACATGAATACTGTCTAGTAAAGTATTCTGTGATCTACTGTGTTTAATGGATTATCTATCATGTCACACACAGGGTTTTGTTTTGGTTGGAATTCCTCTTTGCAGTGATTGTTTTCAAATATATTCAGAAGTGGTTAATTATAGTGTAAATATAAATGTATATAAAACTACTTTATATAAACTACAGTAAACAAATAGTTTATACCTCTGCTCTAAACTACTGTATAGAGTAAAGGTCACAGAAGACCTTGGTGGATGGAGAAGGTGGTGCTAAGAACAGTAAGTCTATCTTTCACAAGTGTATTTCTCAAAAACAGACTTCAGAAGATCTGTGTTTTCTGTACATTTGTTTTATCATGCAGTAAGAAACTTGCTTGTATGTATAGAACAAAGTGGCCACTATTGTTGCCTTTGAGACCACAAATCTTTTATGTAGTTTGTGTTAGTGCCATTCACAGATATTCATGAAGGTTAGCTCAAGAAACAACCACAGTTTATCTGTTACAGGCCCCAATTTGCTTAATGTAGCCTTAGAGAAATAGAGAACATCTGACATGCATTAAGGACTAAAGTTCTTGCATTGCTATGTAAAGACAAGAACACCTAGGATGCATAGGAGAGGCTGTACATCAAGGCTTTGGGATAAGATGGTCCTGACTGATGGTCCTGAAGTGCAGGGATTTTCTTCCAGATCCTGCTGCACAGAAGCTTAGAATGAGAGAGGAGTGCCCACACAACAAACAAATATATTTGTTTGAGGTGAAGGCTCAGGTGAAAACTTGTAGCAGCCTTCCAGTACATGAAGGGGGCCTACAGGAAACCTGGGAAGGAACTTACTATAAGGGCATGTAGTGACAGGACAAGGGGAAGTGGCTTTAAACTGAAAGAGGGTAGGTTTAGCCTAGATCCTAATATCTAAAGAAATATCAAATATTTAATATTTAAATATCTAAAAATATCTAAATATCTGAAGAAATTATTTACTGCGAGGGTGGTGAGATTCTGGAACAAGTTGCCCAGTGAGGTCATGGATGCCCCCTCACTGGCAGCATTCAAGGCCAGGCTGGATGGGGCTTTGAGCAACCTGGTCTACAGGCAGATGTTCCTGCCTGTAGCAGGGGTTGGAACTAGATGATCTTAAAGGTACCTTCCAACCCAAACCACTCTTTGATTTTATGATTACCTATCAACAAAAGCAGACTACAATATGATAACACATATTTGAAGTTCTATCCTTTTTCCACCAGTTCAGGATCTACTTCAAAATTCTGATTCTTAAAATTTTAAACACTACAATTTCTTGAGAGTATTGGAGTTACTTATAAGAAGAGATAAAACGCTGTTTTTACAGTTGTCATATGTGCCTTTTGTCTGTTCCCACAGACCAGGAATACAAATGAATACAGATATCTATAGAGCAAACATGAGTATTTGAGCGAACACTTTAGACTCCTCTCGTATTTAAGGAGAGACATATATACTTCTTCAGTGCAATTTATTTCATTTTAAATGTTTGATGTAAAATCAGTGAGACAAATCATAGGCTTCTGTTGCCTCTGGAAGATAAAAAGGTGAAGAGTTCATATGGGGAGAATAAATGTGAATAGTTTATAATTAGGTGTGATTAATTCAGCTTTATTTGTTGGGCAACATTTTGATAATGAGTTGACAATGATTAAATATGGATTACAAATTGTTGGGCTTTTGTTTATTTGTTTTAATTGTTTCTGTTTTTGTATTCCTGTGTTAAAATCTCACTTGCATATTTCCTTGGGCCAAAATAACTACCTTAAAGAAGGAACTAATAAGCTGATACTGACTGCATGCATTGCAGGTTGTCTGTAGGTTATTTCCAAAGACTTCCAGAGATAAGTAATTTATCTAAAAAATTATGATATCAAAACACATTCTTACCGCATTTTATGAGCATGTGAGGAGAAATACAAACCTCTTTTATCTATCCCATTCTTTTACCTCTGTTCAAAATGTTTTGAGCTCCAAGATAAAGACCACGTTTCAGTACCTCTGCAGGAGGTACAAACTATTGCATTTTTAAGAATATTTCCCTTTCTGCCTACCTGCCTTTTAGAAAGAGAAAAACTAAGAGGAAAAAAGAAAGCTTTTTTCAACTGTTTTTTTCAGAAAACAGTTCTGAGGAGCTCTCAGTTTGTGCATTTCATTGCTAGTTCTCTGCAGCTGAAAGACACAATTTCCGATCCAGTAACTTTTATAATATTGAAGAAAGGCAAAGAAAAAAATTGCTCACCAGTTTTATTTTTGAGGAGTCTATTATTTCCACAATTGCTACAGACTGTTCTTTCTCCTTCATTTTTCTTCTTTAAACTTGTAAATGATACTAGAACTGCTAGACAGAAGTTTATATGCAAAGGTGAACTTTGATTCTTCCTTGGACTTTAAGACTAAACTAGTGTAGAATGTGATTGACAAAGCATTTTCATTGATGTTATGCAGCCTTTTCAAATTACCCAACCTAAGCAAATGAGTTTGTTAATGTTTACTCTAGCTCCTTCTCTACAGTGTTGTAGCAGATTTTATAAACTTGTAAAGATTGGCAAGTGGCATCAGTACTCCCTAAATTAAAAAATAATCATATGTTTATGCAGCATAGGGCTATCTAGATCAACAACGCAAAATAGACCTTTACTGGAAAACTGATTTTATTTCATGATTTAGTATTCCCAACAATTACTGAATAAAATAGTTTTGAGAATACCTACTTGAATTTCTTTTTTCTGTATAATTCCTGGGAATAGGACAGACAACAGTTTTTGTAATCCATCCAAATGGTAGCCATAAGTATTTGAAAAATAATTAGTACAAATGCAAATTATTAATGCCATGATGAGAAACTGTGACCTCAAAGAGCTTGTAATAGAATTGAGATCTTGCAGACTGACTCTATTTTTATCAATAAATAGTGTCTCCATAAAATCAAATGCAGAATTAATAGATTTAATGAGAACTGTCTGTAGTCGACAGAATCATACATATTAGAGAAGGAAAACAACCAGCCTCTTCTGTCCTGATCTAACTTCTAACCCATTCTTGCACATCCCAAGATTTTTTCAAATGCCAAAGGAGCTGACCAAAGTCAAGCCACAAGTGAGCCACAGTACAAATGAGGATCTTTTATGTAAGCTGTTTTCCTGCAACTGTGAGAGAAGTGGAACAATCCCAACTGACCTGTCTCCAAAGCAGAGAGTAAGCAGACCAATCTCAGTGAGAGTGTACTACGAACATACAAAATGCAGTAATGCTAATGGAGTCATGAAATCTTTCAGGACCCTTCAAGAGGTGTTCTCTTGCAAGCCAACATATCCCCACAGCACTGTTGTTCCCACGTGCTGTTGGTCCCTGAAGCATGCCACTTCAGCCCTACTAACTAACAGCTAGCAAAAGCGTGCCTTTCAGGATGCCCAAGTCTTTTTCTTCCCCCCTCAGTCAGTGAATCCTTAGTTATGGGTGAGCAAATATGAAAGCAGAAAGTGAGTTAGTAAAGCAGTGTTGAAGCCACATGTTTACAATCACAGGCCTAGGAATGGAAGGAGAACCCTTTGAGGTTGGCTGATAAGGCTGAGCTTAACTTTATCACTGCTTTGCTCCGAACATCATACGCATCTTTTAATGATTTAACTGGAGGCCCCCTTTATCTTACAGGCAGCCACTTGAGTTCTGGGAGGGAGGGCAAAGGAAAGGTGGAAGCTGGGAAGAATCAGGTTATGGACAAACTATAACTATCCCTGTTATTGCTGGGCAAAACAGATAACTTCAGTGTACAGAGAAACAGATGCTTGTTTTGGTTTGTGTGTCTTTTTTTTTTTTTTTTTTTTGTACTCTATTTAGTACTGGACATGGTAAACAAATCAACAAAGAGGTGTTGTTTGTTTGTTTTTTTTCCTGGAGAAGCTTTTCTTTTTCTCCCAAGTAATCTGAAAGGACTTTTTCCATTTTGTTTAACCATTCCATACCTACTACTCCAGCAACAGTTAGCTCACCTGATTCAACAGATTATTAGTGGGCCATTGCTGGGGATTTTTTCAAGACCATTTTTATGGTAGTGCTCTCCCTCAAGCAGAATTCCTTCACTCACCACCATCCACCTAATGTATACAGAGCCTCTTTGTTTCCCTTCAAGAACACTTCTAAAAGGTCTTCTATTCTGGAGTATCAGAACAAAAGACAATTTATAATCCTTGGATATGCTCACAAAATTGAATCATTTTTAGCACTGTCCCACATAGTGCCATAGGAGAAGTCTGTGTTTTTCAGAGCTGTAGTATCTTCTCATCTTATTCTCACTATAAATCAGTAAATATCCTAATGCCTTTGATGTACGTTTTAGTGGACTCCATGTCAAGTAGTGATCATTATCCCAGTATCTACACAGTGGTTATCTAGGATACAGCAATTATTTCTGAAAGAAACCCCTGGGAAAATGCCAAACTTTTTCACAGAGATGACTGTTGTGTTTGCTAAATTACTGGTTTTCTGGTGAGTCCTAGGGCTGTATACACATATTAGCAAAACAAAACAGCATTTAGTAAAAATAAAAGGTTTCCCTGGGTCACACAGTGTCAAATCCAATACTGAAAAGCACAGATATGCTCTTTTTTAACTCTGTTCTTTTCTGGCTCTGTTCACTGTGACTAATGCTCTCCATATCTCCCTTGATCCAGCATGTTTCCTACACTTTCCTTCAGGTATTAAAAAGGATGTGAACCACAGCTTTTTGTTACCTACTCTAAACTTTCAATGATGATGTCATATTTGTTTTACATTAACAAACCTGTACATCTACATTTCATATGTTCTGAGCATATGTAATTTAATAAACATTAAATTCACAGTAGAATGTTGAAGATACTTGGGATTTTGAATGAGAATGAAATTTTGATGGAAATGAAAAATGTTTACTTTTCAAAAATCTGTTAACATATCAGCCATAAACAATATTATTCACCTTCAAAAATTCACTCATATATTCATTTCAAATGGAAACTTTGCAGTGTTGTATACGAGGTCAGGAAGATATCTATCATTCTAAATGTATTATTTAGAACAGAAATGAATTTCTTACAATATGGCTATGTATATTACTGACTGTTAGCAAACTTCCGTAAGAGTGAATTGTTGAAACTAGGAAAAGTATTATAATTTGGTTGTGTTATTTCAATTGCAAGTTTTCTTTATTAAATGTTAGACCTTTTCAGCAGAGAAATCTATTTTTTTCTTAACACTTAAACCTGATTAAAAGTAGAGATTCTAATTGTTTTACAGCTTTATTACTCTTCAAGTACATTTTTCAACGTGAACAAAATATCTTCCTTAAGTAATAGATCATATAATTTCAGCTGTATTTTCTAGACAGCTGTATAACTGGGTTTACAAATACTTTCAAAAGAATGATCTCTTGAACATGGGGTGGATCTAATCTTATCTTGTAACTCAACTTCTAAGTCATTTTAAAAGATAAGTTTATAGTATTTGGGTAGTGTTAAGAGAAAGAGAAGCACAGGCTATTCCCTATTTTGAACAATTCTTAAGTTCTTGATCAAAACCAAGAAGTTTTGTGAATTTTAGGCCAAGCACAATAAAAGACAGAGTAGCTTGTCTTTAGAAGCTATAATTTTAATAAGAGATGGAGGGATGTTCTTGTTTTCATTTCTCTGATTCTACTAATACATGACTATGATTCATTAATTCAGGGTCAGACATTGAGTCTGAGCAATTATTCACATGAGTGGTCTCATTGAATTCAATGTCCTCGTTTAATGTGTCATTAAAATGGTACATGGATGCATCTAACTAATGCAAACATCAATTCATAGCAACACACAATGGATAACACTGTGAAGTCCTTAATCCCAACCACTGTCCACTGTCTACTGAGAAAAATCAGAAATTTGGCTGTGTCAAGCTTAAAGATTTCTGGGGCAAAGAAAAAAAAAAAAAAGAAATTGAAAGAAAAGTGAAGAAAAAGAAAGAAGAAAAGATCTACCATATTCAGAAAACCAGGACACTCTGATTTTATCACTGTTTTAGAGAGACACTTTTGCACCAATTGTAGTAATCCAAGGAATGTAAAATTTAACATGTGACACTTCAGCATTGTGCTAGAGAAGGGAACACTGCCAAAAGAGAAGATGGAAGAGGCAAAGGCAGAGATGTTGCTTGACTCTTCCCACTCTGGCACAGTTTCCATGCACTGTTGAAGGCAGGCTAAATTTTGCCACACTACTGAACAGAGATATTTGGAAATATGCATTGTTCTCCAGTTTACCTAGCAACCTGTTGATTTCCTTTGTACAAACAGAAGTCAGTACATCATTACCTGACACACAGGTATTGTAGGAGTATAAAATCTTTGAAAGTAAAATGTACATTAGGCCTAAAAGCCCTTACATCTCACCTTGCTCTTCAGGAAGAGAGTATTCAATATATTTCACTGGTGTATGTCCTTCATGGCTGAAGGCAAAGACTAATGAACCTGGAATTTGGGTAGATTTATATCATCCAGTTTTAAAAGGTGTTGAGGGAGTGCAAGTCCAATTCAAAACCCAGAATTCATGCTTCCCATCACCAGTCCATAATACAACTCCTGAAAGGATCCTCCCATGTTTCACAGTAATTTCAACCAAAATAATAATTCAGTCCCCAAGGAGACTTTCTTTTCTATGTTCTGTACTGAGATGTGTAAAAATTATACTGTATTACTTTTGTAACTGCTATGCAAATGCCGGGTATTTATGGAATTATTAATTGCCACTAAAACTGGATATTGTAGTGGGCAACATGGAGATTCAGAGATCTTATCTTCTAATATACTTTTTGGTAGACAATGATGTTTGGTAACCAGAAAAAGAAATTGATAGACACTGTTTTCCCAAATGATAATGAGCATTTGTGTCTAGAAACGGTCTATTTTTCTCTTTAAATCTGTATCATGTATGAAAATTTGAGTAAATTTGTCAATCCTTTGACACTCTTTTATAAAAAAAAAAAAAAGAGGGCACAGAACAATAATAATTTTTTATTCTTGCTACTGTAAAGCATTTCATCATTGTTGTTAATATTACTCAGCAAAAGTACAACTTCTCTTTATGAAAACCAACTAATAGGGGCAACACTTGCTTCAGTACATGCCACTGAAGTAAATACATTACTCTAGGTACCACTACATGGCCAAGCTTTTATTTATTTATTTATTTTTAAGACAAGGTAGAAGAGCCTTTAAGCAAAGCTTTCTAAGGCCTTTGAGAGTACAGAGAATCTGCGTATTCATAGTGTAGCATGTGAACTACAGCTGTACACCAGAGCTGATGCTGGGCTAGAACCACAAGTTCTCAACATATTCCAGTAGCTAACCAGAACTCTTAGAACACCTCTGCCTCCACCACACTGAAATCTTTTCCTATAATATTTCTTGACAAAAAGACAGGTAGCTAAGGAGAAAGGAGAATAATCTACTGATAACACTGCTTTGTCCACTGAGGTGTAATGTGCAATTGAATAGCTCAGTGAATTTCTGTATTATAAATATGAAGACTAAATTCCACAAAATACTTACAGTTCGTTGCATCAGAAGAGGCGTTTCAGAGCAACCTATCCCTTCATCATTAAAGCTTGATTCCATATTGATTATGTCTTCAATAACCTCTTCCATCTAGTAAAATAATATTTTAAGGCCAATAATTATTATTATTGCAGAAAATATTATTCTGAAAATATATGGATATAATTGTATTTGTTACTTCAATTAAGAATTCCAGAAGTTTATATCTTAAAATTCAAATAATTCAAGTGCTCTACAAATTATTCACTTATTAAAATTCTCTTAGAGTTTTGTGGTTTAGCATAACTTCTTTCCTCACAGCCACCAACTCTCTCTTCTTTCCTAACCCCTTATTGCAACACCAAAATCAGACAACAAAAGCACGTTGCTAAGCTGTCACCGTCATCAAATGTGTCATATTCAGTGTATTGTTCCACTGGTGCAGGAAGACTGAAAGGAACCTGTGCTTCTGCAAGAGTATGAGTCACTCAAGATTTGGTACTACACACTGTTCCCAAGATTCAGAAGGCAGAGGCTTGTGTTGTGCTTGGCAGTACACTGGATATTTCTCTAACCAGCCTTCTAGACCCACTTTTGTTCTAGCCTGAATCAAAATCTGCTGAAGCAGATGGAATATATAATTATTTGAGGTGAAACAGTAAATATTGTGCAAATCTACAGACACATATATTTGGATGAGGCACAGTGTGAGTTTTCAATTATAATTTTGGTCTGATTTCTTTCAAAAAATAACTTGGAAAACATTCCTGTAAGGAATCTGTCACTCTTAACTCTGCTGTCTGCCAGAGCAATCTTTCTAGCAGCCCTCATGAGCTGTCTGAAGAGCTATAGTTGAAGGAAATGGAGCAGGCTCCATGCAACAACCAGAAATATCACTACATAGCACAGACCAGGATCACTCACAGGCCCAGAGCCATTCAATAGTCTTTCTAAGTCAGATGACACAGCATGGCTTTGAGGGTTGCTCTGAAAATAATACCTCCTATTTTACATACTTGACCCACAGAATCAGAGGCAGATGTTTGTAGTATGGCAGTAAAGGTTGAACGCTTCATTTTCTTGCTGTGTGACTGGAATGATCCCCACAAGGATTTTGGTTTATTCCAACTATCACCTTCTCAAATACCAACAGGAACAGCTCAGGAGGGAATAAGAGGTTCTTTGCAAGCAGTTGTTTTTGCTCTGGAGGATAAAGAGTTGTAATAGTGCAGGAAACAGTTGTACCTGCTCAGATATACAAGGTACTTAAGAACAGTTCCAGGACACTCTAATTGCCAGTACAAAGGTGGCCACAGAGTACCATGAAGGACATCTAAAACAATCTTTGCAGAGTAATGTTTCAAATAATCCATAATTCTGACATTAATTGTCAGTTGTCTACATAGGAAGAACAGAGGAGGCACAAATGAACCCTCCAACAAGTACTGGTTTTATCTTTCTGTTCTCTCATACTTAGTATGTATGGCATCCAAGTTTGCTCGGATTGGTCACGGGGTATTTGTAAGACTCTTCTATTAATGCCCAAGCTACGATATGGCACCTCCACTTCTTATTTCTGCAGGAATTCTCCTTTTACCTAATATGCACTATCTCTTGAAATCTACTGAAGTATTAAAAGCCATAATGATCTACATCTCACACTGTCTGAGAATCTGACATTGTATAATAGCTGTACCTCTGTTAAAATCGATGGTGGCACTAAAGTTAGCAGATCTTTACCAATTTACCCAAGATAACCCACATATAAATATATCAGCTAACCGAAAAATGAATGAGTGATTCTTTCAGTTACATCTTTAATAAGTATTTAACTTTGTTATGCAGCTACGATAGTAATATTAGACAGAAATAACTCTTATCTGGGAAAAAAAGGTTTGCATTGCTAGGTATGGATTTAAAAACCTACAGCAATATATGCCTCGTAGATAAAAAGATACAACTGTGCATTTAAATTGGCCATAGTTTAGAACCCTGATCTTGCAAAAAGCTATTTGCATGGCATTCAAGGGAATTTTTCATGTAATCAGAAAGGACTTGGGGCACATGCTCTGCAACTGAAGGCTCTATGAAAGTGAAGACAATCACCTCTTGCCCACAGTGAATACAAGGTGAATCTTGTCACATTTTCTTAGAAATAAGCAATGCCAATTCCCCATCCTTTTTTGCTAGCTTTGCCCTACCGCATTTTCATGTTCTCCTCCAAGGGCCAGCAGCTTGGTCACGGGACTCTCTGGTGTGCCAATATCACTGACTGGAGGCATGTGTCCGTTCCTAAAAATAGAGGTCACTCCTGTGGGCTGGACTGTGTGGGAGTGGGACAGGGAGAGAGTCTGGCTGGACAGCTTGGTGTCAAGGGTCAAGTACTGCTTCACCTGGTGCCGCTGGCTTTGCTGGATATGGTATCTAGACTGATTTTCCAAGTGTGTTTGTACCTGGGAAGAAATAGAAAGAATTGCTAAAGTTTCAAGCATTTGCCGATGTGATGACAGAAAACTTCAAGACAACTGAATCAGTTTTTATATCACTGGGTAGAATCATTATAAATCTCAAATCTTTTTTTAAATGTTACACACTTACAAATTTCTTTCTTATGTGCTAAATTGCCTGTATATATGGGAATAAACCCTATGAATAATTATCAAGTAATAGAATAGAAAATAATAGTTCAGCTGGGAGGGACACGCTAAGATCATCAAGTCCAACTGCCTGATCATAAAAAGCCCTGAGAAGAGACAAGAAGTGTACTACACATTTTTCTTTTCCCATCCAAAACTGATCTTTGTTGGAATCCCTGATCATTGCAATCAAATCTACAAGCACACACAGATACTCTAAAGTTACTATCACAATGTAACTACACTTTTGTACTTAAACAGCAAATAAATATATAAAGAACAACATAATGCAAACAACTTCAAGATCAACAGAATTCATTTATCCCTAAACCCACATTAGGCTCACCTTGTTATAAGTACAGTCAGTTAAATGAGGCATTGTTACCCTTTCACAAAAATAAAACAAAAATAAAGAAATGCACAGTACAAGATATAGCCCTAGATGATCATTCACTATCTTCAAACAACACAGTTTTCGTGAAGTGCCTCTTGAGGACAGATCACTTTTTGAGTTGGTATGACTTTATAAACCAAACGGTCATGCCAAAATGGCTAATTGAGTCAGACTTTGGGCTGTCCTTTGGTTACAAAGATTGACAGTTACTACTTCAAACAGTTCTCATCTCAGATCAATGTCACATTCCTGCAATTTAACTACTGGAGGAGCACTGCATACACAAACTCCAGTCATTTCAGCTCGGTGACTTTCTCCTTTAGCTATGGCATGACTGGTCACAGATTTCTTGTAATAAATTTTTCTTAAATGGCCTCTGTGTAAGCATGGTTAATATTTGTTAAATAATAGTACAACTTGCTCTGCAGCCCTTATTTTGTTTTCAAAAAATTCTGTCATTTAAACAAACTTCTTTTTAATCTCCTAACATACACAGACAGAGATAAATAGTCCACAGAAGGGGTTTACATTTAAATTAACTATTTTTTTTTTTACATCACAGTAGTTGCTTTATTTTTTAATTGTGTTACAGTGGCGTGTCTAAAATTATTTTAACTATGTTTCTTTATATTTTCTAGTCATATAAAAAGATTAAGCCACACAGTAATGAATATAATATTAATTATTTTTATGCAAGTCTTAAAGTCACAATATTCCAGTAAAACTGTAATATAAAATATTAAACACATTGTTTAGATTGTCCCCTGTTTCATGTTAGGAAGCTATGCACCCCTTGTAAGAAAGAACTAAATGTGCATTTGAGATTTACTCAGATTATAATATTATTTGTCTTGATCATTGTCTCACTTAGTGTCTACAACACTAACTCTAGGAAGCGTATAATGCAGAGTTAATTTGAGCTCTATCATTTTTTAGCAAGGATGATAGCTTCTTCAGCTTCAATAAGGTTTGTGCTCACACTGAAAGTTAGACAATCAGGCTGCTTGCTAAATTAGAATACTAAAAGGAAATCATGTCAGTTTAACAAAAGTATTAGTTTGAGGCACTGAAAGATAGAATATATGTCCCATTGTATAGAAGGAATTTGCTGTAAACCTGTTTTCTGTTGCTGTATCATAAGAACCCACAGATACTTCTTGTTTGCACTGAATTCTGAAGTCACAGAACACACCTATAATCTAGACCTTCCCTGCCCAAACCAATGAAGATCTCTTTCCAGCAATGAAGAACACTCCAATCTTAACAGCTTTGAAAGCACAGTTTCTTTGGATAGTACAAATGGGACAGAATCAAAGCACAGACTACAAATATAATTACTGCATTTTACCCTATCTGCTTTTTTCTCTTGAATGAGGAATGAATTGTTTTCTTAAAATTTCTACAGGCCTACCTGAAGCAAGAAATCCAGAATATTGTATAACTTCAAATTAAATAGGAGACATAAGAAATTTGCAATATCTTAAGTCTATGTTACTTTGTTTAAAAGTTTGGGATTTTATTTTGTTTAAGTTTTGCTTACAGACAGAAATTTAAACAGAAATTGATTTGCTGAAAAGTGGGTTGCTTTTTACTTTCTCTGGACTCCAGATTGCTGGTGGCAGACTGAAAGTCTGTGCAGTCAGGTTGCCTGGTGAACCACTACTCTGAGAAAGAAATCAAGTAAAAAATCACTATTATTAAGAGCATTAATCTGATCCGACATTCTTTCAGTGCTTAGATCCTGTCAGTAGTGTCTTCAATTTTCACAAACAAGAAAAAAATTAAACTCCACTGATAGGACCTCTTGGTATGGTTTTGCAAACCTCTTTATGCCCTTTACGATGCAAAATGCAGACATTTTAACACAGCTCCATTGGGGTTAAAAGGGGATCTATGCCTAGATTTTCAAAAAGAACTTCAAGTTGCAATCCCTAATCATAATTTTATTTCTAAATAACTTTGCGAAGTCAATGTCAATAATAATAAGTCAAGACCTTTTGAAAGTCAAATCACTGTATAAAGGCAAAGCAGAACTGAACTCCTATTTTTACAGTCATATTTCTAATGTATAATAAATGGGGAGAAAAAGTCATGTTATGCTAAAGGAATGTCAAGAATGCAAAGTCAAGCTCTCTGGAAATTAGAAATGACAGCTCCTGCCCATACAACATGTGTGAAATGGGAGAGGAAACTCAAAACTTAATAATTCTATGAAACCTCTCAATTATCAAGTATGATCAGGCTATTGTGTGCTGGAGAATTTTTATTATCTTATTCAGTAATATTAAGCTCAGTCTAGGTTTTCTGAATGCTTTAAATGAAATAAACATTTAAAAATAACTTTTACCATAATTACAAGCAATAAACTTTCTATTGATTTAGAGCTTTCTTTTAATCATTTTAAAGGAGTAGTTAAGAATTGGCATAGGTTGGCTGGAGTGGCTGTAAGATCTCCATCCTTGGGGATCCTTGGCTGGACAAGGCCCTGATCTTTTGAGGAAGACAATAAATCTAGAAATAGGGAACTTTGAATTGGTAGCATTTAAATATTCAGGTTAGAGGATCAGTAAAATAAATGCGAAAAACAAGATAGCTGAAATATCACTCCCACATGTAAGTAGTCCTACAAGACAAAGAGCCTATGTATACATGCTTTAAGCTGTTTTGAGGCATTGAACATATCTTAAATCTACCAAATAAGGTCTCTGTTTATCTGACAAATGGGAGAAAAAAAAAAGATATCAGGGTAAAAGCATCCCCCTATTTTGCCCAATAATCCCAGTACAGTATCCTCCAGCAGTGTTGGAAATTCCAGCAGAAATTTTTTTAATTCCTTATCATTTAAGGAGTTTCTTATAGTCAGTGGTAACATTTTGTCAGAGAAGGTGCTTTTTTCTGTTGTTTTTTTCTTTCCTTATATAATAATCATATTAATAATTTATTTAAAGCAAAACACCTTAAAGGAAGACCTCAAGATGTTTTTCAGGGCAGAGAATCAAGACCACCAATGTCTCTGTGGAACCTGGGTTCTCGTTCCTGAAACAAAATAAGCAGTTCTCAGTAGACCATTTGCTACTAATCATCTCTATGTCTTCCCAATTTTTGTGAAATAGATCACCTTGCTCCTTGATATGCCTGATTCTGGGGAAACCTAAGCAGAAATAAGGACTCACTGGCCAGCTGAGGAACCAGGCAGATTCTGACTGCAGGGAGAGAAGAGCCTCAGACACAGCCCAGGACAGAGCTGTTTTGCTGACACATCTGCTTAGTTGTCAGCAAAGTTAGTGGTCTGAACCTTCCTGCCAAGGGCTCCTGAAGTTATATTGCCTATTGTGTGCACATAGGCGACAAATCTATACAGATAAGTGATGGTTTCCAACCGTGTGATTCTATGACTCTGATTCTGACAAGCCAATTCTGAGAACAGGAACATAACTGCCTTTCAGAATTACTGAAAGAGTCAAACTTCTTCATTTGCACTTTCTAATCTGAGTACGTCCTCGTGTTGTAAAACTGTGGTAGTGTTATGTAATATCTTTTCCCACACTCACATTGCTCTTTCTTTTGTTTCTAAAAATTCCACAGTATCATAACTAGGTCTTCAGTATATTTACACCAATGATTTTACTTCCACATTTGCTGATGAGATTTTTCCATCAGTTAAAAAAAAAAAAATAGTATGACAAAAGTAAGAAAAGTGCACATTTAGGAGACTTAAATAAAGCATGAATCATGCCAACGATATTCCAGTATGTAGCAGTGCCACATACCATACTGGTATCCCACCATGGGTATGCAGGTGATACTCGCAGTGTGCTAGCCCAATATCAGTCCAGGGAAAAATAAAGGGAAAACTGAGAAGAGATTCAATTAATAAATTATTAAATGACAGGAATATAATTAATGCTAGTCAACATAGCTCTGTGGAAAATAAGCCTTGTCAAACAAATCCTCTTCTGTTCTTTGATGAGATTTCAAGTTAGGTTGCCAAAGGTAATGATGTAGGTACACTTCAATTTTTGTGTGTCTTTTGACGTAGTATCATTCAATATTCTAATTAAAAATATAGCACTACACAATATCAACAAAGTGTATTTTAACTGGATTAAGAGTTGGCTAACGAATATGCATAATAAAGCAATCAGCAAATGACTGGCATCAGAAAAAGGGATCTCTTCACAGTATTCAACATTTCTGTCAGTATTTCTACAGCTACTGACCTGCTTGAAACAAAATGTGTTCCAAGTCAGTAAAATATGCATATTCTGAAAATATATATATATATGTAAATATATGTATAGGATGCAACACTGGAAAAAACTGAATGGAAAATTGAAAGCAACAAATCTGGGTAGCAACAAACCAGCAGCTCAGCAGGAGTGCCCAGATGATGTTAAAGCAGGATGGAGAATTTGATGTAAACGAAGTAGTGAATAGGAGCCTGACTGTACTCTGCTTTTATTTACTGCTCAGAATTAATCAGGTATGGAACCTCCAAATACGCCTATTCTAATAATGTTTAAAACATAGTTGAAAATCTGAAAGGATACAGAATGGAGCTACAGAAGCATTTGAAGAGTAAGAAAAGTGTCTCAACGAATCCTTAAAGAAAAACCACTACTTTCTTGCTGTCAAACTAAAATTTGTGAAATGAGTGTGGGATGCTGAATCTGAGAGGGGTTTTAAGCTTACTCACAAAGTGTGGAAAAAGCCACTGGCCACAGGCTGATGTTAAGCAAGGTCACACTGGAAATTAAGTGAATAGACAGTGAAATATTCAAAAGGAAATACTCTAAATTTTGTTTTCTTCAAACTAAGTCTCAGTGACTTTGTGGAAGAGATGCGTTATCCAAATCCAATATATACTTTTGTCAAAAATATTATTGGACTCAAATTTGAGTACTAGGTTAATAACTGAATGGAGCACAATAGCCTATGATTTTCTAGGAATTAAAATGAGCGGTCTAATAGCTCTCTGTTTGTTTAAATTTTATAGAACTTTGGATTTGAGAACTGGTTATTACAATATCAACTTAATGAAAATTCACTCTGAATTTAATAAATGTTTAAATGTCTGTTAGAAAAAATATGTTTAAATAAAGTCAAAATATGCTGGACAGAACAGTAGACTTCATTTATGCTGGATGTTAATTTGTTCCAGTGTTTTTAACTGCTCTTGAAGTAAAATTTCTCACACTGATCATATCATTTATCATGTCCTGAACACAATATCTCTCTGAAATTGTTTGAGTTATGGCACTTCATGTTCTTTTCAGTCACTGTACCAGAACATAAGCATCTAATTATGAACTCTTTAATTATTAAAATGCTCCGCAAGTACCCAAAAAGTCTAATTCCATTTTAAGATAAGAAAAACAGCCATAATACAGACATTTCTGACAACTTTCAACTGGATTTTTAGTTAGAAAAAATTCTGCAATTTTCATGATGAAATAATCCTTTATCCTTTTTAACTTCTGTTACAAACGAACGTCAACTGTTTGTTTGTCCTGCTTTCTCTATTAGACTTTTTAGAAAAGCATGTTTGTGAAATTATTTCATAACAAAATGAAATTTCAACTTAGCAATTATACGCTTCTGTTCAATCTTGAAAACTATCACCAAATAATGTAGCTGTTCACTTTAATGTTTCGTATATAAAAGCATGTGTGATTATGTCAATTAATTACTTAAGCTAAACACTGTAATTAATTTTTTAATGTGAATATTTTTCTTATTGGAACTTTGATCTGACTAGAGGAGACCTCCATTAATATGCATGAAGAGAGAATACAAAGCAAAAGACATCCAGTCTGGCAATTCAGAGCTGTGTGTTTAGTTGATGCCTTACAGTAGCTTTCAAGTTTAAAAAAAAAGATCTCATGTGACTCTAATGCACTATTTTTCATCTTGTTTAACCTTTGACATCATATTCATCAGGAACTTATGAATGTTCTTTCAAGGGTGAAGAGACTGAAGAGGAAACATTTAAAAGTTCTTTGACAAAGGCCTTGTCTTCAACAATGACTACTGTTTTCTGTGCTTTAGCGTATCAATGTCCAAAACTAGCAGATAATTATAAACATAGGGTAGCATGGGAGTATTATCTTTCTCATTGCCAATCATTATGAAAACCAAGATATTTTCTGTTGTATCTATATTAAAAAATGCCAAAACATATTAATTTCACAGTTCCATTCTTAGACAGCTGCATATATGTACATTTTCAGTTATTACAATACTACAGAAAAAATACTATAAATATATATATTTTTAATTTAAAAGTGGCTATCTCTGTCACATGCACTTCAGGTGAAAGGAATCATTGGCACAAAACATGGTACAACAGTAGAGTATCCAGTTGTAAGACATGAGCATAAGAAAGAGTCCTTGTAATTTGAAGGTAAATTTAGGAAAACAATTAATTGTGTGGTTAACTCTTCTTTAAATCACAGTAAATTGTGTAATGTGTAATGTGTACTGTAAAAAAACTAAGCCTAGCATTTCCCTGAACAAGATCAGAGATACGTACACAGTAAAGTATATGTATTAAAGACTTGAATTTCATGTTCCAGCTCAAATGGATCTAATAGTTATTTGCATTTTGCACCAGTCCTCTTCCTTTTGGAATTGGTCTTTTCTGAAATCAGAAAATGAAGGAAGCCCTTTAAATAAGGTATAATCAGAAAACACTAATTCCAAACGCAATTCTAATAAAAAATGGGGCGAGATTCTCTGTTTTGTAAAAGTTACTGCAACAAACTTGTCTTCTTACATAATGTTAAAGTCCATTGTTTAACTACAGTTCGAAAAACAGAAGCAGGGATGGGGGAATAATACTTAAACTACACAATGCATTTGCACCAGGAGAGAAAAAAAACAGAATGTCATTTCTGCAACATGCTGTGTGATTGACCTATCATTTCAAGCACAGGTTTTAGAAAGTTTTATGAAACAGGTTTCCACAGGGCTCTGCTGACATCAAGCATCTTGCAACATCAGAAGCTGAAAATAGGATGTGTTCTTAACAAAGTGTTTACAGTGGAAATACTAACTTTGAAGATGAGAAGTGCGTGAGTAGATCCAAAGGCAAGCAACAAAAATGATCAGTGATTGAAAGGAGGGGGAGTATTTACTTTTAGAAGAGAAGGCTGTGAGGGAACTTAATAAGAGTCCTCCTGTCTTCAAAAGACAGTGGCCAGGCAACAAATTTCTATAAGAAGCGAATAGGCCAAACGGTAATATGGCATTAAATGTCAATAAAAGTGAGTCTGACTAGATACCAAGAACAGAGTTCTCAGAGTAAGAACAGTGAAACACTGGCAGAAGAAGGGAGATGAGAGAGTTCAAAAATCAAAAGCCTTTAAATTCAGACAAGCATACTAGGAATTATAGGAGTGTGCAAAAGTGGTGAACCTTCCTGAATGCACTTCAGCCTTACATTTTCAACCAAACCCACCCTGCCACCAGAGCAAATACAGTGAGACTTGGCCAAACATGCACCAAAAAAAAGTTGTGTGGTTCAGCAAATTTATTTCAGTAAGAAATAAACAAAAGTAATGTGGCAAAAGAGCTGTGAAAATGACTTTGGAGAAACCAGAGTTGGCTGAGAAAACTCTCTGAACAGTATAGGCACTAGAAGAGAACGTCTGTCATGGAGGGAGGCAGCAGAGCTCTCACGGTTATAGCTGTTGGAGACTAGATCATATAGCTACCCATTTCCTGACAAATCCCTTTGCAGATGCAATGATTTTGATGGCATTTCCCCATTGTGGTATTCTCTAGCACTCACAGAGCATTGATGGAGCTTAGTCCTTTCAGATCCGTTCTGTGCTAACCTCCTTGTGCAATCAGAAATGAGTTGGGGGAAGCCAACTACCTGCACTGAGCATCTACAGAGACACTATCAAAGCAGGCACTTCCATTTGCGCTGGTATACCTGAGACACTCTTGGCTTCTTAATTGAACTCCTGCAGTTAAGATACACATACCTCTCATGGCTCCTTATCCATCACCAGCTTGACTTCTGAAGAAAGGATCCCTAAGGTCTTAAGGCCAGCTTGTCATGTTTTAAAATAACAATGAACCTCAATGACTTTGTGGTCTTCACTGGCAGAAAAGACTCAAGATTTTAACACTGTGGTATAAAAACAGCCTATAAAGTTAAGAAAAGCAAACTACAGGAAGTATTTTTACAAAACTATCCCTTTGATTTAGTTAGAATTTAAGCTGGAAATCTAAACTGTGAATAAAACCAAGCACTGCAGTTAATAGGCCACACAAGAATAACAATGGATCACAATCAAATTATGAAACTCTGGCTAATATCCTTACTTTGACTCTGCAGTGACCCTGTCCATGTTCTCATTGATTCATGACATCTGTGAATATAATAAATCTTTACTGTTCCAGTTCCTCTTTATTGTTGATTTTATTAAAGAACAGTGAATGTGACTCTTGCTCTTCAAGGATGGCAAGAAACTTTTTGCACAACTATCTGTGTTTAAAGAGCTGGTTCCTGATGCCCTTACTTAACTACGTGCCTCTGTTTCCAGAAGTCATTCTAATTAGGTCAGCCAATAAGATGCTATTAAATGAAAAAGAGGCTGTTAGACTGGTATTCTAGGAAATCAGTTTTGAATATGAAAAGGATAATCTGTTTTTTAGTTCATCTCTGCTAATGAATACAGTTTGTTTGGCCCTTCCAAATAAACAAAGCAGAAACATTAGAAATTCTTCAGTATATGTCAACTGCAACAACTACTACAGATCGATAGAAATTACAGTCCTTGAAGTATGGCAAATGCATAACTAAAACGATGCATCTAATTCAAAGGTTCAATATTTTCTGACAAATACCATGTCAAAACCGAATCTACTCCAAAAAGTAGGATTAATATAACACTGAATGATACAGGAATTGGGAATAATGCTTGCAATCATAACAGTTTATATTTTTACATCAGCATTTTTAATTGGAGATAAAAGCATTCAGAAAAGTCAAAAAAAGTCTAAATTGTTAATATATATGTTTATTGTGCTTTAATATCCAAGGCTGAGGTATAGAAAATAGGTTTAACATGACAGAGAACCAACACATATGTATACTACATTTATCAGTAGGTAAGAAAGTCAGGTGCCAGAAATTTGAATAGGATGAAGCAAAAGAGAAAGAAAGAAAGAAAGAAAGAAAGAAAGAAAGAAAGAAAGAAAGAAAGAAAGAAAGAAAGAAAGAAAGAAAGAAAGAAAGAAAGAAAGAAAGAAAGAAAGAAAGAAAGAAAGAAAGAAAGAAGGAAAGAGAGAAGGAAAGAGAGAAGGAAAGAGAGAAAGAAAGAAGGAAAGAAAGAAGGAAAGAAAGAAGGAAAGAAGGAAAGAAGGAAAGAAGGAAAGAAAGAAAGAAAGAAAGAAAGAAAGAAAGAAAGAAAGAAAGAAAGAAAGAAAGAAAGCAAGAAAGAAAGAAAGAAAGACGATTGGTGTGACAGCTAATTTAGTCAATTTTTGATTAGTTTTAAAAGACAATGGCTCTTTCTTAGATTTCTAATTGTTTTCATGTGACCACAGCCATCCCCTTCTTATTTGTATCTCACTTAGAAGGCTAGGAGAACTCAGAGGTAAGTCAGCCTGGAGAAGTAGGAAGAAGGATCATGGAGTATTAGATTACTCAATGTTTGTTGCACTTTTTTCTGAGTCCACAGGGGAGCAGATATTGTAACATTTGAGATGAAGTGATAGCAGTAATATCTCTCCAGATACAGAGATGGCAAAACAGTTCCAGAAGCTAGACCTGAAAACTGTATGTTTCTGGCATGTAAAGATAAGGACATCAATTATGAGAAAAGGTGTTGATGTGAAAAAAAAAGAGAGGAAAATAGTATTTTGGTATTTGAATATACGTATATTTCTGAGGAAGGAATATGGTTTTTGTCCTTACTTCTTAATTTCCTTTGATAAGGCAGATTTGTACACAGACAGTGTTTGTAATGCTCTTTCAAAGAAGTTTTTCATTATTTGGAAGCACAAGCTAAAGAAGAAAATAACAAACTGAAAACGCTGTCTAATTCTGGCCAGTTGTTCTTCAAAACTGAAGTTCAAAATGCAGTCATTTTGGGTAAAAACTTCAGTTTTGCCTGTTTCTAATTTGAATGATTCATGCTAAGGGGACTACATATATTTCTCCCCCAGAAGTGAAACCCATAGGTTGAAAAGTGCATTCACTTTGTTAAATAATGGGTGATAATTTCACCACCAGATGATAGAACTGCTTATTACTAACTCCATTTTTTTGTTTCAGTCCTACCTCATTGCAAAAAGAAATTGTTCTAAGGTACGTATCCCCCAACTCATACATTGCAAGAATGGTGCAGAAAGGAGAAACCAAAGTTGGTGGCATAAGACAGTTTGGTAAGGTAGATTCAGAAAATCACAGAATCATTTAGGTTGGAAAAGATCTTCAAGATCATCAAGTCACATCATGGAGGACAATCTATTGGTTGAGATTTTTTTGAATGCAACATTTAAGTCCGTGAAGCATTTCAGTTTCAATAAAGACACAAACAAAATCATCCTCAGCCTAAGAAATCTGGTGTCTAGTACTTTTCTCTGTCTCTGAATGATAAAGAGCAACCTTTTGAATCTTAGGATCAGCTTCACAATGTGGTGTTTTATTGCTGTCATTTTGTGTATGTGTGGGTGTGTGTGTGTGTGTGCGTGTGGGTGGGTGTGTGAAATCAGAGCAGAACATAATTTTGAGCCAGCCTAGAATCTGAGCGCAAAGTTTGTTGTCACAGTGGAGGAGTAGATTAGGGTAGTTGGCAGTAGTAGGTGACATTTCCATGAAGACAAGAACAGGATATCAAGGACAGCCATACAAGTGGTAAAAATAAAAACAAATATTTCATATATATTGTTAAGTGTTTCTTTTAAACCCACCTGCTCCATTTTGTGTTAAAATATGCTCTATGACTGCAAGTGGCAATGTGTCTGACCATGCTCATGCTTCAGCATGCTGTTGCATATCATTCATGGGAATAGCACACATTGCTGTCAACACTTGAATACTAACTAAAAATCATTATATTCTTTCGGCAATGCATTTCCACTTAGAGTAGTAACAGTGGATTTACAGTACAGTAATTATGTTGCCTTGAAATTTTATAATCATTTCACAAGATTTATATTTGTCATTTAAAAAAAAAAAAAAAAAAAAAAAGGCAGAGAGAGAATTATATAAAGATCCTAGAAATTAGTGGGAAAAGAACCCTAGTGTGACCAGGAGTTATAATTAATATAATTTGACTTTTTAAAAATGTATAATTCATTAGGGGAAGTCTTTTCTGAATTAGAGTTTTTTATTTTGAAACTGAAAGCAGGCTTTTCAGCCTGACACTGATGAATATCTAAGAGGATGCCAAAAGTTCATTCAGAGAACATTTAGAGAATGCAAAGCCCCCAAATACTTTTTTATTTTTTATTTTTTGCTGTACTCCACAGTTAGCTGGAAATCTCACAAAAATAGCATAATTGGTGCTTGCAGTACTTAACTGAGCAAGCGGTGTTGCCTTTTGACATACATTTTACTTAATCTTAGTTAACCATGTTGCATTCAGCAGTATCTCAAATAGTTAAAAAAGAAAAAAGAAGATATTATACTTTCTCTAATGTACAGCAGACCAAAATTTAGTTCCTTTTCCAATTACTTGAACTCTGAAATCAATATTTAAAAATCCTTAGGATTAAAACTGTTTTTAAAATGTCATAAATAGAATCAGGAGATAGCCCAGCAGAACCAAGCACCCATCTGTCAGTGTTACAGATGGCATCTCCATTTCAATTCAGGTACAACAAACACTTAGTAGACACTACAGAGTAGGAGACAGAATAGTGCTATTAGAGTAAGCTCAAACTAGTCAACAAATTCCAGCCAATATCCACTAAATTAAAGTATGCTATATAACAGAAACTAATTGATTTTAGTAAGATTAATGAAAAGAAACTCCCAGTTTAGTTAGTTTAAAAGAGAGCTCTGTGTAGAATGGACGATTATTACTGGGAAGTCATTATTGAGAGAATTAATTATAAGCAGTATTAATTATAAGCAGTACAGAACAAGAAAAATTAAGTCTTTCAAATGCAATAGTCCTAATGTGGAAAAGAATGTACGAGTTAATAATAAGTGAGGTTAGAACTGTCTAGAAAATCATTGTTGTAGTTATGTATCTGTATAAAATCTTTCTGCCACCAAAATTAATACTTTCCTGATTGAAAAGTAGGAATCCTTCTTTTTTCATGATGAAGAGAAACTGGTGAAAAGAATTATCATTAAAAAATATATATTGTTGAGTTAAACAAAGAAGCAATATAGAATATTAAATACATCTACATATGGTTTTGTCACTGGATTTTCTTACTTTCTTCTCATTTTAATAATGATAACAGTATTTTAGTCTTCTGCAGGTTGCCACAGAACTTTCAGCAGGAAAATATACCACATTATTTATACTCCAACAAAGTGATGTTCTATGAACGTTAAACAGTAAAATTTAGGAAGAGTTTATTAATACTAGCAAGTTTATTCAATTATCAAGTGCATTCACGCAGTTATCAGTATAATCAATAGGTCACATTAAAGAAAGAAGGCAATTTGCTTTAGGAAGATGACAGTTAAAACTATAATTCTAACATATATGCAAAATAAAATTGATTAGGTTGATTTTCATCACTCATTTTGAGTGCAGAAGCATTGGTGCACCAGTGTCTTTACCTACCGCCAGAGGCTGGATTTCTGTCAGCACTATCACCTCTACAAAACACTGTCGGCCTGGAGCCCAGGGACATGAACACAGCAGGGCAAACAAGAAAAGACCAGTACAAATCTGACCATGAATAATGTATGTCACTGCTTGTGTATACCCAGTTGGTTCAAGGGAGAGAAAGGAGAAGTGGCTCAGAAGGGTATTTCCTTTACTCTGTCTGGAATTTCAGTTAAGGAAGAAGAAATGATACAGCACTTTCAAGGAAAGTAACTTCCTATCTGCGTCTTAAATGCATTATTAACTGAAAAATAGATGCTGAAAGAAATCAATAGCATTGTAGTATGGCTGTGTTAGTAGTTTTCTTCAATCATTTTGTCATTCTGTCATCAATTCTTCCACTCAAAAGGCCACAAAATCTAAATACAGAGGAAGAACAATTCCTAACGCAATCTCTTACTATCATCTAGAATAAGCTAATTTTCTTTGCTTTAACTTCAGACCCCAGGATTATTCTGAACCTAGTTCATACTCTCAATATATCCTGCACAGTTTCAAAGTAGCTTAACAACATGATTTACTGAGATTTATCTGGGCTCACTATCTTTTCCATAGCTGGATGCAGAGTATATGTATGAGATTTGTATTTTGGTGAAACCATTATTTTTCTCAGTCAAGACCAGATTTTATCCTTACATTTTTGGTCCTCAGGAACATCCCACTGAATCAGATACATAAATCTTGTCAAAGTGAGGAAGACTTTCACATTGAACACTGATGGATTGAACATTGTACCAAAATTTGGCCTCTGATTTTAGTTGCACTGTTCTCTGAGCTGTTCATATACCTTATGTCTCCTTTGACTACAGCTGCTATGGTACATAGCTCACTGTCACAGTCAGGGTGGTCTCTATGATGGACAAGATTATCCTTCCCTAAAGACTATGAAATCCCACTATTTGGAGCGCAGATTTCTTGCTGCCATTCTCCAGGGCTGATCTCTATCAGAAGTAGTTAGGTTGTCACATTAATCTGTGCTTCACCAGCCCAGATAAATTTAACCCACATTTTTCAACTCCCAAAGAAAAACTTTCATGACAATAACTAATGTTTAACTTTCCCTTCTAAATGCATACTTTATTTTATATATTGTCTTTTCAAAAAATATTTGTAGTGCAATTGAGTAAAAATTTATATTTGACAAGGCAACTGAAAAGATCCTGTTGAACTATCTCCTTAACCCCCTTTTCTGTTGCATGAATGTCTCCATGAACCTTGAATGAGAAGAGCATATCTATATCAATGAAAAATACTCGTCACCTTAGATTTGCAGATGGCATTATCTTATTTTCTGGGAAGCTCTGAGGCAATGTTCAGAACTGAACAAGAGCAGAAAACATTGACCTTGGATGAATAGGTGCAGAAAAACAGTTTTAATACTCTTATGAAAGAAGAGTAAACTACAACTAAGAAAAATTAGAGAAGCTAGACCAGCTAGGTAGATTAGAGTGACAATGTAAGTAAAAAAAAATAGGGTTTAAGAAAGAGCAGTCAGGAGACTGAACAATAGAAGGAACATTAAGTTCAGTTTCTGCTTAGAAGATATTTTGAGTATCTCTGTATTCCTACCCAGAATTCTTGAAAAATAACAACCATCACCAAAAATATTGGAAGAAAAAAAGTAGCAAGGAAAAGAAAGATAAGTCTGCCATCATAATGAAAACCAAATAACCTTAAAAGAAGAAAAGGAAAATCAAGATGTGACAATTACATAATTGTCTAGGAAGTAGACATAACGATGAACAGACAGTGCTGGAATATATGCAGAAGTTTAAATCATATGCAAGCTTTCTAGTGGATAGCTTAGTTAGGTGCCAAGTCTAAAACTGGTCCTAGCAGTGAGAAGCATGCTCCCATAATAAATGTAAAACACTGTTGTCTCAGTTTGACTCACACACAAAGCCAAACATTCTGCATTTTGATGTATAAAAATGCTTAACTATCAAGCAAAACAAATAGAACATGTTCAACATAAAAACTCTTGGATTCAGAAAATCCTGGTTAGCTCACTGTATATTTGCACTGAACAAGGGGACCTGATGTCACACGTGAAGCTGAATGGGCCACAGGAATACATCATCCAGAAATTCCTTTGCCAGAATAGGCTGCAGATCACATGAAAGTTTGCCAGCAAAACAAGAAAATGCTCCTTGCAGAGCTTTTCAACCTCTTATGGATCAAAATTAAGCCTGGTTGGTTTGTTGATAGCATTTCTTCCAAAATGAAAAATTTTGGACCTGACAGTGAATAGGTTGGTAAATACTTTCAATCTCTAACTGCTTCATTAAAGCAAATTCCTGTATATACTTTTTCCACATGTAAGGCCATACTGGAACAAGAGTGTCATTGTTTAGAAGACATATACAGAGACTTACTTAATCTAAGTTCTATGTCAGTGTGCAAAAACTGCCATGGATTGGAGGAGAAAGGTATTTCATGAGAGCCCTGAGTGACACCTGATTTGGCTGTGCACTTTGTTTCAAATACAGCAAAGTGAGGGACCCCAGGAAAAGATAGGGTTCAGAATAATTCAATAAAACCCACATAAAACTCAGTATAAAACACTTTTCTCTCTCAGTCCCAGAATATAGATCTCAATTTCAGTGTCATGGGTACTCATTTATAGTAGGATGTAGGCTTCAATAATAATTTAATTTTATAAGATAGATGAACATAATTAATAGTTTTATATGTGTTCAAAGCTATGTCAGTTGGGGCTTTAGGTAACCTACCTAGTAGAAGATATCCCTGTCCATGGTAGAGAGATTGGTCCAGATGATCTTTAAAGGTTCCTTCCAACTCAAATCATTCTTTAATCCTATGATTACAGTAAGAAGTAGCCTGCTCGGCAACAGGAAATTTATATAGCTTACATATTACAATGTAAGTTTATATATTAGAATAAAGTTTTAGAGGATTGCAGGTTAGGCAAAGAAGTCACCTTCTGGAGTTATGACCTTCTCTATTTACAAGCAATGAAAGTTGAAGGCTATCTCTCCTTCCTCCTGAGTCTGAACTCAGTATCTTCAACAGTGCAGGCAAGATGGAAGGTAGGCACAAAAGTAGTAGTTGATAAGAGGTGATATGAAGAAATAAATGTGCTTAGCAGTTATTAATTCACAAGAATCACTTTTTTCCTTCCATTTTTCTGATCCTCTAGAACCCTTTGTCACTGTGTAGTTTTTGATTTCACAGTCAAGTAGTTACATTTAACCCTTATTTCCAGTTTCAAAATTTAACCCTAGTTAAAAGAGTTTTTTCTCTCTTTCATCTTAAATTGGAGGGGATTGTGGGGGAGAGAGGAAGGAGAGTGGAGTGACTGTTTTGGTCTAATCACTGCTACAAGAATGTTTTATCATTGCTAATACCTTCCTAGGCAATCATCCAGCAATTATTCCCATTTTTCCTATTTTATCCTACCAAGATATTTCACTGATTTTAGGGAAATATTCACATGAACAACTATCTGCTGGACTTAAGCTCTGAGTGGTAATTGTCAAGAGCATCCTGTATTAGTGAGTTGTGAAACAAATCTTTGAGACTTGTATCACTCTTTGGTTGTGAGACAAAGCAGCCATATTTTATGCCTTATGTAGGTTACTGAGAATTGATCATAAAAAGCTTTAATAAGATGTGTAATTTTGAGGTTATAACTGTAACCTGAAGATTTCTTCTTCTGCAGTAGAAAATGATAAAAATATTGGCTAGCCAAAGGACACGTATGTCTTGGAAGAAACAAGATTACAAGCTGGCATGTCTTGGCTTAAGTTAACATTCTTTAATCACCAGACCATGGTGTGGCTCCACTACACTGGGTTCTTCCTGAATGCAGAAAAACAATTCTGCCATTCATAAGAAAATCCCTCTTTCAACATTTGCCAGTAATTTAAATCACAGTGGACTGGCACTCAGGAGCTTTGTGTATTCAGTCCCTACACTTGGTATAGTTTCCCTACACAGCCTTGAGCAGGATGTTTAATCTTTGCCTTGATTTTCCTTGTTAAATATGAACAATAATATTTATTTTTCACAATTTGACTATTACTTCTTACTTTGGAAAATTTTGGGACAAATATCGTTTTAGTTCCATTGGGAAAATGGAACCTCCTCTTCACTGAAACATTCACTTGAAACATATGTAAAAAAACCCATAATAATTAAAAAAAAAAAAAATCCACCTTACAATGTTAATAATTCCTTAATTATCCACAATAAAAAAGAAAAACAAAGTATTTTTTCCTTCTAAGGAAGACATATGACTTTGAAAGTATATATAAAATGTCAGTCTTTTATGCAGAAATCAGTTAATCCCTGTTAGTAGCCTGATAGTTTATGGCCAAAACTAGATACACAAATATTTTCTGTAGCAGCCTATTAAGAAATAAATGGTAGCATCACAAGAAAAATCATTGCAGCCTCGTAGTTTTATTTAGAACTAGTGGAATATATTTGGTCTAAGTGTAATGTTACACTTAGACCTTTGCCAGGTATTTTTTAATCTATAAAGACTTGACTAAACTATACAAAAGTCTGGATTAATTTCTTTTTTTTTTTTTTCCTGTCCTTTTATTGATAGAACTTGATGTTTCTGTCCTTAACTAGAAATGTCTTGCCTGCTCATGTTTATTCAATACAGAATTTTTGGAAGAGAAGAAAAGAGGCACTGTAACATCAGAAGGAAACATCAAAGGACTAGTGGCAACATCTTAAGGCTTTTATCAAAGTAGTGAGGGAATGCATTAAAGCAACAATATATGTAGCTTACAAATGATAGGGCTATCAAACTCAACAGCATGTCTGATGAACATAGAGGACACAATTTACACACATTCTTTGTTTTAAAATAAAGATTCAAACAGTGATTTTGCTTTCAAAACTGTGAGTGAAACAACAAAAATTAGACAGGTCTTCAGGTTGTGTCAATCAATGCAGCTACAGTGGAGCTGAAGGCAGCCAAATCCATTTACACTGGATGACGTTAGAATTTTCTATATTTTAAAGTCATTGTCTTCAGTATAAATAAATATATCTAGGGCTTTCTATTCCTTTCTAGTTTTTATAACTGTATGATATTCAGGAAACTGAGTACCAGAATCTGGCCTTATAAAGTATAGACTGCTCTCACTGTTCAGAACAAGTCTGTTACGAAAAGGCGGAGTGTATCCACAAAGTATCCTTTTGCAAACCCTACTTCCCAAACGTATTTCAAGAGTCTCATTTGGCTTCACTTACTGAGAAAATATTTGTTGTTGTTTCCTATTTATCCCTAAATTTTGCATTTAAAAAAATTTATTTGTAGAAGTCACAGAACTAGGACCATGTGATAAACTTCAGAACTGAACGAATTATGCTAGTTTCACCTCAACCCCAGCCCCAACTCCTCTGTGGGCCACATCTGCCTGTTCTGTTTAAATGTATGTCTTTTACAGCCTGCCATAGGAAAGAACATGGATTACAAATCTACCCTCAGAAGACACACTTCCTCTCCCACACTGCTACGAGTTCCAAATAAATACAGTCATCACAACTTCTCATCACAGAAATGGCAGAATGTGTTCCTACCACCCTCTGTCATTAATATGCAAAAAAATTTCCATGCACTGGGGAATAATAACTATTCATTGGTGTTACAGCTAAAGTAACTGGGAGACATATAAAGCCAGTTCAGGCAGAGTTGAGATTAAAGCCCAGTTCTGTCACAGATATATATTTTAAAAGCCTAAGTCTAAGTTACATTGTCACATTGAGATTTAAAAGGCCACCAGTCTCTGTTAACAGCTAGACAACATATACAGACATGAAAACAATTAATTTCCATAATAAGATATCTGGCTATTTTGTTCATGAGAAGAGTACATATGCAAAATCTTCTCGGTCAAGTTCTTGTACATTATTCCTGCTGGATCATTATTACAGGAGTTACATTTTCTGGAGCTATTGAACTCCAGTCAAGCAGAACAAGGAGGGGAGAACTAGTGTTCAGAATCACTGTTCTCCTTCTGCAGGTCTGCTTCACTTGCAGTGATGTGTGACTCTGTGTAGGGTGATATAGGGATGCTAAGCAGCTGATTCCTTTTGATTTGCAGCTCTTACAACATGTTTTGTGGATCTACAGGCTGTAGGTTCACAGGCAGCTGCTAATCCATGTGGAGGTGAAAAGCAGTGGATAAAAATTAGCACAGGGACTTGGAGATAATGAATAGAATCACAAATCTCAGTTGCTGTTTTATTGCAAAGTGCTCAGTACAGAAGAAAAAAAATGATGCTTATTCTTTACTTTGTCATTTGTGCTTCTTTTTTAATATGGGCATTTTCCTTTTCAGGATGGGATGTGACAGAATTAGAGTGAGTCTGAGGCTGGAAGAGACTGGCACATGTGTCCAGAGAGCAGAAAAATGTCTTGGAGCAGGAGGCCAAAATTCACCAAGTAATTATTATTCTTGAAAGCAGAGCTCTGTAGCTCATGAGAAACCCAGGACATTTGTTTATATATGGATAAGGTCCCCAGACTGATTAACACTTCCTGCAGCAAGCAATAATGTCTTTCTTTCCAATATTTCTTTCCAATAGCTCTTCGGTGAGACCAACGTAGGATGAGTTTTGCCCATCTCTTGAAAATGAAAACTCTCATGAAAATCTCTTCAAGCTCTCCACCCATTTACACTACTTGTAAAAAAAAAGCTAGCAGACCAAAACTGTCCATTAACTTGATTATTATGTATTAACTGTATTATAGCAGCACAGAGAAGCAGTGTCAGAGTGTAAGCAAAGAACAAATTAAGGTTCCAGTCCATCAGTATCACTTTCTCTGCTATCCTGGCAACTCAGCACCTGCAACCCCCTTGACAAATGCAGCTGCACTGCACGTTCATTCAGTAGCCATGTTGCTCCTAGGATCTTGTATTAGAAATCCCTCATGCTATGTATTTTGAAAATTCAGAACAAAATTTCAGTCTCTGCCCCATGTCACTAGTTGCTCAGGAGGCACAGTCCCAATAGTTATAATTACCAGTTTCACCATGTGTCAGAATTCATGCTCTTTGAACATGACTGGAAATTTTTGAGCTCCTGGAGTGCAACTCTGATTTTGAATTAAACTTTGAAAGTCTTGTTTCTGCAGTACAGGTAAAAATCCAATATATAAAAACCCCTTTGTAAAAACTGAGGAGGTCAAAAGGGCTGAGAAATTTGACAAACACCCATTCTTGTCTATCTATTGGAGAGCTAGATTAGGATCTCACAGATTTATGAAAGAAGTAACAATAAATACAGCTCTGAACTGACAAGAAAGAGAGCAGGAATGAAAGGCTGGCAATCTACATTCAGTGCTGATTGATTGCCTCGCGGTACAGTCCTCTGTGCTTGTGGGACACCATGTTTTAGAAACCTTCATGCAGATACCCGGCAGAGAGCATGATACTCTTTTCAGTAGACTTACAGATACACTTGGCAAATGCTAATGAAATAATGTCAACTTTTTATGAATATTCAGAGTGCTTTTGTTAATGAAAAGAAAAAGGCATTAGAATAGCTAGCTATTATGTAGGCTGGTACCAGCTGTTCAATTTTTCTAACAAAAAAAACAATTGTGTGTGAATTGTACTACTCATGACAGTGAGACAGAGATAGGAAAGAGATAGGTAGACACTACAAACATTTGTATCCTGTCTCAAGCTCCACCTGGAGCACCACAGTTATTCAATTACTGGGGCCTACCTCTACAATCCACACCACATAATGCAGTATTTGCCTACTAGGAGTGAGAGCTTAAGAACGAGTTAATATACATAGACTTTTTTTTCCCAAATCATACTGGATTTGTATACCTGCATCATTCAGTATAGGAATCTGGAAAAAAGAAATAGAACTCAGATTCAGACAAACAAATATTGTTGTCCATTTATATGTTAGTTTTGATCGAAAATGTTTTGTGAAGCTTTATGTTACCCCAACAAATACATCAGTAGGGATGTGTTTTCTAAAAAGTATGGTAAACAAAAAGGAAAAGTGACTTGTACTTAAGTATGGATCCTATTCTCCTGAAGAAAGTATAGCAGGTGAGCTGTTGTCTGTGAAGATGGCTGTCTCTGACAAACTGAACTGCCCTGCAAATGGTGGCTTTCATTTTTAGTTGACAGAAGTCTGAATTCAGATCAATCCGTACAAATATACAAATGCATATCTAAATATTTGGCCCTCTTTCTCATATTTCTCCTCTATAGATGAGCAAATAGAGATAGAACTTTTAGAGTAGAAAAAAAGGCTCCGTGTACTTGAGTTTCTTGATTTTTTAGAATTAATCTTATTGGCTTTGACATGCATTTTTTATAACCACAAATGAAAAAGCAAGGTCTGCTATGATTACTGATATTTGTAAACTATCTTTCAGCTCAAGATGAGGGAAAACTCTGTTTTTCTGTGTGCTCTGAATTGCAAGATTAATTCCCTGCTTGATCTCAACACCTTTCCATTAGAAGGACTCTATAAACAAAAGCAGGACAGCCTTACTGATAAATCCATGAATACAACTAGGAGAATGGGCAAAAATAAAAAATTAAAAAAAGCTTAAGTGAGCATAAGACGTACCTAAATAAAACTCACCCAGATACCTGAAGTATGCAGAACCACATGCTGTCAACATTTTGGGGTGGGTCAGCCACCATGAAGGACATTATAAATTCATTGTTCTTACTCAGTGAAAACAAGATGGAAAATCTTCATGGGCTTTTTTTTTTACACCCCTAATGAACAGATTTAATGGATCATAATGGAAAGGGGATTTTATTTTCTATTGTGTAGCTTCAGAGGATGCAAGCATTCTGTTAGTTTCAGTTTTAGTTGTACATAGGGCAGGACACCAGCTGACAGATGGAAATAGCAATCCTGACCTTATTTTTGAAGTAGTGGATCAGTGCACTTCACACAGATGCAGTGGAACAAAATATTCAAACTCATGCCCATAAAGAGGTACATTTCACTTTTTTCTTTAGGACTTTCAGTGTAAATGAACTGATTCTTGTAAGTATGAAGAGTCAGCACCATGGAAAGGCATACAGGTTACCAAATACAATGGACAGTGGCTGCTGCCAGGAACTTCTGACTAGGTTTCTAAATATGAGTTTAGAGGGGGAAGCCTGGAAATAAAAAAAAAAATATCTCAGGCTTTAAAGCCTATGGCAAAGGAAGCCAGTATTAAATACACCCTTCTGCTGCCCTGGAAATATGCTCATGGAACTGAGGATTCTGTTCTTGGAATGTCTTGGTCAAGATTAAATTAATTAATATGCTAACTCATAGATTCAAGTGACGTGTAACATGAATTGTGTGGTAATATTCATCAGATATTGTTTTGGTATAATACTGTTAAATATGAACATCTGCACAGCTTTTAAAAAATATTCTACATTAACATTCAAATCATTAAAGGAAAACAGAGTTAAGATCACTCTCCTAATCTCTCGCGTCCTGACTGCTGATTGCAGTTTCGTGTTTTGTACAGATAAAAATAGTTTAAGAAAATATGAGAGTCAGAAGTAAAAGGAACCAGGTGATGATCTTTGCTACACAAAAACAGGTGTGATTGATGCAGATGGATTAGAGTTCCTTTGCAGAATACCCTACAATCATATATGAAACTGACAAAGGGTAATATTTCCAATCACACTGTTACTTTGTTTGAGGACTGCAATAGGTTGGCAGTTTGATAGTTCTTATTACAGTATGCTATCTTGGTGTTTGTAGGCATAGTTGAAGTATAACTTTCATCAATTGTAATGTTATTTTGTAAAGTCAATTGTGAATATGATGAGCAGCGTGTTCGTCATTTGCCATCATCAGAAAAAACAGAGAACTGTATTCCATGCGCAGGATGGACCACTTCCTTTTAGATACTCAAATTTTGTACAAGCCAATAAAAATAGATGCCTAAATAGACCCTAAGCATCTTTGTGGATCTGTCTTAATCCACTCTAATGAATTAAATACATACATCTCTAATCAGAGTTCGATTTGTTGAAATGACCTTAGGTTCCTTAAGAGCTGTTTTGTTTTGAGAAATATCACTAAATTTAGTCAACCTGGGCTAACATAGCAATGAGGAATGTATTCCAGTTTTTCTACTTGTTTCAAACAGTAACCATTCTGAGATATTCAGGAAAAGGAAGGAAAGTTGTATGATCACTTGAACAACTGTACTGATCCAAATAACAATAGGGATTGACTGAACTGAAAATGACTGGCAACTTCAAGCTGAATGTTGGTGACTATGAAACAGGAAGCTCTGAACAGAAGCTCTCTGAAAGTGTTTTACTTCAGTATTTCATAACATTCACTTATAAATATTCCTCTCTCATACAAAGTCTGCCCATCTGCAGTGATGAATTCCACAGATGTATAATGTTATGTTCAAATAAATTTATATTAAATAACAAAGTTTATATGATACTTTTAATTTCCTTGTAAGTTCTCCTTGAACCTGATTGATTAAAAGAAGCAAAAATAGCAGTGGTACTTCTACACTTCCAGTAGTTGCTGAATATGTATGTCTTTGATGCTACCTTATTTAATTTTATTTAATAAAGTTGTTGACATTTTCCAAAAATGAAACCACGATTCTCCTCATTGTCACACACTCTTGGTACTGCTTTCTAACATACAAGTTTAACAATTTCTGCTCAGTTAAACTTTAAAATAAAATTTAATTGAAACATTATGAATCCAGTAATACCAATGTGGAGAAAAAATGATGAAGCCAATAGAACTAATATTAAAGAAAATCATTAAAATTAAAGTCTTGAGAACAAAATAGAAAATGTGTGTGCGTAAAAATATTAAACAGTATTCGAATAAACAGAAAATGAATTATTTCAATTATTTTCTGTCATAAATAATTGTTATAATTCCCACGATTGAATTAATAATAATCAAGTTTTATCACTATGTATGAGGTTACATTATTAAATGTAGCAGTAGCTTCACAGTTGGTTCTAACCCTGTTGAAATGCTTTTTATCATTTAAATATGATTTGGTGGAGGCAGAGGCTCTCCTGCACACTACTACAGACTATTTGATCTTTAACTTAACCCTCTGAGCATTTTGCAGAGTGAATATTAGTTGTGTGCATCAAAGAAAAAGAGAATTTGATAAGTTCAGCTTGGTTAGAAAGTAGGAGTATGTCAAGTTGGTATCACATTAGTATACCACTTATAAACTAAAATTTCTGTTGGTGTCTATAACTGCTTAGACATATTTTTACAAGAACTTTTCTATGAAGCACAAGAAGGTTTACAGTAAACATCTAAAGGTACTGAAGTAACACAGAGAGCGTCTTTACCTCTGGGAGACGCAGGCACTGCTAGAATGACTTACTGTTCAGAGGAGACAACTAGTATTTATCTTCTAGCTTTTCTTAAAGATTCAATGAGAAAGAGCGACTTTAAACCTTAAGCCTTTTGAGATATCAAACAGCTCATTAGCGCACCTAGCAACTCCTACCTCCATTCAAACAGGTACCAGAAAACACTCCCACCTTATTTTGCCCACTTGTAGCAAAGTCATTCCCAGCTGACAGTGGTTTCACAGATAGACCAAAAAACAGCTAATCTTTATATGGTACCAGCGTCATGATTGCTCACTCCCACCCAAATACTACTGGTGGGGTAAGTACTTAGTTACTGGCAGTGGGGATTTTGTTCTCTCTTGAAGTTCTGTAACATTTACCAAAAGACAACTTGAAAATTTTATCTGCTGCAGTTGGAAGGCTTTGTTTCACCATCAATAAATATAGTACATCCAATGAGCTAAAGATGATAGCAATTATATGATTCTGGAGTTACTTTAAAGAGTTATAAAAGAGTAAGGTAAATGGCTATCCTTTTCTTTGTATGCTGATCCCATTGGCTGTGATTATGCCTTCATTAAATTCTGAGAAACTGTAACTGAGTATTTCTATCCCTTTAATTAAAGTTCATATGGTATCATAATATATACAACAAAAAATTCAGCTGTTTTTACTGAAGTACTGCAAAAAAAAAGAAAGTCTAACACTAGCTATTAAAACCAAATAAAAGCTGCTCTGAGTTTGAGTTGATGGTAGACTCAAAGGGAAAATAGACTGAGTCACATATAGATATATATATATATATTTAACAGATGTCAAGCCCAGATATTGAAGGATGGTAAAAGATAACACCAAAAAAAAAAAAAAAAAGCTCATTAAGAAACATATTTTAGAACAGTAAGACAAAATGTATCTCATGCACAGGTTAAATTTTAAGTGAGCATCTAGAATGCTGATGCTTGCTACATTTCATCAACATCTTTCATTTCATTCTGTGAATAGTTCCTAACTATCATTTTTAGAGCCTGCCATACCATTCATTTTTCTGTGGTCATTCAAGTTTGAAGACAGTCAATACAGATTGATAGAATCATCAGGCATCTTGTATTTACAAGGCTGAAAGTGGCTGCAAAACAGACAACTTTTTTGGAGTTTGATTACCTTGCAAAACTTTCAGCACTTCCCCTTTCGGATTACAGTGTGAAGTGTGAGACATCTCTTCCCTCCTTCTTTTTCCTCATCCCCACCCACAAGCTTTCAGCTATTGCTTAAAACTCTGGCTCAACCAGGAAGTTTGGAGGAGTATGCAAAAATAAATAATATTATATTGAAATGGATCTAACATATATGATGAAGAAATTTATCTAAGAACAATGAAGGTGTATCCCCATGCAGTGATTGAGGTGCTGAATCTGGGGCATCCTTCTGCAGCCCTTTTGCCTGAGGGTCCTGGAGAAATCACAGAATCTTCCAGGCAATGCAATGCTTACTTTTTGCCATGTGTTTGTACCTGATTGAATTCATCTTGTCAAAGCTAACACTTCTTAAGTTAGACACAGAATCATAGAATGGTTTGTGTTTGACCTTCAAGATCATCTAGTTCCAATCACCCTGCTATAGGCAGGGACACCTCCCAGTAGACCAGGTTCCTCAAGGCCCCATCCAGCTTGGCCTTGAAGGCTTCCAGTGTGGGATTATCCACAGCCTCTCTGGACAACCTGTTCTAATGTCTCACCACCCTCACAGTAAAGAATTTCTTCCTAATATCTTGTCTAAATCCACCCTCTTCCAGTTTAAAGCCATTTCCCTTCATTCTGTTACTACTTGCCCCTATAAAAAGTCCCTCTCCAGCTTTCCTGTAGGCCCCCTTCTGGAAGGCTGCTATAAGGTTCCCCTGGAGCTTTTTCTTCTCCAGGCTGAAGAGCCCCAACTCTCTCAGCCTGTCCCTGCAGGAGAGGTGCTCCAGCCCTCTCACCATCTCCACCTTAGGTCATCCTAATCTGCAGAAGCTGATTTGTTTGAACAGGTGTCTATCTATGGATGGCTCACAGGTCTCCTAAGTTCTCTCCTCTGCTCCATTTCTTATAAAAGAAACCTGAAATTAGATACACAGGCTGACATCTAGCATGGCCCCTCTAATATAGCCAGTTTGGCCATTTCAACAAGTAATAGCATGAAAAGTTTTGTTTGAATTTGCCTTAGTTAAGTGGATATACTCTTCAAGTTCAAAGTCACAATTCATTAAATACCCAAGAAGGGGGAAATGATTTTGTGCTGCAATATCTTGCTTCATTCCCTGCAGCCCTTGCAGCGCATCCAGCCATGCAGAAGGTGAAGAGGGAGATTCCAGCTGTGTGCAAGGGACAGCTGGATTGATCAGCCTCTGCAGAAGGCAGACTTCAAAACATCTTGTGAAAACAAGAGAAATGACAAGTATTTCCTACAGCACGTATAGCTTAAGCCTTGAGGGGTGGCTTCTCTTTGGCCTGAACCTGACTTGCTTCCTCAAGGAACATCAAACCAGCAGGTTTTGTACAGTCCTATGTAGTCTATGCCAAGATAAAACATTAATAGATCCCAGTGGATCAACAGGGCTGTTTTGTGCGTGGCTGTGCCTGATTTCACAAGTGCTCTTTTACTGAACCATGGTATAATTATTGCTTGCAAGACAGAATTTGTTTGGTTCCCAGCCTAGAACTGACAACTGCCTACAGCCATGTGCTGCTTCCCTACCTTCAAAACTCAGCAAAATCTGTCCCTTTGGAACAAGGCCAGCCACAGGCAGGTGTGACCATGGCATTGCCAAGCCCAGATTATTTACTATCCAGATAGGTAATATATTCATAAAGACCTAAGAAACTGCCAAAAGTAACAGAATGATCATGGAACATAAACCTGGACTTCTGTCTACATGCTGACCATTTCTTTATATTACTTCAAAGCAGCTCTGCTACAGATACACAACACTCTTATGCCTTTGTGCAAAAGGACCCTCCCAGAGGCATTCTCTTTCTCCTTCAGCTCAGGGATAACAGCTGCTAGGGAAAATTTAGTCTTGTGCCTTTTTTTTTTTTAATTTTCCTTGATTTAAAGTTGGACATCTAGATTAGCATTCAATCCTGCCAGTTGCCTCAGAAGTACCAGAATACCTCAGTGTATAGTTCCAAAAGAACAGATATTGACTTTGATGCCAAATTATGTGTTTGAGGTGTTCTTGTAAGAACCAGAAAAACAACTCAAGAATGCCCCATGGTCTTAAATCACTTCCAGGCTTTGAAAATACTTCTCTACCTTGGGCATCTGAATTTAAGGGATTTGTCCACGACCATGGAGGCAAAAAGAGTATGTAAGAGTAAGTATGGTTAAATTCTTCAGATACCAAGTGGTAATTATAGGTTTAGGGGAGGGGAAGGGGCGTTACTATTTTTTTTCTGTAGATCAGTGAGTTTTATATTCCTTTCCCTTAGGGAAAAATTGTCTATATTTAGCAGAGAGCCAAACTGAAAATGAATATAGCTGTCTGTACATCCATACACATGAACATAACATTTGTATACACACAAATGTTAAAGTCGCTATAGTTCTAGAATTATTTCATAATCTAACATACAAGAGATGCAGGGAATGGGTAGCAAACTCCCTAATGATAAACTGTGGTGTGCTGCGAGTTTCATTTGAATATGATCTCACTCCAAGTTTGTCAACAAAGCTTCTAATGAACTGAAGAGAAGCTTTGTATGAGGAAGCAGTAAAGACCATGTACTGTTTTATACACTACAACAAATTTAATTTTAGAAAGTGGGGAAATCTAATCTTCATGTCTCCTCAGAAAGCAGTATATTAAGTTAATGGTCTAATTTAAACCCAGTTAGCTATGGTGCAACGCTACTGCTACAGAGTACAATTGTTTAATTGTAATGTGGTCTAAATCCAAATAGCACCAAAAAATATCACATTAACCAACTAGTTCCTTAAAACAAACAAACAAAGAAAAAAAAACACTACAAGTTCAATAGCAGTTAAAAATTTTGCATCAGAATTGATTATTAATGACTGCACAGTTAAACCCTGCTTTGCTTTTGCTGCTCTCTGAGCCCAAATGTAGGGCTAGGCGCTCAGGATCTCTCCCCAAGCCTGCCACCACCTCTGCAGTGACACCACTTGCTCCTGTGGTTTCTGAGTGCAGCCTACATCCTGACAGTTAGTCCTTCCTTCTGAGAAGCAAAGTGTGAAAAGTAAAATGATCCCCAGAGCCCCTTACTCACCCCATCTCCTTACCCATACCATGGGTGATAGAGGTGGCTGGGCAGGAGAATGTCAGTGAGGCAGAGAGGAGAAGCTAGCCAGTGTTTTACAGATCCTGCTTTCCTCCATAAGAAGGGTGGGGACAAGGTTTGCTTCTTAAGGAACTACTACAAATTCAGTTCTATATTTGACTTTCTGTAACTGCTAAAGACAATTACAGAGAGCAATAGTTGTGTAACAGAAGCTTCATCTTACAAAGCGCTTAGTTTGGAAGCAAGCTGGAAATTTTAGTTATTGCTTTAACAGATTTAAAATTCTCAGAAATAGATTTGAAAAGCAGCCCCAAAAGCTATAGCATAATAATATTCCATGTACTGAGACAAAATTAATATGAGATGAGATGACTCTTTCATCACAGCAGGTAGGTTCAAGAAAAAATTCCTGAATATGGATCAAGGTTTTCGGTATTTAAAAAGGGCAACTCAGGTGTATGTGGTGTTGAAGACATGTTTATCTTGAATTGAGATTAAAAACTTGTGTAATCAGGGTAGGCTCTTTTAATGCAATGATTTCCTCCAAAGAATGAATATCCTGAAATCTTTTTCTTTTAAGTAGTGCCTATATGCTAAAGCCTTGAGGGAATCAATTTTCCCTCTTTTTAAACCTAGTTTTTTATGACTAATCTAACTGCTGTGGGAGCAAATGTAGCTTTACATCTGAGTCACATTTGGGAAGGATCCATTTTCTCTCACTGTGCATTATTCTCTGTGTAACATGAGTAAATGAATCAATTAAGCCTTTGTGAGAGATCGGATACACAAGGAACGATGCAGGAGCTACAACTAACACTATTTTCCTGCTTTATTTGGAAGATGATAAAATACTTCAAAAGGTATGACAAAATGCTTTGAATGTCAAGTTTATGGTGTATTGGACAACAACAAGAGAAAGGAGAATGAATTTCTAACAGCAGCTCTCAAATTTTAGTAATATTAATGAGAGAATTAATAGTGCATTTGAACTCATCAAGAAGGAGATCCAGCATTGCAAGAAGTTTTAGAGAGACAAAACATCAGAGTGAGATAAAACCGTTGGACAATGTCACATCAGACATTGAACCTGAGGTGTTTTCTATTAAAAAGTCATAGCTGCTGAAGATGCTGTTGCTATTCCCATAACCTTGCAAAACTGAACAAAAGTCACAGGGCTTCTACTCACTTCTCTTGAGTTCTGCTCTAATCTGGGACAGCCTAGATCCCCAGTGGACACTTGAAAAGATGAGATGAATTCCAAATTCTAAAAAATAGACAGCCTTCACCTATTTCTTTTTTTTCATAAGAATACATTTTTGGATCCCAAAAACATCATGGAGAGGATCATAGTGGCAAAGGGGACAGAGATGGAAGGCCTGGCCTTAAGGATAGTGAAGACAAATGAAGAAGTCTGTTCTTGGTTGACCAAAGAATCTTTGTTATCAGATATTATATCTGATACAGTCTATTCCTGTGTTGTTTTTTGTTTTCACATCACAGATTTCCATGATAAATGTCTTATCAGGACTCTAACATTTTTGTGCCAATCAGCACCCTGTCACCACCTTCCCTGAATTACAGAGCTAATTCCTTATTCTTTTGATTAAAGGATGCACTTTGTTGAAACGTAAAAACACTTGTGAAAAGAGGCCATCTCCTTCTCCTCCCTCAGCTATGAACATTTCCTTTCTTCACTCTTACAGTTAAATTAAAAATACATTATTGTGATATTTGTCTGCTACATAAACGTTTCATCTAAGATTCTCATGAGTCTTTGTCCTGGTAAATATTATCATCTCTGAGAGATTTGGAGGTATGTTAGTATATGACATCGTTGGGGAATAAAACCCAGAAACAGAGACAACACCTTCTGACTGTAATTACTGATAGTTTATGCCTTTTTATCCCTGATCCACTCCAGAACTTGTACCTTAGAATGTGATAAAGCTATGTTTTTTTCCCTCCTTCTTAGACCATGCTTTATTCATATTTCTGGTAAGACACTATGCAATGTATAATGAATTAAATGAAATCAAATCAATCAAAAATAATAAATTCACTTCCTAATAGAGTTTGGATTTTGCTAATTTTACACCTTCTGACATATTCAAGCACATAAGTACCAGCCAAATCAAGATCCTACTTCAGAAAATATCCTTTTTTTTTTTTTTTTTTTTTTTTTTTTCCAGGGAAAAATGACTTGCACGGATGTACAGCATGTCCATGACTGTGTGCTAGCATGGATTCAGGCCCAGGTCCCTTCCTATGAGAATACTTGGCATAGAGGCCTCTTTTCCAGGGAGGTCAGCCTTTGAAAGAGAAACAGATCTTAACCAGACAGAACTCTGCTGCCTTTTGCAGTCTTCATGAGTTTCTACTAAAAAGAAAGATAATGGATTATGTTCTAATTCTAATCTGCTAAACCACCTTAAATCTCTGTTCCCACTGAGAGACAGGAACTGAGCATGTTTGAGAGACAGGGCTATCTCAGCTCCTCTTCCTCTGCCTTTCCCTTATATGGGTAGTTCTGCTACCAAATCTAATCCATTTTCAGTGTATAAGAGCAATTCTGGTCAACAGTGGTAGAAGGAGACCTCTCTGTGTTCCTGGAATGCTTTCTGTGTGATAACCAGAATCCAAGCCATTGCCCTGCCACGTTCAGCTTGCTGCTGTTTTTCTGAGGAAGGAGCAGTGGATGTAAGGGCCAGGATGACAGCTACTTGCAGGACAGGAGATAGGGGAAGTAAGGAGAAGCATATTGCTATTATCACTTCCAGGAGAGAGAAGAAAAGCAAGGGCCCACTGGAAAGGATGACCTCTGGAAGGTTTGGATCCCATATTCCAGACTGGGATGCAAGCTTGCATGCAGACACTAAAATCAGATCTTCTACCCTAAATAAAGACAGGTTTTCTTTCCTATTCACATAAGAGGGAGATGTTTAGTTAAGCTTCACATAATAAGTGCACTGTGATGCCCAAAGCGAGAATAACACTTTTACCTGTGAGAGCAGCTGCTCTTTTATGGGGGTTGATAGGTGAGAAAATGGAAAAGTTTTACATTTCATTTAAAATTGAGCCACATAGCTTTCTAAATCAATATCAGTGCCCTCAAATCTCAGACCAAAAAATACCTGTCAAAAGAATAGAATGACTGTTCTTATCGTTCCAGCCATCAAAGTTATTTTGATCAAGTCTGTGTGTATTTTTAATAACGATTTTCCTCCTCTCCCAAAGTCTTGTTATTCACTTGAAGGTAAAATTATACAAAAGAGAAGAAACTTTATGAAAAAATGTAAGAACCTCTGGGATAAGATCAACCAGAATTTTGCCAGCACAGGATCTTGAGTTATATGTGTGACAGAAAGCACTGTGAATATTGCTTTTCATAATAGAAATGTTTTTCAAAATATGTATTTTAATAACATGCAGTAGTGACAAGACTAAAACACCCATTTATGAAGTGTTTGCCATTTTAACAGTTTTTGTGAAGATCTGTGTTTATTGCATCCTTGTCTGCATGCAAAAAGATGAACAGAAAGCCTCCATAAGAGTTAGAACTGGAGCTTAAGAAAAAACAATTCTGATTTTTTTTTTTCACAGTATTTCACATATTGTCTAAGTCATTACGAGTTTTACAAGAGAAACTTCCATCAAAACCAGCTGGAATGGGAAAAGCAAATATTCTAACAGCTTTTTCACGTTAGGCTTGTAATGTTGCCAGTGCAGAGCAGTATCTTACTACAGATATTTAAAGCTTTGAAGAATGTGAAGAAATGTTTCTTAGAATTTACCAAAAGCAACTATTCATTTTAGAGGATGTGAAATGAAGTTTTGTTCTTCGAAAACCAAAACATTTCTGTTCAAATTATATGAATAAGGCACGTATTCTAATGAATGAATCTGTATGACCAAAGATAACAGCACAAGAGAACTACATACAGATCTATGATGACATTATTTTAAACAGTATTTAGAGGGGGTGACTCTTCTGGTCATGCAGTGTATTTATTGCAGCGTTTATACACTTATGAATCATACCCTCATTTGAATATTTCACACTGCATTATTAGTTGCAGAAACCGGACCAAAATCATAACGAAATGCCACAAGTTGAATCAGCTTTTACTCTGTTATTATTAAAGATTCTACTTTCTTATTTCCAAAAATATGGTGCTCTTCAGATGAAATTCTGGATAAATTTTGTTCAAGTAGTTTCAAAAAGACAGAGATATAATGGAGATTAGAATATGACATGTAACACGCAGACAAACCATTGTTGTACCAGCAGATGCCTACTAACAGACTTCTCAGAGGTAGTGGGAAGGTTTTAGGTGGGTACCCATAAGATTACAAGGCTCAGTTCAATGATTTAAACATTTATGACACTTTATATTTTTGTTATGAACACACACTCAAAACAGTGTCACTCATCTTAAAGGAAAAATAACTTTTACATCCATCTCATAAGCATGCTTTTAAAATTTAAATCACTTGTAATGTTTCACAAATACTGAACCAAAATAACTATTTTTAATCATTAGTGTATGTATTTTGTATAAATTCAATTGTATTTAATGTGATGGGAAAACAAATATAAAAACAAACAAGAAAAACCCAACATATGCTTTAGTCTGTAAATAGGGAAGAACAATGATTGCAATATGAAATTGTAGAGCAAAAATATGCAGTGTTCTTCCACTGATGATGACAGATAAAGAAGCTACTCTAACATTCTGTTTCTGCTACACTTGAGGAAAAGTTATTCTAATTAATTAAATACATCCTCATCAGCTAAAGCAACATCTTAAAACAGCATTTACATTAGAAACAAAACGGAACAGTGGAGATTCCATTTCTGATTTTGATTTAAAAAAAAATCCTCAAACTCACCAGTAAAATTTTGCAGATCAGAACACATTCTAGGGATTAGAAATAATCAACTTTCCATTTACTGTAATACCTCCAAAAACAGTGAGGAAAAGCCTCTAAACTGTCTCTATCAGTATGCAAATAATGTCATGTACATGTGACACGTGTCAAGAAATCCATTTCATTTCTTACAGCTGAAGGAACAAAATATAGATGCCACTGCAATAATATAGTTCAAAGTGGTTTTACATACCTGCCCATACCAACTGTATTCCAGCATTGTAACCTCAGTGAAAACCAAGTCTTAGAAAACTCAGAGCGAATTTGTGAATGCCAACTGTTTCATGTAAGACAAAGCTTATCACTATGTTGCCACTTTCCCTTTCAAGGGTGTGTGCTACAGCCTACAACTTTTTACTTAACCACCAGTGCTGCTACAATCATAGCTTTGTTGAAGTGTTGTGCTCTTGCAGCTAAAACCTGTTGATAATGAACCTGAACCCATTATTTTGAGTCAATGAATTGAAAGAAATAGGGCAAAGAATGAAAGCCACAGGGCCAATTACCAGCATTCTTTGATGTATTACTTGCTAGCACCCACCAAATCACTTTGTGTCTTTGTCTTGATCCCCTCTGTTATTCATTAATTATTCTGGAAGGGTTAGAGTTCAGATAGCTAATTGCACAGACAGTCTTACTTGGTGGGGATTCTCCCTACACTGACACTTTCCCCAACTGTGCCCAGCCACCTTGTATTATGCCAATTAATCCAATTCTTGGCATTTTTGTACAGTCCTCCAGGTTCTTTTAAAGCTTTGCCTAAAATGTTTTCAGTCAAGCTCATACAACAAAGGCTGAAGAAGATTTAAGACTGGGATAGATAATGTTTTACAATTGTTCTCTTCTTTCTTTGTGCATGCTACTGGTCCCAGTGACTGTTTTCCTCCCCTACATGTTTGTCTCCTTATTTACAAGCACAGTACTTAGTCCTTTTATTGCATATAAAGAAACTAGAGTTATATTAGAAAATTAATTCTTCTCCCTATCCATCCCTACTCCTCACTTTTGTCAGAAAGGATCTTCGTTGAGCTGAGATGTATGTATCTCTCCATATCTATGAGAGATTTTCTAGAAATAATCTTGTAGTTAACAAATAGAAAATATCATATTCCTACAGAGATCTTAGTGCTTGGAATATTTCCATGTCCAAAAAATCATAAGGGGAGGGAAAAGAAAAGAGGAAAAAAAAGAAAAAAAAAAAAAAAAAAAAAAAAAAAAAGGTAAGTTAATAAAAATTCCTGCTCTGTGAGGTTACAGGCTCCTGTTTGCAATCTCAGTCACTGCTCACGGACTTCCAATTCTAAAAAACATGTACTTAGTACTCTCTTCATTTTCATCCAAAATGGAAAAGAAGATGTCTGTTTCTTAAGTTCAGCCACTAATCCTATGCTTGTTATTCTGTGCTGCCACAGATAGCCACACTCCAACTCCTATAGCCCTGAAAAACCAGCAAATTGGGAAAACAATGTGGGGACACAGAACAGAAGGCACAGAGCCAATTCACACTTAGGCACACCCCATTGTTTAAGCCATTCCTATGCAATAATTCCAGCTCCTCATAGTGACAGCAATGTAGCTGCCAACTGTAAAATCAATGCCTCTTCTGAAAATTGGGAAGCTAAAGAGATGTGTAAAACTAGGTCCTCAGAGGGTACTTTGAGATTCAGTGTGCACAGACAAGAGGTCCTTTAAGAAAATGATCACTGAGATAAACAGAAAACAGCAGTTGTAGAGAACATGCTTTAATTATTTTAAATCATAATATTAGGTACCCAAGTAATATTCCAGCTATGTAATTACTGTTTTTCAGAGAAAATAGTTCATTTGTAATATTGTGCCATAGTCATAAGAGTGCTTAATAAAATTTTACCTAGGGAATGTCAATGTCAGCCTTGAATTACACTGAACAGATATTACAAGTTAAATGTGAAATGCTGAAGTCCAGGTTACAGGGGGAAAAAAGACACAGAAATTTTGTAATATATCTGTTTAAAAAAAAATAAAATAGTAGTGCTTTAGCACTTCAGGTGATCTAACTGCTCATCTCCATTTGCAGATAACAGAAATCCAATATCCTTCAAGAAACCAGGTCAAAAGAACAGTTCAATAATTACAGGAGTCTCATATAAGCACCTGTGAAACACCCAGGAGCATAGGATAGTTGGGGAAGATGAAAGAAAGTTTGTTTATAGATTTCATTTTTTCTGCCACAAGAATCTAAAAAAGCTTAAGCTTTTCTATACTCTTTTTTCCCAATGCTGAAATTCCAAATGTAAAGTTACAAGAACTGCTCTGAAAGTAATGCCTCCTCTTTTATTCTGTTGACCCATGACATCAGAGGTGAATATTGGTGGAACAGCAGTAGAGACTCAACCTTCCCAGCAACATCCCCCTCCATTTTGTTCCTGTGTGACAGATGGCAGCAGAGGGGCAGTCTGACAGAATGACCACTGACATGGAATCATGACCTCTGCATATGAAGAAAAAGTGTGTCGCTGAATTCCTCCATGTGGGTATAATTGCACCCACAGACATTCAATGACATTTACTTTTTTTACGTAAACTGTGACTACATTCTTAATTGGGGAAGCAATATATTGTCAGCAGCAACTAACATACAGTTTCGGTTTTCTGCATTGAATAATTACCTCTATCTTCTCCACTGCTATATTTTTTTCCATATTGCTGAATTTGACATTGAGACTTCAGAAGTGCTGTCAATAAAGTCCTTTTCAGCTGTACAGCCCTTAAGGAAGTGGTTCTCTGTGTGACCGTATAATGCTTTGCATGCTGGGGCAAGAGACCAGAATTAGCCAATAACTTCTGACAATGACCTCTTTCAGCTATGGCTGAGGCTTCTGAAAATGCTCTGCTTCTGAGGTCAGTAGAAATTCCTGATAAATTCAATAGGAGTAACCCAATGCAGAGGTCTTTCAGAGGTCTTTTAGATTCCTTTCTCTATAAATAACACAGTATGAAGCAGAAATTATTTCTTCCCTAAGTAATGAGGAAGAACAGAAATTCATATGTGAATAGGTTCATTACAGCTTACAGATTAATATTTACCTCCTAAGTCAGAACACTTTGATAAGGGGTCTCCTAGAACAGTGACAATAGTTGAACATGCACTAGATATTCAGTACAGTGGAGAACAGAAACAAGGGTTGATAACCTACATGAGCAATTGCTTTGAACTTGAAAAAAAGCACAAGTACCAACAAAACTGCTTGGAAAAGAAGATCCAAGTTATGCTCAACTTGATTCTTAACTGTAAGCAGATATAGATTATGTTGCCCACATGGACTTAAGCCTATCTGATCTCTTTACGAGCTGTGTAGTATTAATATAATAATGCCTCTTTTTCCAAAGTGGTAACAAATTAAATATCCACTCAGTGACACCATAAAGGAGATACAGTAAATAATACAGTGACCTTCTTAAAGTCATACAGCAAGGATATTCTGAAACTAGTGATATTAACAAATATTCTTTTCTTCCAGCAAAGTGACTCAGAAATTGAGCTTTTTCCCTGGCAATTGTCCGATTTTCAGATCCCCTCTCTAGTCTAATAAGCAGTATAACTTGCTTTAATAGTGGCAAAATCCTACCATTCTACTTTTAAAATTTTGCCATTGATTAGGAATTTTGCCTGAATCATAATTGCTGAAATTAGCACTATTATTGTTTTAATTACTACTCAGTATTAGAGAAAATAATGATATTTTCAATGAACTTTCTTCACTGTGCATCACTCTGATGGATGTAAATGAGGCAAAAAGTATGTCTGTTTTCACGTATGAAACTTTCTAAGCATGACAACTAAATACGAAGACTGTTCAAAATTCAATGCACAAGTCAAAAGCATCGATTTGTTACGCTGCTTTAGCAACCTACAGAAAAATAATACCAACAGAAAATCAACCTCAAAACAAGCGTGCTCTGAATGAATACAAAATATAGCAGTCATCCCTTATCTCATGACAGTGTTATATAAACTCGGTCTAATTTGAATGTTGCATTAATATGTAGTGAAAGCAACACAGTACTTCTTCCTGTGGATTCCTGTTATATTTCCCTTGAAGCTTTCTTTCCAGGATCCCCAAGTTTGGACTGTTTCTCACAGACACCACCCAGCACCTTCCAAGGAGTCTTCCCATGTGCTGCCTGGCAAGGGAGATGGCGGTACGTGGGCTTCCAAGCTCCAGCCCTACAAGCCCACATAGGCCTGCTTCTCTCACTGACATCTCTGCACACTTGGTGGACTCATTAAGGGCTTTCTCTGAGATACAGCTCATGCTTTTTTCCCCTGCCCACCTGCAGCTTTTCATAACGCTTCAAGGTGCTTCTTTTGAAATTGGCCTACAGGTTCAAGAGATATTGAGATAGCAGAAAAGAAAGTGTGATGATGAGCAAACTGATGGCAACTGCCATCATAAAATACCACATTTCCCTGTGGAGCTGTGCTAAAGATGATCAAATATTGCTGTCCTGAAAAAATGGTAGATGCCACTTCAACCTGGAACCTCCTGGAACTTCTTCACTATGAAGCTTATTCAATATATTCTCATCTATTTAATAAAACACAACCTGAAGAAGCACCACTGACATTTTCCCTGTGAATGGCAGAAAAACTTGAGTTCCATAGTATTTTTCCTTGAAAAAATGAAAATTTTAGAGAAATCTGAGGGTTGAAGCAAAATACAACACTCTCCAACTGATTTCAGAGGAGCTAAGGAGTCACTGTGATGTTGTTTGAATCCCAGAAAAGATATGAGCTAACACATCACATATCTTCAGCTGTATGAAGGTGAGCAACTACAGAATAATACTCTTTAAGCAAAATATATCATTTGCAAGAAACGTTGACTTTTCTCACAATTTGGAACATTATTGTGGAACAACTCTCTAATGTTAAAATTAACTGAAAAGTAAGAATATAAATTCAGTCATCTAAATATGTAGAAAACAGCAGTCAGGAAGGTTAGAGAAGGTTTTAGGAGTATGTGTGTTGGAGATGCAGTAAAACACTGTTGTTATGCATAAAGAAGAAAAAAGTTGAAAATCAAATATGATTTGAAAATCAAAACAAGACTAAATTGGATTTTCAAGATCATCTTTTAACCATTACATTCCTGAAATATTAGGAACTATTCAACTATATAGTCAATGGCTTGTGTGATGTAAATGCTGACTATCATCTAATAACAGAAATTTTAGTTTCTTACTTAATGAAACACATTACATGAAAGACATATCTTATATTTGTTTAAGTCTTGAGGAGTACTACTGAGAATTCACCTGGGAACATCCTCTTTTCTGCAAGCAGATACTTCTGAAAGAACTTACATGCATGATGAACTTAAGAGCTGTAAAGAAAGCCAATGAACTGAATGGCTGCATACAGCCAACAGTGGTAGCAGGAAAACTGCATAACTGGCTAAGAATATACTTATATTCAGAGGAACTTAAAACTGTAAAAAAAAAAAAAAATCACTTTCATCTTCCAGCTGTTAAGAAAGAACTGCAGAAAGGAATAATTGGAATTTCAGGTTAAGTACATTAATGTTGTTGACACATCAGAAAGATTTAGGTATTACCACTGAATGAAAAATAGATTCTTCTGTTTGCTGCATAATTTGGGACTCATTATTTAACTGAGGTAATGGAGACTGTATTTTTAAGTCATCTAAACACTTCTGAGAATCTCCATTTTAGTGCCTGAGGGCCTGATCTAGGAGTTCAGTTCTGAAATTGTATCTTCTACAACAATGGTTAATGGGTCAAGTCTAGCCACTTGCTTTCCCTTTCTTAAATGAAAGTGCAAATGTAGTAAAACATTGAAGTAAATACCTTACTGCAGCAATCATAATAGCAGCTATGTGTTACTTGTTTGTCTGCCTACCAGACACTATGTGTGAGGGAATCTTTACATCTCTAATGAAATTGCTGATGAACCATTAAGAACAGACAGAGATTAGACTCTTTGGTTGCAGACCTTAGGTAGCCCTAACTGGCTGCTCATATGCATACTTATAGTGTCTTATACAGTGGACCACTCCATACAGCTTTCGATTCTACAAATTTGTACATACGTATGTTATACATATGTTATTTTACTGCAGAAACATATACTACAGACAAAATAACTGGCAAGAGCCTATCCTTACTAACATGGAGAAGTCCATGGAGAAGTGCTTTAGTGTTGCTTGAGTTGGGTTGGTTTTTTTTGTTGTTTTTGGGTTGTTTTTTTTTTTTCCAATCAATATGTATGATGTCAGATAAAGTGTTTTCTATCTGCAGAGGATCATCACATTTTTAGAAGCAATATTGCTGTTATCACAAGAGTAGCCCATTAACTGTACCACAGCAGTGAGGGAATCACTTGTGAAGTATCATCACTTCTTTTGGTAGGAAGTGTGCTTAAACTAGCCCTGTACACGTGGATACCTGAGTTGGTATAAAGATTTCAAATAGGAGTACAGAAAAGTTTTGCTTCTGTGGTTTTTTTTTTTCCTGTTATGTTCAATTTTGTTCACACAGACAAGGTTTTAAAGAACTAGTTTCCCTTTAAGTTTTATTATCTATCATCCAAACTAATAACTTACATAGCATGTTGAGTTGTTTTTTAATAATGATTTAAATACAAAACATCATAGTATGTTGATCATTCAAAACCTCTGGGAAGTATCACTGGATGGGATGTTTTCAAAATGTTTTCAGAATTATTTTTCTTTCTGAACATAGAATTATTCTTCTTGTAATTCTAAAACTGCTGCTTTTGTTGACACAAACTAAACCTCATCAAAGTCAAAGTGTTTTTGCTGGTCTTTGGAATTGGTCACAAGTCTGTCTGTTTGTGCATGTGAGTCCTTATGCAGCCTGCAGGAAAACTACATTTGTTTTATTGCTAAACTACCAGAGAAAGCATTTTTACACCGTGATTATTCCAGATAATTAACATACAGATTCTAATATGAAATATTTTGCTTTAGAAATGGAAAGTCATCACATTTATGAGTTCATTGTGTCCTAATTCTACCAGAGGTCAACATCAGAGAAGTAGAAAGCTGAAAGATGAGCTTACCATCATGTAGATCACTAACTTGCCCATACTACTATCCCAAAGCATGAGTTCTAGCATCCCACAATAATCTGTGGAGCAGTATTTGGTGTAATGTGTGCTGAACCTTCTGTGAAATAATGAAGTATTGCTGATTTGAGAAGTAGAAGAGTCTTGGTGCTTCACTGGGTGTAAAAGTGAGCTGATTCTTTAGAGGAAGACTATCAAGGCTGCAAGAGGGCTCAGTGTTTACCTGCTACGCAAAGACTTCAAAGAGCTTGGTTCAATTCCCCGCATAAACAAGAGTCCCTGTGTAATTTTGAGTGTTCATCACACAAGTGACATTCAGCTTTCAGGGAAACCTATATAGTCTAAGTTAATAAAAAGCCTTTCTTCTGGACAATGGCCAGAGAAAAGACCTCCAGAAACTGATTCACTTTTTGACACTTATGAGAGATGTTTCACAGAGGCAGGAAATTTATTGTCTTTCCACTGGAAGCACTTATCTGTTGTCTTTCTCCATTCCACAGAGGGTGATTTGGGCAACTAATTTTAATTAGATATAAAATATTTACAGGATACACTGAGGTATTAGTGAAGGCTCTGAGGATCTGAATCTGTTTCTTTGTCTCAAATTTTCACCCGTAAAATATGGAACCTTCTTCACTGTGAGATGGCGAGAGATGAAACTTTAAAATTTATGCGATGTTATCAGAATGCCAGTGGGGGCCAGACAATTACTTAAGATAACTAGCTAGGAAAGGATGCTGGAGGCAATGAGTCAAAACCCCAAAAGGCATGAGCTGAATGTTTTTATTCTAATATTGTCGGCTTTCACTAACTAAAGAAAAAAGTTCAAAGTTTGATTTTGAATGAATTGGATCATACTTCAAGTGCTCTGTGTGAAATGTCTTGAAACTATTAATCTTATCATTTAAATCACAAAATCTACAATTTCAGTAGCACAAAGTGAATGGTGTTGTTTATTTGCATTCAGGCCCGCTTTTATTTATTTATTTATTTATTTATTTATTTATTTTGCATGGGGTGGGCATTGCAAAGTTGAGACTAAACCCTCTCTAAGTCCATTGGAAATTGTTGTTGTTAAGTTCAATTTTTTTTCATTCTTTATGTATATGAGATCATATGTTGCCTAAAGACATAACACAACCTATTTTAAATTATTCACATCTTTTGGCCTGTAACTGCAATATACCTCTTTCAACTTTTTATTTCAAGGGAAAGAAAGGACACTGTTCAATTTTTTGTAGTTAAGATACGAATAAAATGGGAAGTCTGTTCTTTAGAAACATTGCCATAATATGTAAAAGCACTAATGAAATATATAGTCTTATATATATTGTGTGGTTCCAGTTTAGTTTTAGTTTCAGATTATTTACTCTCAAAAAAAAAAAAAAAAGGAAAGGAAAAGAAACAAACTAATGAACAACAAAATCAAAAACACAAGAACATAACTGATTTACTTTAGAAAGCCTTTGAGATCTGTTCAGGAGATCAGATCAGAATGGATCTGAGTTTTGCTCGTTGCAAGGTTTTCCATTGCAACAAAGTCTGCAGTAAGATGTCATAAAATATTAATGGAAAATTAGCATATAAATGATTTTTTTTTTTTTTTTTTTAAGAAAAGACGTTGATTATCTGTACTTTGGTCCAAAATAACATTGTAAAGAGCAAGCATTTAGTCAAATATCTCACTCTGTAGTCAGCTTTGCTGCCACTGATAGTTATGTATTTTGGACAAATTATTTACTCGGACTATCTGCAGTGTTCATGTGATGGACAGCAATTTCAGCAGAAAAAAATAAGCAACAATTATCACATTTTATCCCATCTAATGTGAAGTGGATGATGGAGATACAATATTTCCAGCTGTGTCTTTTTTGCTCTGGTGTTTTCAGTTTTTTTTCTCTGCCTAGTTTTTCATCACTCCTTTTTGCTTCCTTTCTATGTTTTGATCTCATGCCTGTTTACTGTGAATTCCTGCATTGCTTCTTATCATTTTTCTTTCTCTTAGGCACTGTGTCTTTTGCTGGTGTTAATGATACTTCAGGAAGATGCAGCTCAGAGAATATAGTCGCTGCTACCATGCAGCTGGAATGATTCCTCTGCAGTGTTTTCTGTCCAGTTTGATTTCAAATAATTGATTACAGCAAACCAAAAATTAGAATAGCAAATATGCACAGTGGGTATGATAAAAGTAAGAGCCAATATAAAAAAGAAAAAACAACCTAAAAATGGAGAAAATAAAACTTACATACAGAAAATCTTAGTTAAATGATTTCCTAAATATTATTTTAATCAAAGAGAAAATTATTTCCAAAGCTTCTACGTCAACTGTCATTTTTCTTATAATTTCTCTAATCTCTGAAAAAAAATATAGTTTGTGTCTTTGAATAGTTTTTAGTCAAACAAATGATCTTTTTTAGGGATCTGAAATCAAAGGGGTGGTCTTTGTCCTGGGTGGTCTTTGTCCTTATTTTCAGTCATAATCAATTAATCCATCATTGTATGCATATCTTATGAGAAGTTCTGCTTTAGAATTACAGTCATTTAGAAAGTACTCAAATCGAAAATGTCATCCCAAACTGGCACAATTTCCAGTTATCTGCAAAGGTCTAAATAGGAGATATGAAACAAAATAGCTCCTGGGTTAGGATCTAGTATGCTGTATTAGCCTTGAGCAAAATTCTACAGTGCAGCTACTTAACCTACAGGCAAAATTTCATAATGGGAATACTGAGAGACCTGTAGCTATAACCAGTACTTCTGGGCACTGGTATAATATTTCATTTACACTTCTTACAAAGCAATTTTTGTTAATCTTGCTGCATGAATGAAAAATCTCATCCCATAGTCTCCAATTCACTACCCTCATGAACTCATAAAAAGGTCTCTTAACCACTGCTGTGATTTTCAAGTGGAAATAATAAAATGGCAAGAGTTAAATATTAATATTCAGTTCTTGCATTGTGCCTTTCTTTGATACCAATTACAACTTGAACTTCACCTAACTCAAAAAGACTGCAGACTTCACTCAATTAGCAGTAATAGGATTAAAACATAGCTTTGGAACTAAAGATTTAAATAGGAAAAAAAAAAGAACAACAAAAAAAATCCCTTGGCAAATGTACACTACATGTACCAAATTAATCTCAAAATAAATATGCAGACCAGGATGAAATAAGTGGATATGGAATGCCAGAGGTGTGGGGGGTTACTGTGGAGGCTTTTTTTTTTTTTTTTCCTTCTTGACAACTTCTGCTGGTTGCATTGCTTTGAAAACATTCATGGCTGAAGAATAACAGCACCTTTTTCTTCCTTTTGGTTTTATGAATACTATAAAAAGCTGCTGTAATTCACAATAGATATTCTCTTTTGAAGACCACCAGAGTGATTTCTGTCTGTTACGCTTTCCTCCATTACTAATTTGGTATGGTTCTCAGCAATCCCACAGATCCAAATTATTGCGTTCAAGTAGCTGTCTCCTGATAAGGAACAAATATGACCATTTACATGTGGAAAGTGCCATGGAGACCAAAGCTGTGTTTCTAGTCTAATCTTGAACAGCAGGAGATTGAATTTGTGGAAGAGAATTCTTGTATTCATCTATCCATGATGAGTTGTTAGTTGATTATCTTGTATCTGTGTTTTATAGGCAGTTAATCACTTCATTTTCACTGCATTTGGGTATCTGTCTCTACAGCCTGTGATGCATTTCCCCAAACTGAAGATGTTTTCAGAGATCCAGAACCAGCTGTGAGCTGTGAATCAGGACAGAAAGATATATACTTTTTTTTTTTTTTTTTTTTTAAATTTCCTCCTAACTAGTGGAGATAAAAAGCAAAATATATCAGACACAAGTTTTTATGGAGAATGACCATGTTCTTCATTTCTGGAAAAATGCACTTCAGGAAATACAACAACTAGGAGTTGTAGTTGTAGGAGTACAACTAAGTGCTCTTCTTCAAAATAATGTAGACACTAGAAGATTTGCAAATTATCATTTATGATTGCATATTTCTAAAATGAAACATCAATATTATGACTAAGAACTCCTGAAAAGTAAAGCTATGGTACTTCTAATGGTAAAACTTATTATCCAGGAGGATTATGAATGATTGCTTTTTATGTTAGTTTACCATTAAAAAAAGAAATCACACAGGTAGATAATAATAACACTCTGTATATGGGAAGATGGTTTAATCATGGCCACAACATCCCAGAAATCAACAAGAGTTTAGAAGTATTAGGACTGGCACTAACAAGAAACAGAACGGAGAGAATCTCTTGAATCTGATCATCTTCAGCCTCTGCTGTTTTGCTGGACTGCAGGTCACAGACAAATCTTTACATCTTGACACTATTTCAATCAGATTTCAGTTTGATTTCAACTACCTGCAGAGATTATCTGGACTTTCCACTCATCTTTATCTTTGTTCCTTGCCCTAACAAAAGAAAGTAATATTAAATTAATTGATCTACAAATTGTAAGAATTTTGTCTGTAGTGGGCATTTTTGATGTCCTGCTTATGAAACAGCACTTCTTTTTCTGAAAAGTGCTGGCCTCCAAAGTTCAAGGATCTTTGCTCAGAAAATAATGTACAGAAGTTAATTCAGTTTTAATGTAACTCTAAATGAACTTACCCCTGTCTGGCACTACTCTGAAAGGAGACAGGCCATTTAGTTAGACAGAATCATCTCTCATGATAAAAACATACTGAGCTGCTAGGGAGGGCTGAAAGTAGTTTTGAATGCAGGCACATAGTAAATGGTAGCTGAGGTAGCAAAGCTCTCCCCCTTTGCATCTGAATCACAACATAGCCCAGAGGTCCTCAGCATATCCAAAATAAAACCTCACAATTTTCTTCATAGGTTTTCATTTAAAATTCCCCTCTATAAAGCAGAGAAACACTTAATCAAATCTCAAATTTCAATCTCAGATTTGTCCAGATGCAGAATTTACAAACACACAAAAAAGTCAGGCTGTAGAATTTCATCTGGATGAATTTAAAATGAACAAATCCCACTTTAGTGGGGAAGGGAGGAGGGAGGAGCACGCAACACTGAGACTCCAGCCATTTAGAGATGGTTGTCATTCTTTATGAAGATTAAGGGACTTGTAGCCCTGCATTCCTATATTAATCCAAAGGCCAGCCATTGTACAAACTGCCAGAGTACAGGCTTCCAGACATTGCACTTGTGATCAGAGTCTTGACCTAAGCAGACACTCATTTCCATGACGGAATTTTTCTACTATGGTAACTCTATACGGCATATAAGTAAAGTTTGATTACAAAGATCATTAAAAACCATTAGACAGGAAAAGGAACAATGTATGGATGCAACTGAAGAGCCCTCTTCTCTTATGAAATGATGAGTTTACTTGTATATTGGGAGAGTATAACCTTACATGTATTTTTCAAAATAAGAAGGCTCCCACAGTATGAGATAAGAGTTTAACTGTTGGACAGCTTGCACATCTGATTTGCTTAAGGAGATCTACACAAACTGCAGAACAAATGAGCTAAGGCTCACAGAATAATGCATGAGAACACAGGGGTTTTTATTTTTAATATATTAATGCAGTTGAAAAGAAAATAAATACTCCTGATTTTTCTAAGGGAACCATAAACACTACAGGTACTTTGCCCGTAGCATCGAGTGATTTACATATTTTTTTATAAAAAGAAGACCAACCACTGTTAAAGTGATTACTTTTTCCTCTGCTGTACCTGGGTCCAGTCTATGCCATCAGATTCTCACTTTTATGAGCAACATAAAATTCAGACACAATTTCCAGTTAAAAATGAAATTATTTCTGCTGGGTCTTCGTAACAACCAACCTCTTTTCTTTTTTTCTTTAACTCAGCAGCAATTCTGATATCCAAAGTGGCAACTAATTGCCCTGACAATTAAATGGTATTGCCACAGCACAGCCTTTATGCATTTGTCCTAATAAATGTCAGAGGAAGCTCAACTGCTCAGTTCAGCAGATGTTAATTTAGGCTGAATACCACCAGCTATTCAGGGAGAGAATTTTTGCTTTAAATAAGATTAATCTCACAAATGAAGTGTGCTTTCCTTCCCTTTATAACAAAGACCATTGGTTATTCATTAAATCTGAATTACAGGTTTAACAAACACTTGCATAAGAATCATTAATGTCATCTGTTATATAATTACTTATGCAGTGAATAATACTTAATATCTCAACAGTTAAGAGTCTTCAAAATTCAGTTACTATAGTCCTTGTCATAGAGACTAGCATTACTGTTCCAAAGTGCCTTTTTCCCTTGTGACCCAAGCAAAAGAGCTTGACTACTTATTGTTTGGCTGCCATTTGTCAGTTCAAGACTAGTAGCACTGACAAGTAAAAATTTATATTGGACTCCCAACTCTCATTGTGGTTTCCACCTTTCCACTGAAGTCAACAACAAGTAGGGATTCCTGCTAACTTTAGGACAACGTTTCATAAAGTGCTGGTCTACTTTACAAGCCATAGAAACTGAGTTATTTCCTGTTTTGCAGACGACAAGAAAAAACATCTCTTGTCGTTCACACTGGAAAAGCCTACACACTCTCAATGTAAGGCCAACAGTGTTTGCACTATGATTTTCTACTATAGAATTGCAAAACTTTTGTTAATCCAGTTGCAGACTGTTAATCCCTAAACTGTACATGCTCGTGTTCACTAACCCCAGAAGTAATGGAAAATCTTGTATTTATGTCAGCAAATAGTTTACCCTCTAGCACCACTATTTGCAAAGTGCCAATTATGAATCATCCCAGAGCCTTATAAATTAAAAACCTTCCTGAGAGAGTACAGAGAGTATAGTAGTTGGCGTAGGACAAAGCTGTGCCAAGAATTCTTCGAAGAGTTGCTGAGAGGATGATTACCGTGACTGGAAATGTCCTGGACATATGAGCACTGCTGCTCAAAGCTCTGCACTGAAAATACATGGGAAGGAATCAAGAGATCCTGTGATTAAAGCATGACTATTTTGCTTCTCAGACCTGTCTTTAACAGTCCTTGGCCTCTTTCATACAAACAATCACAATACTCTATAGACCGAACCATCCTAACAGGAGACAGTTTCTAGTCCTTAGAGAATTGTAACCTGCGATTCTAATTTTGAGCCAAAGTGATCCAGCATTAACGCTTCCTTCAGCTGATGAAGGTGATGGACCCGCTGAACTTACTCTCTCAGTAGCAGAGACATCAGTGATTTCCATGTTACAGGAATTATCACACAGAAGTAGGTCAACAGCTGTGCTCAGATGTGAAGAGGTGTGTGCAAGAATAGACATAGCGAAAATAAAAAGGTCTAAAAAAATGACAAAAATGATGAGGTATATGGGAGGAAGAATGGTGACTGTGGACTTTACACACTGTAAGGTTAAAAAGATGAAGTCTGTGAAGTTTGAAAAGGAGAAGAAAAGAAGAGATATTATAAAAGTCTACAAAATAATGAGTGAGCCTGAGAATCCTACACAGATCTATTTATTTCCCACTTACCCCTACCTTTTGCTCGCTGTTCTACTCCTCCTCTTTCCAGTTCTTCCAAAATGTGTTCTGCTCTCCTTCCCATTTCTATTTTCCCTCTTATTTCTGATTCTCTTCACCTCATTTCCACCTTTCTTCTCTATATACTCTTTCTCATAATATAAATACCAAATAAATAATAAATAACAAAAAGATTGAATATCAATACTAAATGTATTGCATTAAAAAAATAATAACACTATAGTTCACAAAATTAAAAAGTAATATATTTCAAATTACAACTACCATGACTAAATCTAAGTGGATTCACTGAAAATACAGGCAATTGTGCTGCTAGATACTTTCAGCAAGTAGTTCAGGAAGACTAAAAATCATAACAACCTCAATTACGTTACTTGCAGTAATTTGACATAAAATTATATTTTAACCCTCAAGCATCAGCTCCTAAGATAATTTTAAAGTAGAATCAAGAAAGTTCAAAACTTCTATCCTTTCTCTGAAGCAAAAAACTTGGAGGTAGAATTCATTTGACATTTTATGTGTATGAGAAAATTAAGATGCATATATCCAAGCTAATTATCTATATATTTTTTTCTGTCAACAAGGGGGGAAAAAGGCACTTTAATGGTGCAATCCATCTTACTTGAAAGTCTAAGATAAGCTAGATAAATGGGGTCTTAAAAGGCCTGCTTACCACTGCTGCCAACAAAAAGTTACCAAGGCATCTATTTCATATGTAAAAGGTGTGTAAATTAAGCATCTTTATGTTCCTGTATGCAGCCAATACTTGATTTAAACATGAGTTGTGGCCTACAGCAAAGATCTACCAAGATATTACAAAGCCTAGAGAGACAGATGAGATACATACCTCCATCTGAAAACGATGTTCTTGGATATACACCTCATCTTCATGCTTTCATATGTTCTACTTGTGCAAGAGTTGTAAACTACTGCCATTCTACTCTTTCTTTCAGACAGTGTACTAAAAGTTATCAAATTATGTAGTTATTCACTAAAAACAAATAACAACACCAAAAAAAATCAGCTTTAGGAAGTGTTTGAATTGTTATGTGAAGTGTGGGCAGTCAATGCAACCAACAGGGAACTTCAGAAGAGGAGCAGGAAAGATGCCAGTGAAGCAGATACGGGGTAAATGAGACTCTCTACACAGGATATATACTGTAAGCTGCACAAGACTTTTAAGTATAACAGATGTCAGCCAATTTTAGAATGTTGTAAAAAAGCCTGAAAAGACTTTCTATTTCTAGGAATAGAAATACATGAACTAGACTTGTTGTTTTTCTAAATTCAAAATTTTGCCTACAAAAACTTTCTAAGAGTAGTAAGATTAAGGCCCAGCAGCTTCAAAAGAACTATTTCAGACAGAAATGTAATCATTTATGGGTCAGCCTGAGAGAAACTTGCCTCCCAGCCTTCTCAGTGTCCTAGGTCACTGAAATGGTATTATTTTTTGTAGTAACATACAGAAGTAGTAGAGTGGGTATATTAAACTGCTTTGATACAGCATCTTGTAATGATCTGATCAGCACCTAGCACATGGGGAAAACAGTAACACTGGTCCTATTTGATTTATTAATATAAATTTATACATATTTCTTTATTTAATTAATTACTTAAGAATTCTTTTCGCTGCAGTGCCGTGCTGGCAACTCATTTCCAATTGATCGAGCTCTCTAATTCCCAGGTCCTTGACAAAGTTATAGGTTCTCAGGACAAAGTCCTGCACCTTGATATGGACTGATAAAGCTTTTCATGCATTTTCTGGTGGTGAAGTTATTTTAACTCTTATTACAATATATACTATTTAGTTGTGCTTACAGTCTGAAAAGACAATTACTCTACATCACTGGAGTATATACTCATTTCCTGTCCTCCAGCAATGAAGTTACCTAAAACTTAAGCAGCTTTCATTGGCAGATAACATATTTAGGTAGTACTGAGTGAAAAATTCATTATTTTGCTACTCCAAAGGGCTACATCCAAACCAGGAATGTTCCTCAGTTTCCAAATTCTTTTTCACATCTATTGGTTACTCAGTTTATTAATCCAATTATTGCCTGGCAAGTTAATTTTAGAAACTAATTAAAGACTTTGAAGAACCCTGACTATATGATATTAACAAACTTACGCCTATCAACCAAACTTGAAATGTAATCAAACCAGTCAAAAAGTTAGATCGACAAAGTTAATTTTCCATAAATTGCATTACCTTTCTTTTTTGTGAAGTCCCATATTATCCATTCTTGTGTAATTTATGATGACCTTTTAATACTTATAAATATTGTCATAACAGAGGAGTTATTCCAGTCATAACATCTTACACCAGTTAATATTGTGTTTTGGGTGTAAATACCTTAGCAATGACTGCTTGTTTTAGCAATGATAATTATTCTAATATAATATTGTTTTTTTTTTACTTATAAGAAGTCAGCTGTCCTTACAAAGGATGTGCATAATTCCTTCCACACAGTATATTTCTCACAATAGAGGCATGCCACTGAGAAGGGAGAGGCTGGAGAAGGATATATGCATGTTAAAATTTACGTATCTTTAACCTCCGCTCAAACATATCCATTTATAAGTATGGGAGGGATCAAGTTAAGTGATCATCTGAAATACTACAAAATTTGTTCACTTTGATTAATTGCTTGAAGAAGAAAGGACATTAAAATTTCAACCAAAACTAATATTTGATAAAAGCCATACCTAAATAAAATAGATTTTCCCTAAAAAGGTGTTGCTAGTCAGTATCTAAGGGTTGTTTTACTACGATACTGGAACAATGTTCAGAAAAGGGCATCAGAGTGTAATCATGGAGAGTGAGAACTGTGCCCTTGCCCACAGCTTGAAAATCAGAAATCATCATTTTTGGGTTACAAATGACATCCAGCATTCCTCTGGATTTTCTTCCAAAATCTCCAGTACATATGTTTGCTAAGCCAAGGTTGCTTAGTTTATACTGCTTACAAGTACTACAGGAGAAAATGAGACATCAATTCCATGATTCTGTGATCTCTTTTACTACTCCTTTTACTTCCTCAAGTTGACCCACCCTCCTGGAAAATATAGATGGTTCTCCTAGGTAAAGTGAGAGATTAATCTGGATCCAGGTTTTGTGTCACATAAAAAGACCACAAAATGAATCAGCTGTTGAATTTTCTTAGGCACTATTGTTCTAAAATACCAAGCTAACCCTTTCCTGCTACCTTTCTGAATCCTTGGTCTCAGTGTTCTCGATGGTATTTGATCGTACCTCTTCACTCAATATGAATTCCTTATTAGTGTTGGCTCTGGGCTGTGTAAAACAGCATTAAGATTTTTTATCATTTTATTGCCATGCAAGCATGCTACACTTACCAACACCAGAACTTCTGTGCATGCAAAGAAAATGTGAGACTTTCAGAAAGGCATAATGGTCTTCCCTTACACGCTGTTAATCCTGAGTTCCCACCTTGGGCTTTTTAACCTCTCAGAGATCTATAATTCCTTTATTCTTCCCAACAAATCCTTCTTCACACTTCAGACAGTGAAAAGAGGATAGATTGGCTTTGCTATAAAGCCTCTGGTGGAAAATTTACTCAATCATGACTCTTGGTGCAGAACAATAATAATCAGTCCTTAATTGCATGTTGGCTGCTCACAAATGCATGAGAAGAAAGCACATCTAGAAGTCACCCTGTCTGTAGGAATATAACTTAAACACTGCTACTTAATTATGAATGAGGCACCATTTCATGTCTAAATCCTGAAATCTGTCTTTAATTTTTTTTCTTGATCTTCCTCAAGATGATTTGGAGATGTTGTACATACTGGTGTGAGCAGGAATATTTCTGGCTTCCTTTATTTTTACATATTTCTGGTATTTCTTTCCAGAAATAGATGAATTTCCACATCATTTTGTTATTACTTCTGTCCACTTTTCCTCTCCTCTTACTTTTTTTCCCCTATTTCTTCTAAATCTTTCCAATTTCTCCCTCTCCTGATTCTTTCAGTTTCCCTCTTCATATTTTCTCTTTCCCATTCTCCCTTGCTTTTCTTTTCCCACATTCTCCTCCTTACTTTTTCTTCACCTTTTCCCATATCTCTTTGCCTTTTGATTTCCAACCAGCAAAATGCAATTCCCATGGGCTCTTCAGCACCTTTTGATCACTGCTAACCTCTTCAAACAGGCTCCTCCAGCAGCCCAACCAGCCACATCTAACTCAGGTACTCCAAAGACATTAGGAGGACATTGCCTTTCATCAAGATCCAGAGAAGGGATGGCACTGTCCTAAGTGTTGAGATAGGAATGTCCTTTTGCCAAGGCAAAGAAATTGGCAAGAAAACATGGTGGCAACTACATGCTGCCTGATTTATTATTCTCTTGTTAAAGCAGCCTGTAGGGAAAGTAGAATACCACTGTAGTGCTCTGGTGTACTGACCCTTCTGAGCTCTTCTTAGTGCTCGCCATACTCAGCATTTCCTGTCATTGACTGATAGGATGATATGTATATGTATGGCAGTGAGTAGATTCATTACAGCACATGAGCCAGACAGGCAGACAAATGCCCACAGGGGCAGAAATTCTGTAAGGGATAAATAAAAACTTTTTTTTTTTTTTCAACTTCTTTTCTCCAGGCTACGTTGAGGAATACTGGAGGAACAGAAGAGTGGAGGTAGACCAGAAAAGAAAGGGAGTGGCAAGAACTGGAAGGAAAGTTTATTAGCAGTGAGAAAAATGCTTAAAATATTCACTGTTTGGATCCAGAAGTCAAATAGCAGCTGGATCTCTGCTTAACTTTTCTTTCCCACTGCTAAATGAGAAAGAAAGGATCAACACATCAGACATCAAGCTATCAGAACATTCCTGATCTAACAGCTATGAAATGACTACTAGGATGGTCTGCTTGCTGCTGTTCAGCATTCCTCAGTTCAAAAAATGAAAAATAAACTGGTATCAGCCTTTATCAACAGCTGCCACCATGTGGTATCTGAAATACCTCATTTACTTCCCACTTCAATATGTTTTTCAATGCTACAAACACCTACCAGGCACAGATCTACTAGGAGGCAGCATCTCCTCTCTCCTGGCATCATGTGAAGCTGCCTGCCCCCCAAATGGTGAGGGAGCAAGAATTCAGCTCCATCCCTATTCCCTGGTTGCTGCCTGTAAATGCTGTGTGACACGGAAATCTCCAGGGCCATTCTACTGTCCAAAAGAATGGAATATGTTGTCAGCCCTAGATCATCAGAGAGTCAGTCCTAAGATTAACAATTCAAGGAACGTGTTTTTAGGCAGAATAGGTACAAGACCTAGTTAATAGTCTAGCATCTGCTTGTCCTATATATTTTTTAGAAAATATTAACTCCAACAGCTTTATCCCTTACCTCCCTCCTGGATTTCATGTAGATGTTCTTCAAAAATGAGCTAATTATGTTACAATTAAGAATAACTTTCTGCAGATAAAACAGCATTCAGAAATAGTCTTTGTAAATGTCTTCTGGTAATATAGGTACCTCAGAGATCACTGGAGCTTTGTCTGATGAAAAGTGTGCTCCCACCGGCAAAAATCCATTGAACCCAGGGTATTGTGAAACTGGCATGTGGCACTGTGGATAACGTGCATGGGCTTCTTCTTGAGAGTACTTCTCTGTCCACTCTTGATCCCGTAGCTTTCCTCTGAGCTGAAATTGTAGTCCAGTCAGTGCCTGCAGCATTGCTTTAATTCTTCCCTTTCCACAATTAGCAGAGCTGAAAAAATCACTGTAAAACACACACAAAATAGAAGAAGCAATTTAATTTCTTTCACAGTGTACCTTTACTATTGCATGAGAAAAAAATCCCTAAATATAAAACCAAATTAATGTTACAGTTATAGGGCATCTATAAGGACACAGTCCCTAATGCACTACTGAAAAAAAAAAAAAAAAAAAAGATGAGAAGAAACCGTTGGCATTCAGTTAACAATCATGTTTGGAGGTTTGTGGCTGACTTTGTTATTCCAAGGGAAGCCAGATACCAGTCTCTTGGGATTAGGTACAAAGGCGAGAAAAAAGTGGACATGTATGAATCTCAAAAGTGACTGCTGGGTTAATAAAACAGTCTGTTTTCTGTTCACCCACTCTTCCTCTCAGTGTGCAAGTACATTAAAATATGTCAAAAGGAAAGCCATTTGATGGGGAAAAATAATTCAACTAAAAGTCAAAATTTCCAGCTGGCGTATTGCCTTGGTGTGTTCAAGTGCGCTAACAAAGTGACCCACACATCTCACTGGATGAAAGTTGGTATCCTCATTAAAGTAGAAACAAACACTTGAAAATAGGAACAACTGCCAGTCAAAAAAAAAAAAAAAAAAAGTATCACAACTGATACGAGGAGCCTTCATTTTCCACATTTTTTTTTCTACTTGTTCTATAGCAAATACGATATATATTTAAGTATTATCTTGAAAAGTAATGACGGTAAAACTGCTTCTATATGCAGTATCCACTCCTGTTTGCTGGAGGTATTGCACTGCTAACAACCATCCACATTATCATTCAATGTTTAGAAGAAGAAATATTTTCACAGTCCAGTATCTAAACAGTCACATATAACACAAGGATTGGTTCCTGCAAAGGGTAATCCTTTCAAAAATGAGTAGCTCTGGGAAAGAAAACTTCGTATCAGAATTACTCATGCTAGAAAAGGGTTGTAGGATCAGCCTGCAAAACTTTAAAATAGTAGCACATTTATACTGGTGCATACTGTCTTTGCCTTCAGGAATCACAATAAGATTTGAGGCCCTATCACTAATTCACTGCAGTGTGAGCATTTTTGCTATATGAACAACATGAGACATGAGATCTCCTGTTTGTTGGCCCACACCCCTGGAGAAAACACTACCAGATTAAACAGAAGTCAGAATGAGGGAAATGGTATATAATGATATGAGCTGACTTTTTTTTATTAATTGCTATGTGATTTTCTCTGGGGAAAAAAAATAAAAATAAAAATAAAAATAAATAAATAAAATGAAATGAAATAAAATAAAATAGAGTGAAGAGATTTTGCAAAATCTCTACTGTCCACTGCAGAGTTTATTACAGTGAATTGTCTGAAGAAAAGAATCGTAGAATGGCTAAGGTTGGAAAGAACATCTAGGGATGGAGGCTGCAGAGCATTTCCAGAGAGCCTGTTCCAGTATTTCTCCATCCCTACAATAAATCGTGTTTTTTTCTTACGTTTATGTGGAATTTCCCCCACTTCAGTTTCTGTTCATTGACTCTTGATCTGTCCTTGGACACCACTGAGAAGAGCCTGGATCCCTCTTCTTTACCACCCTATCAGGTATTTATATACATGAAGAAGAACTTCTTGAGCCTTTTCTTCTTCAGCCTGAACAATCCCAGCTCTCTCAGCCTCACCACATAGCTCACATTGTTCCAAGTTCTTCAGCATCTTCGCTGTCTTAAGCTAGACTTCTTCTTCCAGTATACACCTGTCCTTCCTGCACTGCAGGACCCAAAACTGGACTCAGTGCTCCATCTGTGGGCTTCCTAGTGAGAAAGATCACACCCTCAACCTGCAGGCAATGCAGCACTGCTCCTGGTGTTATTTGACCTTCCTCAATGACAGGGTGTGTTTCTGGCTCATTGTTCACCAAGACCCCCAGAGCCTTCTCTGCAGAATACAACTGTTATCTGTTATAGTGACCAGTCATCCATATTCTTTGTTGTCTGCAAACTTGCAGAGATCATCTGAGTCATTAATGAAGATTTTAAACAATACTGGACTCCATATGGATTCCTAAGGGACACCAGCACTTACTGGATTCCAGGTGGACTATGTGACACAGATCACAATACTTGGAGCTCAGCATTTCATCCAGTTTTGAATACACTTGTTTATCTACTATCTAGTCTATTCTTCATCAGTTTTTCTAGCAAAAGAGAAAGCTGATGAACAGTTTGACAAAGTCATTTGTGGTGACTGAGGAATAAAGAACATAAACTTCTGAGATATTCTAACTGCTACTGTCACTTCTTAGCCTCGAAGAGTAAATGGTTAGGCCTCTTACACACTGCTCAACCCTGCAGAGAGGAACTGTGGCTCCCATCACAGGGAATACATGGAGCTGTTGGAGTGACCTCCATAGGAAGGTCATGAAGGTGTTCAAGGGACTGAAGCATCTTTCCTATGAGGAAAGGTTCAAGGAGCTGGGCTTGATCAGTCTGGGAAAGAGAAGACTTCAGGGAAAGCACATTGAAGGCATCCAATACTTAAGCAGTACCTATTGAAAAGATGGAGAGGGACTCTTTACCAGGGAGTATAGTGGCAGAGCAGGGAGTAATGGTTTTAAACTAAAAATGGGTAGATTTAGACTAAAAATTAGGAATTTATTATTATTATTATTATTATTATTATTATTATTATTATTATTATGGTAGTGAGGCACTGGAACAGGTCTCCCAGGGAATTTATGGATGTCACATCCCTGGAAGTGTCCAAGTGATGACTCAGAGCCCAGTAAGCCTGAATGAATAACTTTCTTTGCAGGAAGGTTTCATAGTCAGCTTTGTAGTAAAGCTCAGCAAAAGCCCAAGTCTTCCCATTTTCAAGGAAGGTCACCTTGATCTCGTATCTGAGCACAAGACTGCTCAACCATGTGGTTAGCTAGTGGTGCTCCCAAGGTGTTCTGCAGTGTGAACAGTTTCTCCTCCTTTCCTCACTGGCCCTCTCTATGTGCTTAGCCCAAACTACTCTGGTGCGGATACCTGGAAAGTTCTGAAATATGAAAACTGAGAATATGGCTGTGATCAGTTCTTTCTGGTAACTGTAGTCTTATCCTGCTTGTTTAGTTGTCACACTTGCATACTAAGAACCTAACCTTGCAGTCCTTTTGCAAGCAGAACTCCCCATTGGTATGTCTTTGTTTCAAAAAAATTACTGGTTATGCAGAGCAGCAGTTCTGAACAAAGGAATTCAGCCATTTTTCTTTTAGTTTTCCTCTTCAGAAATGCCCTACGGCAGTCATCTATTTCAGTCAATGGAAGGCTGAAAATTTTCAATCAAAAAAATAGAAACATAAAAGACACCTAAACCCACTGATATTATTTTTGTCTACATTGAGGACCATATTTCTTCACAAACCATTGACCTTATTTTTAACTCTTTGTTTGCCAACTGTTTGCCTGAAGCAACTTTTGACAGTTAAGGAATTTGTGATTTTATGGGAATAAATACTTATGATCCCTTCGTTATGTTAGTAGGGAAAAGACATGCAGGATTTCAAGTTTACTTCCATTTATAAGAACTTCATTTCTCTCAGCATTTCTTTCAATTAAGAAAGTAGAAGTCAAAATAAACAGAAATTACTATTTTAAAACAGAAATCCAACTTGACTTGTACCACTTGTACATGCTTACACAAATAGCTCAATAAAGTTAATCCTACTTAACTTCTGTGGCCATTCAAAATACAGTTTTTGTCTTCCTATTCTTTCTTCAGAACTGTTCATAAAGTAGAGAAAAAAATATTCATGTAATCTTTATTTTATATTTTTGTTTCAGTTCATAGTTTCAGGCTTTAGAGAGTTTCTAGTCAGACCAACAAGTTAAAGAATTGCAGTGGAAACAATAGTGAAAGCTGGGTTGAAATTAAAAGAATGTACACTCACAAGTAATAAAATCTCACAAGAATTTTGCATGAAGGTTATATTTAAATAAAAGCTACACATATATTGGTTTTGAAATATTCAGTGAGTATACACAAAGAATCTTAACTCTGATCTGTAGCAATTCAAAGGGGGAAAAAAAAGGTATATTTTGAAAGCAGTTCGATCTCTGCTGCTCCAGAAAAGGTTAAATTGATTTTTAAAAATTCAATACCACTTATGTAACACAGAGTCTGGCATATTTTTTTAATTATTATTTTTTCCAGTTTAAGCAAAATATAAGATACAGAAATCCTGCAAAAAAGTTCTACATTTTACAAAAGGGCATGAGGAAATAAGTAGGATGAGTTTGAATACTAAATGTTGAAGATAATGAACAAGTAGGCTTACTTGAGAATTGGAAGGTTGATTCACTAAAACAGAATTTCAGCAGTGTGTAAAAGGTATATTGGTGCAATAAAAGACAAAAATGAGAACTGGTCAGAGAACAGCACTAAGCTATAAAGGGGACACCCATGAGATTTAGAGTTACATATCCAGATGCATCACGTTATGACTCAGGCAAAAGCCCTGCTGTAGAACATTAACACCTGAATTTCATGCCTAGAATAATCTAATGAGCATTATGCACAGTTTTGAGCAGCCTATATCAGAGAGAAGAATAAAGTTGAAGTTAAACAGCAAATATCGGTAAGGAACTAAGGAGCTGAGTTATGAAGAAAACTGGGAAGAATTGCAAGACAAATATAGGGCATTTATAATGTGATGTACATGAAAAAAATAACACCGTGGAATAAACAATTATTACAAGAAAATAAGTTATCCTTGTCAGTATGGTGATATTAAGAACATTAAGTAAAAAAACACATAAATTCTGCATGGACAGTATGAAGCAACAGGGATATAATGTCCCGGAGAATGTGGTATAATCCCCACCGTTTCTTTCGTTTAAACTGAGAGTTGGCAAAACATTAGTGAAGTTATTGTACAGTAGGTCATGAACCTCTATTGGCAGGGGATGGACAAAATGACCTAGCAGGTCTTTTCCCTCTCAAACTTCTTTGATTCTAAAAGGCACTAAGTCAGATGCTTCCATCATTTGTCTACAAGATCTGCAGAGCTCAGAGCTACCACAGGGAGACCAGTAAGGGTGAGAGTGAATGTAGACTTGGCTAATAAAATATCAGAAGCCCATAAAAGTTAAGAAATTCTTTCTCTTTTATTGTTATAAATATATATGTATCTTTTTTTCAGTGTTCAGTGTGAATGTCTGCACAGAAAACTAATTTTTAAGACATTGAAAGGCAAAGTAAGCATAGAGGTCACTTCTTCAGTAAAGTAGCAGCAAAAGAAAATGTGCAGTCCCCTGCCATCAACTTCTTGAAAATGCAGGTCTCAGAGGCATGGCTGTGCAGGACTTCATGCACCAACTTTTATTTTCTTGATTGCTGTTCACATATATACAATTTTTCGGAGAATAATTTCCTACCAAAAGCCTCACTGCTATCTATCTATCTGGCTATTTCCAGTCTTTCTCTAATTATTGTCAGCATTAGAATATTGAGATAATTGAGAAATAACTTAGACCCGAATAAAACTACTTCATTTAAAGATATTCAGGAAAATTCATTACCCTGGAGAAAATTAAGAAACTGTCTTTCTTGTTATTGTTTTTATGAACACAGGTGGTGGTGACAGAATATAATAACTTCTGGTTATAAAGGTCCATAATGCCTGAGTCTGCTGTGATCATAGAGTCTGATCATCAGGCCTAGATTTTGCTGAGGACTTCCTTACCTCCTCTCCACATCAGCATGGTGTTAAAACACACTGAGTGTCAGCCTAACCAAGTGTGAAACTGAATGTTACAGCCTGTAGTACCTTTAAGACCACGTGTCAGGCTCACCTTGTATAAAGGTAGCCAGCCTAAAGCACAGGTGCAAAAAGATATAAAGGAAGTCTCCTTATCAAATGTGGCTTAAGAGGACTACTGTGAAGAACAAGAGAGCTCCTCACTATTGTTAATATCAGACTGATGAACAGGTAACAAAAAGTTGGGAAAAAACAGCAAAATCCCAGAGGTATCACAGTAGGGTCCAGTGGTTCAGAAATAGTCTATAAAAACTTTAAAGAAGAAAGTAACAAAATTTGCTGGTTACTGAGAGTAGTATAAATGAATAGTCTCATGACACCGACTGAACACTTAAAAAATGGCAGATTAAATTCAATGTCAGCAAAAGTTATGTGATGTACTTAAGGGAACACATTTCTGACTTTATACATTATTTGGCAGAGAATATTGTGAAACTAGCTGCTACTACTTAAAAAGGGGGTTTGAAACTGAAAGGCAGTTTGCTAACATTGTACATACAATGTTCATTAGTAAGAAAACTAGCAGAATAAGTGTTAAAAGCAAACACTGAATACAAGGCAATATCATGGATTAAATTCACACTGTATCCATACCTCAAATACTATATAATCACGTAAAAACAACACAGTAATAATAGAAAAGGTGCTAAAAAGAACAAAGAAGGTCACTGAAGATATACCATGAGGATCAAGTAAACAGACAAAATGATGTATATTGAAGAAAAAACACCTGAAAAAAGGCATAGCAAAAGTGTGCGTGAAACATGCATGGAGTGAATAAGGTCTTCCTACTTTTTGATTAGTTAAGAGAAGCAGAACTATCATGTCCTTGAGGAAATGACCACAGGACAATCTCAGAACAAACATGGGGAAAAAAATCAATAATGTCTAAACACAGGTCTTTTTGTCAGAGGATTAAGGTGTGAAGAAAAAAAAAGAGGTAGGTTTGAAAACTCACTGGGATAACTAATGGAAAAGCATCAAGGGCCATAATTGCAAAGATGTCATGTGCCTGCCTCAGGAACTGGCTGAGTCACAGGTTGCTTGAAGCTGGGATTTCTTCCTGAAGAAGTATGATTGCTTTCTTGAGAGATTCTTTGACTCATTTCTAGACTTCTGACAGATGTTGGAGTCAGAGTACTGAGACAGAAGGATGCCTGGTGCGATCCACTATAGCAGACCAATATATTTTATGATAAATCAGAGAAGACCTGAGGAGAATTTTTCTAGGGCAATGTTCATCATTAATAATTTTACAATCAAGAAACTCTTTAAAACTTTACTGCACGAGAACTGTACTAGTCTTATCAAAGATAGGCAGATAGACAGATGATAGATGACAGACAGATAGACAGATAGATAGATAGATAGATAGATAGATTTGTCCTAAGACAATTGACCTCTAAGACAAGAAAATAATTTGGTTTCTCCTCCAGAGTGAACTTTTGTATCATACTTGTAGATTCTTAGCAAGCAACACAGCTTATACATTCTGTGCCATAAACAGAGCAGAAACTAGTAGAAAATTGGTCTTGACAGAGTTTTCAAAGAAAAGAGAAAAACTGTTGTACAGAAGTCACTGAAGCACAGAGAGGTTAAAAATAAAAGTTATTCTTGACTTGTGTGATAAATGGTCATCACATGTCAGCCACAAACAACAATACATGTACTCATCCCAAAGTATTGGCTAGAATGCAAACAGTTTTAGATAATGATGATATATGCCAAATTTGGAGCACAGGTAGTAGAAGCGAAAAAAATCCACCCACATTATTCCATATAAAAATGTATTTTTCTATCAGCAGAGCAACTTAGAGCCCATCAATGTTCATTTTTTCTCTGTATTTTCTCTCCTTTTTTTTAAATTCTTCTTTAGATATGAGGTTTTAGTGGCACTAGGCACACACAGTCACTCTTATTCCTACTTTACATTAGTGTATTTAAACTTCACTCTGCCCCTCGGAGGAAGGAATAGTGATGTTTCCTTCTTTACCTATTGGTTAGGCAGAGAAAGGAAAGGTTTGGGGATGAACAAAGTGACCGAAGTCTCATATAGAGTCAGTGGAAACATCAGGAGCTCTGTTTTAGTATGCAAATCTTACGAAATCAAGTTCTGCATGTCTTAGATGAATTTTCATGAATATTCCCAGATAAAACAAGGAGTATAACTTTAATTTTTCCATTATAAAAATAGTAAATGCCTCAGTTCTGTCTTTCCTCTCAAAGATAATGGCCTTTCTGGAAAGAAAAAAAGAAATAGGAAACAGAACAGAAAATCCCAAGAACTTCTCTTAAGGAATATTTAGCAGGATGGCAGCTACCAGAGGTATCAGAAACACTAGCTGTAACTGCTACAATTAAAGAAGCGTCAGCTCTGGGTGCCATGAATTCTTCCCAGTGTTTAGAACCTCTCAGGAGATTTACTTCCTTAGAGTGTTCATCCCTTGGTCCTTTATATTAATTCACTTTCTGTACTATCAAAAAAATTATGTTTCCTACATTTTTAAATCAAAGGCCATCTAATCTCTAATCTGATGCCGTAAAATCATGCTAAATCTGCAACATTCTATTTGTGATTTTTTTTTTCCTTATATTTTCTTCTTTTTTCTATCTGCATATATGGAAATATATGTGTAAATTTTACTTGAGATTTCTGTAATCATTTCATGAATCACTTGTTGATATCTCACACAACAGCAGCACAGCTGAGAAATGCTCAGCCTTAGAGTGCTCAGTGTGGAAATGAAGATAGTGCATGCCCAAATAGTATATTAAAATGCTCATTAATACTGTCAATTTTGTTAATGAAAACATTAGGGAATCTGAATATGATCTATAAGAATCTCTTTAAGCATGTTGCTGTTGTAAGTTATTACACTAGATATTGACCTTGAATGTGTGGTTTGATTTTAAAGATTCTTTTTATCTTGGGAGGGATCTGTTACACACTGAGGTTTAGGTACCTAACTCAAGGAGCCAAAACCAGAAGATCTGATTCAATGACCACTCTCCTGTGTGAAGGCTGCCAGGGGCACGATGAACCCACTCCACCTGTGCAGTTCAGCCTTCGGGAGGTAAGGAGCTTATCTCTCAGGGTTGTCAATCTTTGCTTGTATTCTACACATGTGTTCCTGATCAGAACTAGCAGCGTTGTCAGAAACACCAATCCTGGATCCCTCTGTCAGCTTCCCAGCCTGAGCTGAACACACACCACCTGCCCAGCCCTCTCACAGACACTCAGTGAACACCACAGCACTGAAAGCACAGTGATGAACTAGCACAGAAGCATCTGATGAAACATGTGGTACCCCTTGGAGTTCCTACTTTCATCCAGAAGTTGGTGTGGGTGCCTCAGGCCCATGGGGACTGGCTGTTTCCTGACCCTCACCTGGCCTCCTGCAGTCCTGGCTGTCTCCTCAGTATGGGCCCTAGCATCCCAATCCACCAATGCATCCCAATGCAACACAGCATTCTCCGTGATCTGTGTTCAAGTGACAGTCTTTTGGATGAATGGAGATTTAAACTGGGATTTCCCGGGCCCTCTAATAAAAATAAATTTAATCTGGTTCAGAATACAGTTACAGATCAGGTAAGTTTGACAGCTTCTCCTTAATGAAAGCATTCTTAAAACTCTTGTGAATCCATTGAGTTCAATAATTGTATAACAAATCATGTTATTTCATGAAAAACAAAATAAAAACAGACCAAAAAATGCCATAATTTAATTTTTAAATTAAATTAATTTAATTTTTAAATTAATAATTTTTAAGTTTAATTTTCTTAATAGATTTTTTCAAAGTGAGAAGAAAGGTAAATGGGTAAATACAGTTGATAGAAGCTGCCAATTACATGAATTGTTATGCCCAGGTGTCCCAAAGAGGCCTTAACTCTGATATACCGAGCAATCTTTGCATATGAGAAATAATAGGTCATCATGCTCTGGACCATGGGGTAACCTGGTGGCAGCCTACCACAACTACTGAGAGCTGAGCAGAATTCTGTCGTTTTTACATTTTTGCTGAGGAATCTATAATAAGATGTGCAGCAGAACAGCTACTAGAAGCACAGTTACTACATATTAAACAAGGTGAAGAGCATAAAAATTCCTGCAGCAGACAGCCTGAACTACACAGTGTGAATACCTGCTGGCCAGTTTTAAGTTCCTGACGTTTTCCAACTTTTCAATAGCTGACTTTCCTGCTTCTGAGTTCTCCTCTATTTCCCTGTCTCTGTACCAAGTGGAGCCCTGGAAATGAATCTGGAGCATCTCTTTGAACTTGTTTTTGTGACCTCCAGAAGGCAAAAGATTGGCTGCACAGAAATGGTTCCTTAGTCTCTGCAACTATATGATGGAGCAATTCTTGAAGGGAAACAGAGGTTTTGTTGTTACAGTTTAACAAACCTCTAAACTTCAAGAGATAATGTGCAATCTAAAACTATTGGAACTAATAATCTGGAATTGCTTGTTATTATAATTATTGTTATCATTATTCATGTGAGAGCTTTCTGATCTCCTATAGTCTGCTGGGCAAATGTAAAGTACAACCTCCACATCATGGCAGCACAATTGATTTTCAGGTAGAGACATACAAGAGGTTTTAATGTTAACTTAATGTATTTGTTCCATAATCTCGCACTCAGAACTATAGTGTTGTTTCTACGGAAGTTTTCACTTGCACACAGAAATTAGCTTGGGATCATGTCCAAGAATGAGAGCATTTCAACAGTTATTAGTTCAGAAACAATTGCGCAGTTAAAAATTTTAGACAACCTCTGCAATAGCTGTTGCTGTCAGGTTCACTGGAGTACAGGGATATTTTTGAGAAGTTTTAGAGCAGAACAATTTCCACCCATATGTTTCAGAATAATTTGTATACTAATATTACAACTTCAGGCACTGGGCATAGAATCAACTTTTGAGGGTGTCCTAGTCTGACAAATGTATTTATTTGTTACATACTTCTTTCTTACCTTAGATCTCTTTTCCTTCGTGGTAACTGCTGGTATAATGAAGGACATGCATGGATAATCTCAGTGCTGAGTTACATTATGCAGTGAATGCTGCTACATACTTCTGCGGGGCTCACTTCTCAGGACACTTGAACTCTCACAATTCTACTCTGATCTATGACACTGTGAAAATGATATATGCAATTTTGCAGCTTCCTTACTAAAAAGTTATGGCATCTGCAAAAAGTGTCAAACTTTAACCTGGACAAAACTATAAATACCATTTTGTGAATACCACAAATCACTTCAGAGGAAAAAAAAAAAAACTTGATGTTTTTACCTTCTTCTAGTTACACAAGCTTCATTTTTGCCTTCTCAACTCTGAAGAGTCATGGCATTTGAATAGAGAAGTGTCTACCCAGATAGCTGAAAAGACTGGGGGATTGTGGCTACTATACATAGTTTCTCATTACTCATATTCAAAGCTCAGATAGTGAACAAGGGTTTACATGCAGGGCACACATGCCAGTTTTAGAATAGGATATGTGTTTGCAAATTCTAGAAAAAGAGAAGCAGAAAAAATATCTGAAGCTTTTATTTAATTTAGATCAGACAAGTTTCCTGCAGTAGACTGGAAAGGTATATAAACAAGTGCCACCTTCTCACACTCGTTGATGTTGATGTGGCCTGTGTGTGGCCACAGTTAGCACTGCCCTTGCAACCAATCAGCAATCAGCCATGAACAGACACTCAACAGTATGGAGAAGAGGATCAAGCTTTCTGCCTATGGGTAGTTATAACCCATTCAATGATTACAAAGACCAGGATTTTAAATCTTAATGATGAGACTTTAATAAATGCCACCACTGATGCATGGTTACTATGTTTAAGCTACCAACTTGAGTATGAAATTGTCAGCATTGTCAGTTATGAGGATCTGGTACATTCTTTACATGTTTTGCTGTCTCCCTTCCCTCTGGTTCTCTCTCTTCTCTCTTATTATTCTCCCAGAGTAATATTATTTCCGTGCTGGACTAGCAAGGGTAACAGGATGATACTTTCTACTCGCACAGTTTCCTTCCTGTTCTTCTGGGATACAGTTTATTTTCCCATAACTGCCACAAAATGGAAGCTTGGCCTCCTAAATTACTGAAACTTATGACAGAGTAGAAGGCCATTTACCTTCATGAACCATGGCCCTTTCAAGCTCTGTGCTGCCCTTGCCTCGTTGCACTTTGGCTGTCTATTAGGTTGCTTCTATTTGATTTCTGAAAGATTTTTCTCCTCTTTCACCTTTCAGTCTTTGAGCATGAACCAGCAGGGCTGCATGGAAGGGATGCGCAGAGGGCCCCGAGGACAAGCAGAATTACTCTGCAGAGAGGAGTGAATGCCACCCAGCTGCTCTCTGCTGAGGGGAGAGAAGGTCAGTGCTCCTGCCTGGATGCTCAAGAAACCTTGGACCTAATTAAACGATTGGTTACACGGACTGTTGTATCGCAAATAAATATTGAGGCGTCAAGAGAAGAATGTCCGGTGACTGAGGCTGTAAGATTTACTCTGTGTTAATCACAGCTATTTTTTACAAAATTCTGCAATTTAGAATGTAATTTAGAACTTCATTCATCCATCCTGCGGAATCTATCAGTAATGGATTCGTAATGGAAATGTATCTTAGAAATGATCTCTACCATTTCTATTCATAAGATTGTTGGACATACAAATATCCAAAGTAAGGTTTATGTATAAGTTACTTAACTATATGGTTTCTGGATATTGCAGTCATTATTACCACTGCTAATACAACACAAGTTGTATAATAGTTATAAAGCAGCACTCGTTAGGTTAGGAAGTAAGAAACCCCACTAATATAGTTTATTGCAATAGAAGAATCTAACCAATTCATCTGGAGCTTATTTTGGGTACAGCACTTAGCATTACTTCTGCTAAATCTGCCTTGCAATATGTGGAGTTTACAATGAAACAATCTTTTATCCAAAAAATAACTCAACAGTGGGAAAGTTTCCCAGTTCCCTGCAGTACCACTTATATTTCTTAACATGAAGATGAACTTAATATTTGCTACATAACACCAAGATTTTCCTATATCTGTCACTTACATTCATAAACACCTTTTGTAATTCCTGACAAGATCCTAACACACACGTGGCATAGCAACACATCTTATTTTACACAGTGTTTGATAATGTACATAGACGTGCACATCTGCTTGTTAAGCACTCTTCAGTAGTAAACTGGAAATGTTTGCTTTCACTGAGTTAAAAGTTTATGGAGCAGTACAATTTGAGGGGCATACATCTCCCAGCACTATTTTGCTACCAACAGATATTCGCTTTAGCACCTGAAGACACGCAAAATGAAGTCTTCATAGAAGTAATTTTAAACAAAACACTTAGATAAGCACATATTATGTCACTTGCCAAATGAAAGCATATCAAATTTTGAAGACAGAGACAACAGGTTGTAGTTTGATAAAGTTTCAATCAAGAGGATAAAATATTTGCATGAAAACTGATGGAAAATACTGACAGCAATGCAAATATACAATGAATAAAAAAAAGTGTTAGTTATACTCACATAAAATGGCATGTATCTCACAAAGATTTTATTTACATATCATTCCTTAAGGACATCTTTTTCCACGAATACCATCTGATGTTGATTACAAAAGAAAATAAATAATAATGATAATGATGATGCTTTTGGATGTTGTTATGGTTCTTTTCATTTTCCTTATCCAAAAGAGATTTTGATGGAATACTGTTACCAAACTCTGATTACAGTAAATGCTATATAAGCAAAAAAAAAGTATATTTTTTTTCTTAAATGATACCCGTTTACTTTATCATTGTCTATAATGGAATTTGTTTGTTTCAAAAAGTACATTTTTATGTACCAAGGACACTTTCTTGTTTTCTGTATGCCAGTACAGATCTCTTGTAGTCAGTAAAGTTATTCACTGGATTTAATGACATTTAATTCAGAAATACTGTGTAGTGTCTTCTTTTATGATGGTTATAAAAAAGTTTCCCAAGAACTGCCCACATTTGCTACCGAAGGACCCTACAACACTTCAGCATTAAATGGAGATTCATTGATACTCTAATGATAAAAGCATACTTACTAGTAAATCTGCTCCAGGATTTCTACATCACAGCTTATCCACTGAATCAAAGATTCCTTTCTCCTATCATGTTGATTCGCAAAACTTATACTTGTCATTACTGTCTGTAAATGCAGTTTGGGATAATTGAAAGAAAATTTGGAATTTCAGAATTTCCTTTTCCTTCCTCTCTCTTTTTTAACATTTACTCTTCAATGCTTTGCTTACAGTCCTGTAACAAATACTGCTACCATGCTGGCTAAAAACTCTATGCATAACAGCTAATTGGCTATCTAAGACATCTTCTTTCAGTGAGCAATGGTCACTGAATAGAATACAGTGGTATTCTTGGAAAGGAAAAAAAAAAAAAAGAGAGAGAGAAGAATAATGGGCACTGGAATGACAATACAAGAAGAGGAGAAACCTCAGATTAGCCCAAACTCCCAGGCCCTAATCACTGACAGAAAAATCTGGTAAATCAAGGAAAAAGACATCAATCCATTCAAACAGGATTAAAGGTTTAAACTGAAAACTAACAAACTTATTAGCCTTTGTGGGAAAAATTTACATTGGGATTTTTTTAGATGTGAAATAGGCAATAGAAATATCTTCAAATGCCATTTTTGTACCTTGTATGAGAGAAGGAAAATATAAAAAAGAATATAAAATCAATGTAAATGCTTATGTAAAGTGAAAGAGTGTTCCAGGGTGCCATGATCTGGCAATTATTAATATTTAAAACTAGAAGACTAATGGCATAAGAATTTGTATTACTAAGACATATTCGTCAATGAGAGCTTGGATTTGTTAGTAAATACATGTCTGATTCTTTTGTAGAGCTGCAATATTCAGATAACTGCTACATACTTCAGATTGTGGACAGATACCAGTGCTTATTTACACCTGAAAAAAAGCTGAGTGAAACCACAATGATGGAGATTTCCTTTCTCATTGCAGAAGAGAGTTACCAAATTCATTTTCTCCCTTTATTTAACAAAGAGAAAGAGACAGGTAGCACACAGAATGGCTTATATTATCCTTTCTTTTCTTAACATAGTGATTATAATTTAAAAGAATATGAAATGAAATGATTATAATAGAATTTCTAAGACAGGAGAAGTAGTCTTTCTGTACCATTTTTGTTTCATTGCTGCTGATGCTTTTCCAAATGATATTTTATTATAACTCTTCCAGAAAGAAAAAGGGTGTTGTTTTTTTCTTCACACAGCTTTTTCTATATTAACTATTAGATAACTAATTCAAATTTGAGCCGAATTACTAACTGTAGCACTTGATTCATCAACGTTATCTGACATGCGTTCTTGTTCTTTCTTAACATTGGAAGCCTTTGAAAAATAAGTCTAAAAATTAAGATTTTGGTAACTATAGCTTTCACAGAAGCCATTGTTTTTCAGCTGCTGCCAATTGTTATTTACTGGCATTTTTACGATTATTAACAGTCCTAAAACTATTCTGGTTTTGAGGTTTCTGTTAATGATATCCTGAACTTGCAATAATTATTTGACTTACTGGTGTCTTCTCTTTGCTAATTGTCTCTGTAAATATCCTCAGGGAACCTTTTTTCAAACAATTACATGTACTATACATCTTATTTATCATATTTACAGTGGAATTCTTCAGTCCTTGTTAGCACATATGGTATATCACAAATTTAAATGGTGGCATTCTATACGTATATGCTATTTGGCTAGAGATATTTGACCTGGAATGCCATTAATTAACTTATGCATTTTAAAATCACGTTTGAAATGCTGCAAAACTAAGATTATAGTGAATTTAATTTCAAAGTCATTTTGAATGTCCTTTCAAACTGTATGTGGTAATCCTTGATTTTTGCACTGATGCTAAATGTTAATGAACAGAGCCACAGTGTACCATTTCACCTAGAGCAATGAAAACATTAAAATCTCTTTAAAAGACTGAATAAAACTTTATTTTATAAATATAATCCTTGTTGAAGCTCTACCATTTCACTGTACTTTTGAAATAAGGGCACATGGAAAATATGGAAGAGTTCCTTTGAGATAGCTAACTAAAGCTACAAAATGAGCACGGTACAGTATTTCCAAGGAACACGGTTCAAAAGTTGTACGATTACTACTAAGGTTGTTTTATTCTTTACCACATTTGGAACAGGAAGTCTGTGTTGTTCTTGAAGAATTCTGAAAAGCAATGTCACAGTCTGATGACCTCTTCTCCTCATTAAAACGTTCCCAAAGACAGCTCTCTGCATGATGTTTTGTAGCTTCAGCAGCCATGAACTAATTTGTACCTCTTATTTTGATCATGCACTGGTGAAAGAACCAAACAATATTTTTCTTTAAACACAGAGAGGTCTTTCAACAGCTCAGCATGCACTTCTACCCTCTTTTTAATCTTGGAGCACCTATTTATTTGCTCTTTTCACCACTAAATCTTCTTTGCTCCTTTCTGCCCCCCTGCAAAGCTGCTAGTTAAAATCGTCAGTGTTTTTTCTTCATAGGCTTAAACCATTAGAAGGGTATTACCATAAAAAGGGAGACAAGGACTTAGAGACCTGGTGCACCAGAATTTGCATTTCTAATTTTTAATCCAATTAAACTAAAATAATATTTATTTAGCTACAACCTTTCTATAATGATATAAATTCACTAAAGCTAATGGAAAATTTTCTTCCTGGAGGAAATTAGTTATAGGTGTTCACTGCAATAACTGATTGGTTCTGCATACTGAGTATCTCCAGATTTTGCTTATAGGTAATTAGTCTTCAGCTAGTTGGTGTGTTTATTTTGCATAACTTCTTTTGTGTGTGTGTGTGTGTGTGCAATTCATTAAGCAAGTCATATTTTTTTTGCTCTACATAGTGGACTCAGTGTATGCAAATTGTTAGAAGGTACTGTAGGAGCATTATCTTTTAATGCATAAGGCATACACCTTGTAAGAAACGCTGTATAGATCGGCATATTTGCATTACAATCAAGTGTGTTTTTATCAGACAGATAATTAAAAAAAAAAAATTAAAGTTACTACCAGTATTTTGTTTTGAATCAATGCATTTGTGTATGTTCTGCTGTTTGTGTACAAAGTACACATTTTCATATCTAAACCTGCCTAAAGCCACAGAGAACTCAGTTCTACTCCCATTGGTTTTGGTCCAAGTAATGAAGTCAGCATTTTTACCCTCTCTCAGTCATGTCTAGTGAGGACAGAGGGCAGAAAGGGACCTCTTAGAGAGAAAGTACTAAATTGTGCCTTTTAGGGAGAGAAAAGCTCAGTGTTGTAATTCATGGGTCCAGGAATAGCTGCAAGATGGAAAATTCCTCACCCAATAATATGCACCCCCGTGGTCCTGCACCTTCCATGTGGCCTACGTTTGGCAAGGTCCATCCTACACTTGGGCAAACCCCCTTCACTCTGGGGAATGTCAACATGTAAATGTCAACTGGAACACTACATATGGGCACCTAAAAAGGCATCAACTTTATTTGAAGGAATTCTGTTATAAATCCCATTTCTAGTTCTCTCATCCCAGCTAACTCTGCTTCCCAAAGCCTGAAGTACAATCTCTTCTGAGTGTTCAAACTCTGGGAATGATGGAAAAGATTGCAATGCCACAGAAACAGCATGTCCTGTACCTGTAGTACCCAAAGATATCTATTAATCTGCAGTAGCAAGTGGCAGAACCAAGGCTGAGGAAGTATTTCACTCATTTGTTTAGTATTATACTGTGTATTTTCCAGAGTCAGTACATGCAAACACTGCAAAAAGCTACTCAGGGAAGTGGTGGAGTCCCCTTCTTTAGTGATATTTAAGAGACATGTGGATGTAACACTAAGGAGAATGATTTATTGATGAGATTCTGCGGATCAGGTTGACTGTTGAATTTGATGATCTTCAGGTTCTTTTCCAATCTAAACAAGTCTATGATTATCTGAAGGAAATGTAGCCATGGCCAGTCAAACATTCCTAGTTGCTACTGCATATTCTACAAAACAAGGAAATTCCTGGTTTTCCAGCCTATAAGATTCTTTTTGTATCTTTATTTTGATGTCTTGATCAGCCAACTTTGCATTATCTTTGGCGAAAATCTATCACATACAGATAACTTTAAATTCATAAGAAAATCTTCAACCTCGTGTTCTAAGAGGAACAAACATGTAAATACCAGGTTTATTCCTCATACTCCAAATAAACAGGTTGAATAACATTCTTAATACTGTAAGCTATTTTTAAATATCTTGTATATATATATTAATAGTGACAGGTCACCAATTCCTCCAGAATTCCAGAAGCTTTGTTCTGTAGGTCTACATGAAAAACAATCCTTTATTCTATTTTTATGCAGCCCAGTTAATGTTTTTGTGCTGCATTCCTCAGAAGATAATTTCATATTTTAATATGACTTCTTCTACCTTTATATGAATGAACAAGTTTTGTTGAAAGGTACAATTTATGTGCTTGATTTTGAGTGGACATAGATTTTTATGAGAAAAAGAAAGGTCGTTGGGTTGGATCTTATGGTACTTTCTGTTGTTTGACTCTTAAAGACTGAAATAAATAACATAGCTAAAATTAAAGTGAACTTCGGTCAGGAAAAAAGGCAGTTTTGTGAACACATACACCACTGAGAGGAAAATGATCTGTATATCATTAGACTAGTCACCCCATCACACTGACAACTCCTGTTACAGCATTTCTTCTGGAGCAAAGGGAACGTGAAGAAATGAACATACGTACATGAGACTTACTGAGATGCCATTGCTAGGCCACACTTAATTATCTTTCCTGCAAGAAATCAAATATTATTACCACCTTCAAGAAGGGCAAACAGGAGTATCCAGGGCAGGCATGTCCATCCCATGGTCCATGGGCTGCATGCAGCTTGTCATGCAGCCCAGCCCCTGCCCCACACCACCATGGCAGTGCTTCCCACCTAGCAGCCTGTCCTGGCCCCAGCTGCACACCCTTCTCTCAGCAACAGCTAACATCTGAGTGCAGTCAGCTCTGTCAGCTGAAACCAGGGCATGGGGAGGGTGCAGTGCAGTGTTAACTCAAGTTATGGCAAGTAATCTTATGCATTTACTACACTGGCTAAAGACAGTCCTGGAAATGGCAAAAAATATACAGCCATGTTTTCTGTGTTGATAAACGAATTTGAAAATAGGTTTCAAGAGTGCTGAAAATATCATCAGGGTTTGTTTTTTTTTTTTTGGTATAACTGCAACTCTATTTTCAGCCAACATGACTATATTACCTGCACATTTTCAAATCGGATGTATAAAGTTGCAGTCAGATATTAAACTCAAAATTTGATCATGTCTCTTTACTAGGCTTTTGTATGACCTATCTTACCACAGAAAAATATCCCTTGAATAGCTCTTGCTTCATAGTCATACCTTATATCATTAGTTTTTGACAATACACACATTTGTGAGCCACCATTTTCAGGGACGAAGCACAGGAAGAGTAAAATTTCAACAAAAATCTCCAATGAACACCTTGAGAGCTCGCTGAAAAATTACAGTCACTTCCATCAAACCAAACTGGTGGTAAAATATCCCAATATTTTTATGCTTTTGTTACTCTCTTCTTTTTAATGTTTTAATAAATATACATATTAAAAAAGAAGTTTCATTGCCTATATACATTAAACATATTATACCTTTTGTATGTGACCCAAGACAATTCCTCTTTACTCAATGCAGCCCAGGCAAGACAACATTTTGGATACCCATGATCCAGGCTAAAACAGTCCAGCCAGCCTCACCTTGATCCCTGTGAAATCTATGGAACAATTCCTTCTGGAAGCCATTTACAAAGAGGTTAAGCTTAGGAAGGTGATTGGGAGTAATCAGAATGAATTTGCATAGAGGAAATGATGCCTGACCAACCTGATAATCTTATCTAGTGATATGACTGTCCCAGTGAACAAGCAGAGAATAGAGAATGCCTATCTCAACATAATTAAGGATTTCAAAACTATTCTTCAAAACATCCTCAAAGACAAAATGGTGTTCAGGATAGGCAAGTGCTCAGTAAGGTGGACTAAAACCTGGTTGATCTGCTGGATTCAAAGGCTGACAAAATTTCAGCAGAAATATAAGTGACACAAATTTCAGCTGGAGGCCAGCTGTTAGCGCTGTGAACTAGGGTCAAAATTGAGTCCAATTTGACTGAATATCTTCATTAATGACCTAGATGAGGGGAAGAGTGTACCCTCAGCATGTTTGCAGAAGATACAAAACTGGTAGACGTGACTGATACAACAGATGATTGTGCTGCCTTTCAGAAAAAAACTTAGCATACTGAAGGAATGGTCCAACAAGGTGAATAAAGGGAAATGCCCCTAGAGAGAAACAATTGCATATGCTAGTATAGAATAGGGAACAAACTGGTTGAGAAGAAGTTTTGGGAAGGCCCTGCAGGTCTTGATGGATGACAATGAGTGAACAATGAGCCTTTACATCGAAGAAGCCTCTCCTGATCTGCAGCAGGAAAAGCATCACATTATCTGCAAGTAGAGGATGTGACCCTTCTCTGTTCAGTTATGGGCAGGCCACAGCTGTGTGTTGGGTCTAGCTCTGTCTGGACTCTGCATTGCAAGAGGGACATGAATGTACTGAAATGAGTCCAGCTAAGAACTACAAAGATGCTGAAGATCATGGCGCAAGTGAGCTACATAGAGAGGGTTGGAGAGCTGGATTGTTCAGCTTGGAGAAGAGAAATCTCAGGGGGATCTTCTCCATGTATACCTGCAAGGAGAGTAAAGAAGATGAAGCCAAACCATTGTCAGTGGTGTCCAGGGATAAGTCAAGAGTGAGTGAAAGCAAACTGAAACGGGGGATTAAATATAAAAAAAAAAATTACTGTTCAAGTACTGTAACAAATCACCTGCAAAAACTGAAATCCCCACTCTTGGAAACTCATTTTCCAACTTTATTAGACCTCTTACTTGTTTAAAGTTTTTATTTAGTTGAAAAATCATAGGTAGGTGTATGAAAAAGAAGAGGGTGTTTCTAAAGTCATCTGATTCTCTAGAACTAAAGTAGTTACTGAATTTGAGTCAGAAGCAATCCCAGCTCTCTATGACTGCTGTGTAATGGCTACTTTTCCATGCTGTTTCCTCTAACAACTGGGATAGAGGAATACACTTAAGAAAGACAGGCCCTGGGGAAAAAGAAGATGCCACACTGTGTGTCATAAATATAGGTGCTTCCTCTGAGCTTCCAGAAGAGCTGAAGATGCAAAGAAGACAATTGCAAAGAAAAAAAAAATAAAAGCAATATTATTATAGGGACCTGATAGAAATACCTCATCATAAGAATGTAGCAGAGGTGAGACTTTTTTGTTAGTTTTTTTTAGTTGAGCTTTTTTGCAACTAATAGAAGCATCCCAGAGGTGACTCCCCTACTCATAACAGTGGCAGACATGCATTATATAGAGATACGTGCTAGAAAATAATGTCAGGATGTAGAAATTCCAGTAGGCTTTCAGGACGTGTTGGGGACAACTTTCTTTTAAGAAGATGGAAGAAGATGCTGAGAAGGTTATAGCTGTTTTAGAACTGGTTCTGACTAATAGGGAGGATCTGGTTGAGAAGCTGAAGGTAGAAGATAATTTCGGTGAAAGTGATTACAAAACCATAGAGTTCACATATCTAAAGAAAGGGAGGAATGAAAGCAGTAGAATAAGGACAATAGAGTTCAAAAAAGCAGACTTCATCAAACTCAGGGAACTGGAAGGTAGGGTCTCTTGGGAAGATATTCTAAGGAAAAAAGGACTGCAAGAGAGTTTGCAGTTACTGAAAGGGACTATATTAAGGATACAATGGCAGACTGTCATGATGCAAAGAAAATATATGGAACATAGTAGGAGACCAATATGGCTCCATCAAAAAGCTCTTTCAGGGCCAGGAAAAGATGAGAAAGCAGAAAAAATATAAATTTAAGTACAAAACCAGGAACAAGGATCTACAGACATAGATGTAAGTGTTGCCAAAGGAATAAAATGCAGAATAGATCAAAGTGAAAATGAGCTTCAAGTAACAAGAAGCACCAAGTGCAACAAGAGAAATATTATAGAAATTGGAAGATGACAAGGATAAAATATGTCTGCTACTTAACAAGGAGGAAAAGAGAACAGCAGGCAATAAAGATTGAACAGTCAGTATCACCTCTGTTTCAGCATTTGTAAATTGTGATATTTGGTCAGATATTTGACGTATGCTACACTTAGCTACTGATGCTGCTTGAAATGTCATTTTCACTAGTAAAATCACAAATACAGAGTAGGTACAGGTAAACATCGTGAGTTGAGTTTGCAGCCACCCAAGAAAAAAGAACATCTCACAGGACAGTTACCAAAAATTATTTGTCCAATTGTTAGAAGATATCAAGCAAAAGACTGCAGAGTTCTGTTAAAGACTGCCCCTCAATGCCTTGGATGAATGACAAGATGGTATGCTTGTAACATTTGCAGAGTTCAAACCAGAACAAGTTGCAAATGTTCACTTTAATAGCAGCTAAATTTTAAATAATGTTAATGAGTGAAAGGCGTAGCTTGATATCAGTGTGATGTAAGTCAACAGATGCTAAGTAAAGTGTTCAAAATGGAAATTTTAAATGCATGAATAAAGCAGGATAATAAGTAACTATTGAATAGTACTGAAGAAAACGCTTCGGATTTTCAGTAAATCAGACACCTAATTTAAGTCAAGAATGTGACAGGATTAAAAAAGGGCATTCCAGGAGATGTTTGGAGGGCCATCAGGTACAAGACACAAGAGTTGTTCAACATAGGGGAGATACAACCTACAGTGCCTTGTGTGCTATTGAGCACTACCATGTATTACAAAGATAACTGCTGCTCTGGGAGATAACTCAGTGGATAACAAGAATGTAAGAGATTTAGAAAATATAGCCTGCAAGGAAATGCTGAAAGATTACTCCGTCTTAAAAAAAAATAAAAATAAAGAAGTAAAAAAATCATTTTGAGGAAATTTAGGGATATTGTTGCCATACATGAAAGGGTTTTATAGGTAGTATAAGACCCACTGTTCTTCATACCCTTCGCAGATTTGACAAAAAAGATTAAGGTTTGCTACCAGTAAGAACTTTATAAGGTATGTATTTCAATAGATTGCTTCAAAAATTTCACTGGGGAGTTTTAGGAATAAATTTGATAAACAGAATAGCAGGGCTGGAAAATCCATGAGTAATCTTAGTAAATCTTACAGTTTTCTTCAGCTTAAAGTTTTACCTAAATAACCATAAGATTTTCACTACTGATCCTTCCTCAGAAGAAGCTTTTACTTTCTCCTCAGACTTGTAAAATTCAGTATGCGTAATGGAAGAGTTCTAAGGAAAATTCCGTAAGAAAACAATTTATCACAGTCCCACAGATTCCAATACCTGTAAATTTTAGTCGTATATGGAGTTTCTTTATTCATGGATCTTGCTGCAGAACTCAGTACCTGAACACACATTTTTCTCATGAATCTTTGGAAAACAGTAGTCATGACTGGTGTGAACCTGACATGTTCAATCCAATCTCTGGGAAAGAGAATTATCATGATGTTCATCTGGAGAGGAGAAAGACTCCCCTTTAGGGAACTAAGGCAGCAAATTTAACCCCTGTTTAACCACTGACTTTTTCCCTTTAACAGTAATTGTAGACTTTGCCATTCAAAAGAACTACCTTGTAAACTCTATGCTAAAAAAAAAAAAAAAAAAAAAAAAAGGCCATGGCACCATTTCTTTTATCCAAAAATTCCTTGACACACTGAGCCTTGACACACTGAGAAAAATACAGTGATCCTGAGTAGAACAGGTAAAGCAATACCTCGGTGGATGAGCAGTTTCCTGGCTCTCCTAAGCTTCAGACACAAAGTAACCCAGCTCTTCCTTACAGTTGTAGTTACAGGAGCTGCATTTATCCATTACTTTACAGACCCGGCCTCATCACCCTCTTCAAAACTGCTGCTGTTGGCCCAAAAATATAGCTGTCTTTCACCAGCAGAAATGTGAATCAAGATGCATCAGTGGTGCTCCACTTCCTTACAGGTCTCCAACATTGCTTCATTTAGACACGTCTAGCACTGTATCTTACCACATACCCTCCCATGCTTTCTAGTACAAAGCATTGCTCAGGACAGTGTGAATCTCTGTAACTGTGGCAGCTCATCTAAATACTCTTCCATAAGGAGTGATCTGGTGTATTACATGACTGCATCTCTTTATTTTATTTTTATTATATGTATGTAATTATACGTCTGCATGGATTTGCTTGTAAGTAAGCTGGGAATGTAAGTAAAGTGACATGGATGGGAAGAATTGTTCTGTCCCTAATCATAATGGTAAGTCAGTAATTTTTTAATATATTATTTTGTAAACATAATATTGATGACTGAGTAACTATTAAATCATCTGTCATACTGTATAAAGATCTTTATCAACATTTATCAAGTAATAGTAATAGGAGAATCCCCTGAAGCAAAGTCTAAAATAAATGTAATTTTCTATGGGTGAGCAACCCAATTTCTGTGTTTAATATCAGACCACCTCACTTTGGTGTGACTTTCTGGATGAACCTAAACATTCCATATTTTGAACTCCTCATCCAGGTTGCTTCTTGACTCAAAGTTGTCACCAGGTGTGGCAGGACTAGAAGGGCTAACTTGCCACTGCAAGCATGCCAACACAACACCAAAGCAAACCAGAAACAGAGGAGTGAATACTGAACTTCCTAATTTCTCCTTTGTCAACGTTGGCAGAGGTTATTTTCTGTTATTACAAAATGATCTGTCTCCTCCCTCACCACATGGCAGCGCTCTGGGCAGTTTGGTTGTGGTAACAGCCTCTAAAACCTGCAGACCCCATCAGTTGAACAACTTGTAGTTGTACCAGTCTTATTTAAGCTTCTGGAGGGTTCAGATTATTCATTACAAGGGTTTGGAATTCAAGCTGGTGATCGATACTGCGTTGAGTGCAAAGTAATTGCTTTGCTCCCTAATATGACAGTGCAGTTCCAAAACCAAGATATTTAATAAGATCATATAAAAGCAATTCCAAATCTGTGGTTAATAGAAGTTAAATTTGAGCTACCTATACATACCACTTTTAACATCTTCTACCATCAGAATTATTAAACTGGCTGGCAAGTATGATTTGGTAAGTATTATTCTTTCATTATTGCAGAGATGGGTTTTGAAGTGAATGTAAATAATGTATTTGATAAATAAATACAACTATTTGTGGAATGTATATGGAAACGTAAAATAAACTGCCACATCCAAAATTAAATGAAACTGATGCGTTATTTAAAGGCAAGTACAAATGAATAGTGTCTCATCTACGAAAATAAAATAGTATTATTTTGTCCGGAAACATGTACTTCGGGGTTTAAATAGGTGGAACTCTTGCTAAATTCTGCATCCCGATTTTGGTTTTGCCTTAAAGGAGCAGGCAACGCTCCTGCTGCGCATTTTTATTACTTTACTTTTTGTCCACTAGATGTCCTCAGCACGTCACGCTACGCTCTGCTTTCACGGTATCTTTAATCTGCTAGGATAGACCCTTCGTTTGAAGTGTGTGTTATTAAGATATCATGATTAATGACTTTCACTCCAGAGTTCATTTTATCTAGAAGATTAGGAAGACACAGGTCCTCAAGAAGAGCACAATAATTTAATTCTCTACTTCAGATACAGCAGCTTTCCAATTTAGGAAGCAATTAAGACTCATGTATGCTTTCTTCTCTGAAAATATTTAAGCAATTAAAGCCCTAAAACAAACGAAAATCCTTGCAGTAAAAAATTCTTATATATCAAAAGGGAATCTTTAGCAGTTTTTTTTCCCCTGTTATTCTATACTTTCAAAGGATGTGTAGTAGTTGCACAGACCCATTCACAGTTGGCTGGGCTGACAGCAGGAGCCTTGCTTAATTTGAGCCTTAATGGAACTTCAGGACTCAGATGAGAGTAAAATCTGGAATGATCACAAATATCATCTTAAGCCTTTCCCACCTCCTCAGAAGGGCCTCTGTGACAAAGAGCAGGAGGATGGAAGCAAAGTTGTCATATTAGACTCTTAAAGCAGGTAAGCTGAGCTAGAATTAATCTTGCAAAACTTTGGCGTTTCTGAAAATGCTGTAAGCTCTGCTGTGCTGTGTGAAAGCCTAAAGCTTCAGAGCCTGAGAGCTTTAGGTTCTTAGCTTTTTAGCACGCATCCAGATGTAAGTGCTGTCACAGTAGAAGCTGTTCTCAGAGATGCAAAAAGGGATTTCTAAAAGGCTGTAGTGGGTCTCCAACTGGAAACACTCTAGCAGCGCGCTTCTGACTCTCAGGGCATCGGGTAAAAAATCAGCACTGTGTAGATGAGCGGTTCCTGTCCCAGTGAGAAAAACAAAGCAAGTACTCTGAGCGACCTTTTACTCTGCAGCTGTCACACATCCTTGGAACAATGGTACACACTGACTGGGGTTCCACAACCTCCAGTGGTTTCATGGCAGGTCAGCAGGGCTACCAGGAATTACTGTGACAACAAAAAGCCTAATTCAGCCAATATTTGTGAAGAAGGGATGTAAGAAACAGTGAAACAAAGCCTGATGCTCTTGTTGCCAGACATTTTCTACTTGGTTGTTTCAGTTTCCAGAAGTCAAGTAAAACATTACTTGCTTATATGTGAGTGTAATAGTCTGAAGAATTTTATAGTGGAAAAATAGCAGTCTTAAAAGCGAGCTAGCTAAGAAGTCTGCTGAGAGCCTTTTCCAGTTTCATTATGACAGAAATCTTGGAAGTTTTGTGGGGAGTTTGTTTGTTGAAGGCAAATTAAGTGTGTAATTTCCATCTTGTTCCTCTCAAAATAATTTCCTCTGTAGCCAAATTGAGCAGAAAGCAAGCAATCAGAAGTGATGTAGAAAGAGGATTGTCAAATACCTTCAAAACTTTCTGCTGTTTGCTTTCTCTTCTTTAACATTTGAGCAATTAAGGGATTCCCCTCTGTCAGGGAAAATCTTAATCAACCCCATTGTAGCAGCTTTCTGGTACCTGTATGTATCAGCGGGAGCTGAGCACGAGCCCTATGAGAAGTTCTCAATTGCTGTCATTTGTGGCAGATTTCACCCAGGGTTTGTTACTGCTCCCTCAGGAATCTGCCTGAATATTCTGTCTTAAAACTTTTCCACATCTTTCCACTTACTGACCCAGTTCCTTTGCCAGCAAGTTGCACAGGGGCCATCAGGCAGAGCCAAGGCCAGCTCTGGGGGGATGTTTTCAGTGCTTTGGAGGCTGCTGCATGTATTTGGCTCTGAGCAGTGATACAGAGCTGCCATTGTGTGGTCAGGCCAGGCTGGGCCTGGAGGGCTTAAGGTGAGCCACCTCCCCTCTCCTCCTCCCTCAATGGTAATGATGATCAAAGGATCAAAGTCCCAAGTCCCTACAAGCCCTTCCTCCAGGGAACAACCCAGCACAGCCTGTGCCTTCTGCCGTGGGATAAGTGGTCTAAGGGGTGGCAGTTGGCCCAGAAAGAAGTGGTCATGCAGAAGAGCAGATCGGGCCTCCTAGGTGCTGTAGTCCCTCCATGCTCCTGCTTGGGGTGGGCCAGGCTCTAGTCTCTTGTTGGATCAATGATGGGGGCTTGGGGAAGCTGCTGAGGAGATGAGAGCAGCACAGCCATGCAAGGTTTGTGAGAACAGTTATTTCTGCTCACTCTGTCCCACTGTGCAGGGCAGTCTCCCCTATGCACAGCAGTGCGCTGCCTCAGTCTTTTGCTTAGTCAGATAATTCAAAGAACGTCTTAAAGCTTCTTGAAAATGTCTTGAAAATAAGTAGCCATCCTTTCTAAGCATAGATCAGATGATCCCTGATTTAGTCCTTCTATAATTCAGCTAGCTGGAGCAGTACACATCATCCTCTACTACACGAAACTGATTAGATGCATCACCTCATGAAAGGCAATATGGATTCAAGAAAAGGGAAAGCCGAACTACTTCAGTACTTCTTCACTTAGGCCTGAAGCATATTAAGCCAAACAAACTGCAGTACGTGGGTAGAGCACTAGGCCAGAAGTCACACAGAGACAGCACAGTTGTACTGCTGGCTTCCTGTCTCACCTTCAAGTCCCTAAAGAGCTGTCTGTTTGTGTACTCCCATCTGCAAAGCAGAGATAATTCTCAACCACCCAAACTCTGTAAGAGTGGGTCAGCTTCCAGTAGCCAGTACTTGTCCTGTTTTACATGCTTATTTTGTCTTACAACAACTGACAAGCTTTCAGAATAACTTACCAAACAATTAAGGTTTACCTGAATAGCGTACAGAGCTTCATTTTTACCTCCTTAGTAGCCTCAGATTAATAAAAAAGATACCAACACATTCAAAACTGAGAGATGAGGAAGTCTGTGATTGACTGGGCAGGATTTTTCCACAGTTTGTATGGAGTATCTGAATAAATACAGTGCAAAATTTCTCTCACTTTTCTACGGCAGAAATAATGTTCAGAGTGCTCAGAATGTAACTTGCTCACAAGAAGCATTTGACAATTTAAAAGAACATTTCCTCCTCGAAGTTCACGTGGTGGGCTGACTAAAGCTCTCTGGGGGTTCCCCTTTTGCAGACTTCAAGCAGGGGAAATATCACCAAATATATCAGATCATCTGTTTTCTTCTATTCTTTCCTGTCTGCAGATTGCCTAAGGTCCTCCGAGGTTCCTCTGGAGTGGAACTCCCCTTTGATACCCCACAGTTATGGTTGACAAGGTAAAAACCTCAGCTTTTACTTTTGCCTTATGCTGCACTCACAGATATTTCCCTCCAGATTCCTATCTTCTCTTCTTTGTTCTGTCCCTATTAGAGAAATGTGTTCTTTCTCCATTCCTCAAGTGTCCTTATGCCATAAAGCAGGGAAAGTTCATTGACTACATGTCTGTTTCAGCAGGGATGGAATAGCTTTCCTCAGCGTGTCCGGTATGATGCCATGTTATTGGTTCTAGGAGAAAAACACCACTGATAACACAACAGTGTCTATAGTTGCTGCTAAGCAGGGCTGTACAGAGCCAAGGCCATTTGCAGTGAAGGGTCCAAGAAGCTGGGAGTGAACAGAATTGGGACAGCTGACTTAAAATAGCCAAAGGGATATCCATACCATATGACGTCATGCAGAAGAACTTTTGAAGGAGGCAGGAGTCCATCTCACTCTTTTCCACTGCTCAAGGGGCTGGCTGAGCATTGGTTGGGGGCTGATGAGCAACTGCTTGTGCATTATTTGTTATATACATTCATACATATGTACATGCATATTGTTGTAATTCTTATCCTTTTCCTTTTCTCTATCTTAGTAAATACTTCTATCTCAACCTACAAGTTTTACTGTTTTTTTTCTCCATTTCTCTCCCTCTTCCCACTGAGAAGGGAAGGGCGAGTGAATGACACTGTGGTGCTGCGCTGCTTGCCATGTTAAACCACAACACTGTATAAGCTCAGTCATTATACTCTTCTACAGATTTGATTTATTCTTCTAATCTTTTTCCAGACTTCATTCATCTTGCTGGAAGTTCATGTGTGGTCTAAGCTCGCCATCTAGGCTCCTTAATGGAGAAACAGAAAAATTATTCATTTCATCTCTGTTTTAAAACTTCAGGGGATAAAATTACTCACATTGAAAGGAGTTTTTCTACTACTTCCCTCTTCTCTCTCTCAAAGAAGTCTAGAAAACAACTTTACATCCAACAGTAGTTTGAGGAAAATCAGATAGGATAAACTTCAGTCCCACTTACCAAAAGCTTCCTCCCAAACAGCTGTTCTATTCCTCCACTCTCTAGCATTTTTGGACATTACAGAGGCTCCATGAGGAGCCTCAAGAAAGAGGAATTCTAGTCATGATATATAAGGCTTGCCAGGCAGTTGATCCACAGAGCCAAAAAAAAAAAGGACTGGAAACATTATACAGACCTTTCTCCTGGAAAAGGTTAGTGTTGCCTGCTTCTGCAAACTGTGGGATATTTTGAAAAAGGGGATGTATTACTCCCAAGAACCTCTACCATCTCACAACTTCTCTGCACAAAAAAAGAACACTAAACTGCACTCTCAAAAAGAACATCCAAATTACTATAATTCAAGATGCCACTTATAGACCAGATACAGGCCAGATATCTAACCCTGTAATGAGTTTATAGTTAACCACACATAGACATACATGCATACCTCCAGGGTACTGCATCAGTAACTATCGGCATGAGTTCTTGTCTGTGCATGTCAATGACATGTAGTTGCACTCCGGCCTAAGAAGACCTAGCCTTTTCTTGCAGGAGACTTACAGAATATCTTTCCAGATCCAGACACTGAGGGGGAGTAATTGGTCTACAGTTTCTCATCCTTAAAAGGATGTCTAATTCAGATAAAAATAGAAAAGCAAGTAAGACTCTAAATATTTTTGTCATATATTGTCCCATACAGAAACTTACATAGAGGGTTTTTTGACAGTTTCAGCTATTAACATGAACTATGTTTACAAAGTCATCCAACTTCCCAAATAATTAGTCTTTAGTACTGTCTAGAGACTTTACTGCTCTCATGATTCAACATACTATACTTTTTCTGATATTATATGTATTATGACACAAAGTTCATATAGGATTCAGTGATATTCCCTCTGAATAATGAGAAGAATTTAACATACAGAACAAGAGGACATTGCACACCTCCTTGAGACCTCCTTCCATGGCTCTAATAAGATTTACCGCATCTCATTCTGCAGCGTTATGTTCTTAGCTATTGTATTCCTCAGTGATTACTTTCTCTGTAATTTTTGTTCTCAGGCAAGTGTCAAAAAAAGAAATTTCTCTTTGATACCAGTTTCAAATCGTTCTGAGATAGACTTTATGCGTAGGAGAAGGATATCTCAGTAATTCATGACATTATTAAAAGCAAATAGAAAGGAACTGATTTGTGAGGCATTGTCAAGGTACATCTAATGTGCTCAGGAATCACTGGCTTCAATGAAAGTGATAAAGTTGAAGAAGTGTCTAATAGTAACTTCTTGCATTAAGAGATGGTCACAATGCGCTCCAAGAACTGTGAACCTAGATCCTGGGGACCTCCTCAGTCTTCCGAGACTGAAATCTACAACCCACAAGTTCCCAAACCACAAGTTCTTCATCCCGTGTGTTATAACCAGGCTACAATTTAGCCAGTCCTTGGGACAGAGAGCAAGTGTGACCCCATACCCTGTGGATGAACCACCATGAGACACTGGGATCAATGTCTTAGGACTCTACTCTGGGGTCTACTTACACATGATGGATCAGTGGACAAAATGTACAAATGACTTTGGTAGCAGGGACTAGAGGTCATGGTGGCAGCCAGGAAAAAACATCTCTCTGAAGCCTGGTCCTAGCCACAGCCCTTCCAATCTTTTCAAATGTGTTTAGCTCTTGCACTAAAGAACTTCACTAACCTCCACAGTGTTAGAATGATTTCAGAGAGTATTTTTTAATCTCTTTTTCAAGTAAATGAACACAAAGACCTAAAGATAGGTTTTAAATTACTGTCTCTATCACACACAGTTGTGGAGGACATGAAATCTCCTGGGAGTTTGATCTGTGTTAATTAAATCAAAAAAAAAAAATCTCCATAAGGTCTAAAGCATGCTTAATGAATTAGCATGGAGGCCCCGTTGAGCAAAAGCCTTTTAAACTCCCGTGAAACAAATCAACTCACATTTTATTATTATCCACTTAACAAATTTAATCTGTCACTTTATATCATGTGAAACCACAGCTTTTCATAAATGCTAATTAAAACCATTAAAAATGGAAATCTTCTTCTAAGGGGCTTATGCAAAGTGTGAATATTGATGCAAAGAGATAGGTCTATTTGTCCTTATGAATGAAAGATAGTACTTCTGGTATAGCAAGCTGTACTTGAGAAAAATAATCTTCTGGGAGTAAGCATAGATGTCTAAATAAATTGGAGACATAGAGGCGTTTCCGCAAGCACCTCTTAAAGGAAACCGCCATTGCCATGGAGTAACATCAGTTTTAAGGAATGCTGTTGTACTCAAACCACAAAAAGAAAAAAAAAATGAAATGAAAAATTAGTGCCTCCTGATTTGAATCCTTAGAATCCATACATACTGAAGCCAGTTTAGGGATCGTTCTGACCCGTGAGTTATTAATGTACAGGAATACTGATGTTCATAGCAAAACAGCAGAGCTGAATCTGGTTGAACGTACAGAGCACTAAATTGAGTAATCCTTTCAGCAAGGGTTAGAATTCACATGAAGTACATCTTTTCTTTAACAATTACTTTTACTCTGCTGATTTTTTTCCAACCACACATTGAGGAGCCCAAGCTGCAGTAGCCCAAGCCAAATCTGCTAGTGATTACGATCAGATTTTCTCTTGTAGAGTCTAAGCAGGATGACAGTTTATTAGGAATTAAAAAAAAAAAAAAAGAAAAAAAAAAAGAAAAAAGAAAAAAAGAAAAAGAAAAAGAAAAAAAACCATAGTTTAAAAATCTCCATGAAGATTTAAAGAAGCCTTTAAATCCTTTTTTACTTTGCACTTTCTTCGGACTTTTACTGTTTTTCTTGCATGCACTGAGTCCTTTTTTATTTCTTTTCTAAAGATATCTTCAGATCAATTCATTTTCCAACACTTCAGCATACATCAAAAACAACACTGAAGCCTCCTCCTACAAAAGCACTGAAAAATACATCTGGAAGGGCCGTCGGGAAATTCTTTCATCTATTCCCCAGATCTACTTTGTGATAAACTATACCCATATCATTCCTTATGGCTGTTCATACAGTAAGATTTTAAAAGCTTCACTGGTGGAAATTCCTTCACAGACAACATGACACTTCTCAGAAGCAGCATGTACAGGTCCTGACATGAACTCAGCTGTTACTGTTATCTGTTTATTATTATCTGCCACACCAGAAATCACTTCTATTTATGTTTATATTTATTTCATATTTATATTTATTTTCTATATAAAAATACATATACATATACATAAGTATTTAACTTTACAACTTCTATAAAATATATTTATGAACTCTATTTCATTTATAACATGAAATGCTCCTGGATATTTAATTTCATTAGACAAATATATCTGATTATTAGAAATATTATGTGCATTTTAAATATTGCCTACCGAGTTTTTAATATGACTATATTTTATTTTACTTTCAACCATTCTGATTATCTGCAGACTTCCAAACAATGCTATTCAGCTTCAAACTACATTTGCTTTCTTACAAGAATTTACAATATCACATGCCAACAACATTAAATTAATAAACTAGGTTTACCAAAAAGGGGCTGGCACCTGTTACTGGTAAATGCAATGGTATTTCATTCAATTGAGGAAATTCAAGACAGATCTGAGTCATTCTCACTCACATGATGTTCAAGTGCCTACACGCAAAAAAATAACATACACAACTTTTTACTCCTGAGACTTCATATCTCAAATGTCTTAGATTAGTGATCTCACTTTGGTTTCAGTTTTTGTTAACATAATACTCTGAAAAGTTTTGCAAACATGGGATCATATCCTCAGATCTGTTTCAAGAGACATGAAGTTGGCTCAGCCATTCCAGCAAGGGATTTTTCCTCCATTAGGGGATTCCTCACATCTTTTGAGCTAAGATACCCATTTTCCCAAAACTTCACACAGTGGGAATGTGAAAGGTAAAAATCAAAGGATTGCTACAGGTAAATATCTGAAATTGCGAAAAAATGGCTTCCAGTGAACAGGCCAACATCAAGGCAGGGAGAAGTGACAAAAAGCCATCTTTGTCACCTTTCTCTGATTCTGTGTCAGAAACACATAAAACAATCAATGAGACAGAAAAGAATCATGGCAGTAAACCAGATTTGTTTAAAAGGTGAGAAAAATGATTAATTTCTGAAACATCATTTGCTGAATTCTCTCTTATTTTCAGCAGAAAAGTAAAGAAAAAAAAACACTTTTTTGCCTTCCATTCTGGAGTTAACTGTGTGTCAACTTCAAATGTGAACTGTGGATATATTAAATTAACTAACTAACTGAAATTAAATATAAATAAGTAAATAAGAAGATAATGAGAGTACTTAAGCAAGAACAAGATAGTGATTTATAAAATGGTAGAATGATGTGAAAGTGACAGACCGAAAAAAACCTTTACCTCATAGGTGTTGACCTTAAGCTCTCATGATAGAACAAAACTGGCATGGATTATTTAAATTACTATCAAGAACTCAGATGGGGATATCTGATCAGCAAATTGTCATTTTATTTGGGTTGGAGCATCCACAGTACTGAAAAAGCAGCTTTGATTTTTACATTTCCACATCAGCCAAGCTTGGAAGAGATCTCAAAAGATCATCAGGCCCAGTGTTTCATCGGAAAGGGAGTCTAGGTAGGATTATCTAGCACACTGTCCAATCACATCTTGAAGACCTCTTGTGATAAGGAGGCGCATGCAGTGTGTTCAGAACCTAGTGAATAGGCTTGGAGAATTTTGATAACTATTCAACAACACGTGTAAAAGTATAAAGAATAAAAAGACCCTCATGTATTGTTAGAAGAGAGTATGACATGCAAGTGACAGGCTTAAGATTTCATCCACATTTATATCTAGGCAAACAGTGGAAAGTGAAACCAAAATAAAATGGTAACATTAAAATCTACTACATATAAGATAAACCTGTCTTGTGTAAATATTCATAGTTTATCGCACAACTATTTTAACACGTCCATCAGGCAGCAGCTTTGCACTTAATAAACACTTTTTTCTCTAGATATCAGTGCCAGATATTGCGTCTTTCACCTTTTCATCCTGTGCTTTTATATCCTTATCATTAAGCAGCCTTAGTCACTTAGAACTTGACATCCTATTTTTTAAAATGTGCTCAGATAAGTAGAGCAAACTGAGAAACTTTCTGTGTTAGACAACGGAAGTTAGATGGAAAGGGTCACAAAGATCCTGTGAGTCATATGGATATGACACAGAGACAATCTTATGGAAAAAGCTGCTGAGAAAAATTGTGGTCAAGGTACAAGAAATTAGTCTAGAGCAAGAAAAAAAAACCACATCATTTTGGAATCTAAATACATGAAATTAAGAGCTTCTTATAGATCTGGCAATTTTTTTTTTTAATTGGCTTTTTAGCATCCATTTTTACCATTACATCTTCTTCCAAGAGGACAGGTAAGTACACAGTCCTCCTTCACTCTTAGGCCATGAAGAGAAATTTCCTAATCACTGAGAATATATCGAAAGAGAAAAAGAGGATTCATGATACTTTTCACCCAAATCTACTTTCAGCAGGGAGCTAAGCATCCAGCATTGCATACGGATGTAGATATGTATATGTATATTGTGCACGCAGACACATATATTATCTATATGTGTTTATGCTCCAGGCACCGTAGTCTACATTACAGATGGGGTGACATTGGACAGAGAGCATACATAGTGTACACACATGCAGAACGAGCACATACAGTACAATCTCAGCGCACGGTGCCAAAGCTATGGCTGTCTTCTCTATGGGAAGTCTAAGAGGCCCTTGGATGCAACATAGGCTTATTCTTTATGTAGGCCAAGGCCTTGTTCCTAAGCTCCTAGATTCATTTGCGAAGAAGGAACTGGAAGAGAAGAATAACAATATGTTGAAAGAGTATAGATCCCCCCTTTTTTTTATATCTAAAAATACGTAGTGACATTTGAAAGGAGGAAGTGTGTTCCAAATATAGATGTGGGAGATTTCAGTATTGTCATCCTGTGCTGCTAAAAACTTTGATTGAACAACTGAACAACAATTACTCCATATCTACAGAGCCATTACCAGCAACTGAACACTTACAGGACGCCGCGTACTCTTCATCCACTCAGGGCATGATTTTGATGTCTTTATTCATGCTTAATAGAGCTTTATTTCTTGAGTAGTTACCCCTTATTTCAGTGGTAGCACTCATGTGGTATGCATAAACATATTCTAACGCTAGGCATTTTATTTTTTATAGTTTTATTTCTCTTTAATAATGTTAGTAAATATAAATACATCCTTACATTATTTGAGTTTATTTTAGAATAAATTTTCTTTCAAGGATAAATGGACCAAAATAAGCACTGATATATGTATATATATATATGTAGAGTAAAATAATAAAATAGTTACTTTAAATCTCACATCTATCATGAGAAGATAATGATCTGCAGACGAATTGGGAAGCCAAGACCTTTCTATTAATTCTAATTATTTAGAGAACAAAATTTGTTAACTGCCTTGGAAAAACTGATGAAAGTGATTGCTGAAAGAAAAATAAATTTATGACAGTAACTCTAGTATTTTGTGATAAATTACTAAAAAATGTACTTTTATATGACATCCAGTTCTATAAACACTGTAACACACGCACAGGCTTCTTGCCTCCATCAGATTCATAGAATCTGAATGCCAGCAAAACGTCCAGGTGTTTTTTTTTCTTTTTTAAAGCCAAAGAACAGATGGAGAAACCAGGATGTGATTTCCTCCTCAGTGTCAGAAATTTTGAAGAGCATACTGACATGTTTTTCTTACTCTCTCTTTCACCTAACTCCATTTTCCTTGGCTTGAGAACACTCTGACTGCCTGTCAAGGAGTTTTTGTGCTGCCTCACACCCAGGACAGCTATTCTAATTAGAAACTAAACTTCCGGGCTTGTCACTGTGCCATTCCACAATTTCTGACCAAAGTAAGCAGTGATGTTGCAACTTTATGTTCAACGCCATTATACCCACATCTAGCAATTGAGAGGCAAAAAGTAAGTGTACAAGAGTCCACATGCCTGTGAAATTGGTTGGTTTACAACAGTTTCTACGTTGTTTTTGAAATCCCGCACCAGATTTTAAAAGCGAAAACAAAACAACAACAGCAAAAGTAACAAGCTTGCAATTAAAGCCAACAGACTGCCTTCACCTCCACACATTCAGTTTTACATGGCTGGAAATCTTTCCAGCAGAAAAGCTCAGCTGCCACAACCCGGCTGTAGGATGGACCACCCTCTCCTGCAGCTCTTCCCTTTGTCCTCTCCCAGCACCTACAAAGCTGCACAGCTGGAGAACAGATGAGAAGCTAACTCACACCAGAGCATCAGCCAGCACCAGCAACCAATGTGTGCTGCACTTGCACACGCTGCTCCAACAGTGATTTTTGGCAGCATACCTCAAAGAATATGACTCAGCCAAAAAGACAGACTTCTCTCTAAACATCTCGTCTCTGACCTTGTGAACTACAACAATACTACAATAAGGACAGAATTTAACACATGACAGTGAATTTCAAGGCATTTTCATAAAACAGATAACACCCTGGTCACTAATGTCACACTCCCCCTTAACACTCATTTTATCTCATCTCATTAATCTTTTGAACTATGATACAAAGCATTTCATGGCAATGAATGGTATTTTCCTGTTTGTCCAACAAAATGACCCCCAGCCAGTTCAGACTATCTTGGGGCATTTCTGTAGTATGAATGCATAAATATCTTAGTTCTCACAGCTCGCTGCAGTGAAGTTAGGTTTCTCTCTTTTTTTTTTTCCTAATGAGTAATATATTTTAATCAGGAATATCTGCTTTCTATTTGCTGAATAAATATTCTGAAAAACGTTACCTTCAGTAATGCTGCAGGCACATGATTTGCTGTGTATTTTCTGTATTGGCTTTTCAGACACAGAGCACGTTCTCCTTCAGTGCTATATAGGATTGTGTCCCCCTTCAGACAAGGTCATGCTATATAAACCAATGTCACTTCCTCTTTTTCACAGAAAACCCATTTCCCATTTATTAAACAGAAATCTTAAGCTGTGACCAATGTAAAAGCATAAATGTTTTGGCTACTGTCACTGTCTCAGAGAAATTTCAGGATATTGTTTAAAAATAAAACAATAGGTGTTTCTACAATGGTGTTCTTCTATCACAATTTTAGTGAGGAGGCCCTGAAATGTAGCAGTGTTCAATATTGCATATGATAAAAAATAAAATACACGTTCAGACTAATGAATACCAATGCTACTCAGCACCAAACATTAAATGGAAAAGGGTAAGGCTGATGAACATTTTTCTTGTAAAGTCAACTACATTTAGGAAAAATATTGGTGCATATGAATATTTTAACATTATCTTAAATTATGTGCATAATTCAACTCTTTTTCCATTCAGAGTGTTCCAGTAAATCTGTGCACAGTTTGTGTTATACTTTACAGACCAAAATATTTTGTAGAATTTTCAGTACAATTGTGAGTATACTTAACCAGACTTGTGATGCCTGGAATGAGACAGCAACATGTGGCATTTCATTGCTAACGATCCCAATACAAAACATATTCCCTGCTCTGAAAACAGTTCTGAGTCCAATTTTACTTTAATTTCAATTGCCATTTAATTGTGTGTCTAAATTATTTTTTGTCTAACTGAGTTGGATGTTATTCTGACAGATTCAGCTTTAAGGAAAGAAACTCTGTATGTCAAATCCCATTTCTCCATTAATATTACATTCACAGTACATGAAAATTGCATTTCTGAGTGGAAAAAGTACTGTTCACTTCACAGAGATTTCTAAACCATTTTTCTGAGCTCAAGACAGTCCTTTCCAGAGTTATGATGCATACATTTGTTTTCTGGAGGCATGTTCAATTTTTCCATACAAAATGTTTTTCCAGACAAAATTTTCAGGATTTCTTTTTTCCCCTTTGTCTATTTTAAGATGAATTTCAAGAATTTTAAGATGCCCTTTAACTAATTCAAGATGCAATCAACTGAATATTTCAGAAGTTCATGCAAGTATCAGGTGCAGTTTGATCAGTGCTAATTTGTACCTATGAGATACATCTGGTACTACTAGACAAACTATGCAAAAGCCTGCCATGAGCAGGGAATTCAGCGCTCTGTGACTTTAGAGTCACTACTGCATGCTCACAAGAAGTATCTGCCCAGGAAACCCTCTGCTCAGGTGCTCCTACTGTTCCCTTAAACAAGGATCAGCGTTTTTGTTTTGACATTCCTCACACTTACCGACATTTTGTGAATCCAAAGGCCGTAAGTACATAACCACAGAGATTAGCAGGTTTGGTTTCTGAATGCTTTACAATAACTAGTTTACCTACTAGTTTGCCTGCTGTTTCTGAGTTTTGCCAATAATGTGCAACAGGCCTGTATGCGCACTGATGGTTTGCAAAGTTTTGGCACTCCGGACCAAACAGCAGCCCTTCTGCTGGCCATCCAGTCCCAGTCTGGGTACCTCAAATGTATCTGTGACCTTCACCTCCGCTGAGGCCACGTTCCCATGTTAACATTAGACATAACAAAATCTGACTGAAGGTGTGTTACCAACCCTCATGATGCCGTTTGAGTTGTTTTCCACCCACACTACCCTTCTTTACACTCCCACGGTTTCATTATATTGCTTACCTGAAATTCCCGGGTTAGATACTATGCTCCCCACCCACACACAAATGCTGCTCAGTCTGCCCTTCTGCTTACAGAATCTTGTGAAGAACCTTTAAAGGAAAACATTCAGAAAAAAAAGCTCCCTTTCCCATACTTCATGTTTTTACGCAAAAGTTCTCATACCATGTGAGCTATCAAGGGAAGCTGAAGAGTAGTAAAGGCAAACAGCAGAAATGCAGGTCACTGTTAATAATGCTTAATAATTTTCTTCTTCTTAGTAATTTATGTGATTTCTTTGTTATTTCTGTCCAATCCTTCGTTCAACATCAAATGAAAAATCTCCTGAGCCTTTAGAGATGAACCCTTCAGCCTGTAACATTCCATAGTCTGGTGTTATAGGTGCTTGCAGAGCATCCTCTAAGAGCCAAAGCCTCTGATCACTCTTCTTATACTCTAGAACAATGTGATTGAATAAAAAGTCAAGATGAAGTAGAAAGAAGAAACATTACTGGCATTTTAGTTGCTATCTATTTCATTATAGGAAGTACTTCTATGCTTCCCTACTCTACTTAAATGGTTACTTCCTCTTTATTCAATGTGACTAATTTATAAACTGATAACAACCTAGTTCTTGTTAGAAACTCCCAGGAGGTGCTATTGCAGCAAATGCTGGAGTTTAACTGCTGAGTCACTGTGTCATCTGATGGTACCAAAAACAACTAAATTTACAGGTTTATGTCAAAATTAAATCAAGATCACAAGATGATAGTAAAATTCCTTATTCTGGGTTCCCATTAGCAGATAAGAATGGTAAAACCTGAGGATTAAGGAAAGCTGTGGCAGTTCCTTATAATGGAGCAGCATGTTCAGTCCAATGGAGTGCCTGAGATTTCTACCCAACTCTCAGCAGGAGCGCGTGTCACTATCCCCCATGAAGAGTCCTTATACTAGTCCTATACTAGTCCTAAGCTTACAAAGAAAAAGCCCTCCATTCTTCATATTCCTCAACTGACAAATCCTCTATGTAAAGAATTATCATAGGTGGTGTAATATTTTATAACACTGCTTTTATTAGAGCTCTATGGAGAGAAACATTAATTTATTTCAAAATCTAAAGCAAACGCATGACAATGACAGAAAATAGGAAGATGGAAATAAATAAAATGAAGTAAAATAAAATAAATAGAATATATTTGCCAAAGCAAGGAGATAACCAAGGTACTTATGACCTCTATCTCTCTCAAAATAACTATAAGAACATAGAAACTCAGTACTGATGCTGTAGGCTGGGTACTGCCACTGCTGAATCCTCAGAAAGATGTACAGAATGGAACCTAGCATAGGCACTCACCCAGCTCGTCCTACTGATTCTCTAGTCAGGGAATAAAGAGATGCAGAAATATAACCTGGAACACTTAGGCATTGCCAGTAGTACGTAGCACTCCCCACAGGCTATATGCTTGCCTTATGCAGATTCATTGTCATGTTTTCTTATTTATAGATGAGAATATAATCTCAGCAATGAGATTTGTTCAATGCCCAGTATAAGTAGCTCATTCTCATAAATGCTTCTTATTAAAAGGATGACTATGTATACTTTCCCCGATACAAGATCTCCCTTGGATGCGTGCTATCTTAACACACAAGTTATACAAGCCTATGAAAAGAAGGAACCAAGCTCTAAGGGAAGAATTACTCATTGTTTATTCAGGCAATTCTATCTTTGGACATGTATTAGTAAGGAAAATTTTTATGACAAAGGATAAATTATGCCACAATCAAAAAGTTTGTTTGGTTGTTGTTTTGTGTGCGTGTGTGGTAAATAGCTATAACTCACTCTAGAACAGGAAGCATAATTACGCCTTCAAGGTCAAAAGGCAAGACTGTTGGAATGGGAGTTATACCGAGACATGTTGTCTTATTCTGGCTTGTAATTGTATTCATCAGGCTTATCATATGACAAGCATACTTTCAAATTCCCCAAGAATACTGATTCATTAAATTCATGCAATTGAACTATAGCTGCATACAAACCGCCCACCCACTGCGCTTGAAAGTCCAGGTAAAGAAATGCAGGAACAACACTGAAGGAGTGCCAGACAAAATAATATATTTCTGAATCTAGAGCGGGGTCCACAATCTTTTCATCTCTCTGGATGCTTTAAAGGCATGCCTAACACAGGCAGAATTTGTCAGCTTTGCCCTAGAGATAGCAACTAGAGCTGCTCCTCAATATCACTGTCCTCAGGAGGCACAGTCTGCTGTCATGAAGAAAAAAGTAGAAACGCTGGGATCCCACCTCACTGCAAATAGCAGGATCCAGCCTGGAGTTCTGGGTTCGAAGAATAATGTTTTAGGAATTGGAAGAGATTTCGGAACAAACCACTGCTATGGTTCGCATTGGTCTAAGTGAGCACCACCAGCTTCCATTTCTAAATCCCAATCAGCCACTAGAGGGAACACTCACATGCTGGAATTATTAACGTAGGAAAATCAAACGTTTGCATGATCTTATTTGCTTGTATCCCTTTTATAATCATTTTGTCAAAATTCTCACCCACACAATGTTTATGAGATGTGTACAACTGAGCCACTGAAGGAGAGAAAGTAGAATACTAAAGTTTAAGTGAAAATTACACGTTGGAAATTACTGGTTGTCTGAAGATCAATATTTGAAAACCAATTTCTCTATTTGCTGTCAGATTTTCAGAAAAGTCTGTGTCACAGATCTGTTTGAAAGTGAATCTGAGAACTTTTCAACAAAAATAATCTAACATAACTGCTGACTCACTGAAGAATCCATTTTTGCAGAAATGAAAAAGGTATTTAATTTCAGTAAGTTCCCAATTTCAAATTCCATGGAATCTCCAGGCAGAGGAAAAGTGTGAATTACAATAATGGAGAAGCAGTTCTGCACTCCTTTCCAGCTTTCTTATGCTATAGGTGAGAGATACATCCAAGAAGCTATTGGGCAATACAGTTAGTCTATTCTTCAGAAGCTGTTTCAGTTTGCATGAGCAATTGTGCATGCTGACAGAAGGAGGGCTTCTCTCCCTTATGAGGTGAATGTACTGCCTAGAGACGTATGTACCATTCTCAAACCTCTTTCTCTGAAAATTGTCCAAAGTATCTGATTTTATTCTAGGGCAAAATGGGACTTTTTAATGCAAGAAATTACCATACAATGTACAGTCTTTGCCCCATTCACATCCACTATTCCTCATAGCTGTCTCAAACACCATGTAATTATTTTTAATTTTCTGAGACGTACGCTTATAAAAATAAAAGAATTAGGCAACTGTAGGCATTCTGTCTGTAGTTGACCCTCCTTTCCTTTTACTTAAGAAGTGCAGTATTTTAAGTCTCAGATTGTATGGCTTAAAGTTCCAGCTGGACAGGTCACTGACTGAGATGTGAAAAGGTAAGGAAATCTACTGCCATTTGAGTATTTGCTTCTAAGATGCAAAAGAGTTTTACACAGCATGCAGCAAGATCAGTATATTCAGTACATTCAGTAGACACAGGACAAAATCCCCTCAGATATTAGTACTGTGGAGAGTGTTAAATGTCTGTTATCCAGCTTGTTGATGGAGTTGGGAATACTAATTTAAGATCTCAAAGAATTTCCATGAAATAATTAATAGAGAATATGGCAATCAAAAAATACAAATAAGATACAGTTAACAAAATATAGCAATGTGTTCTGAGGAATTAGTATTTCATAAGAGTACTGACATTTAAAGAACAAAATGAGTCTTTTTGAAAATTAAAAGGCAATAAAAATAAAAACAAAAATTCAGGCTAGGGATGGGTGAGGGTCCACGGGATCATCTATACATTAAGGAAAAGACTATTTTTAGGATTAGTTTTAAGAACCATTCATAAGAGCTTGTAGGAGAAAAATACTTCACAAACCCATGAGGTGGCAGCAAATTCCTTCTTAGCAGGACAGAACTGGTGCTAACTCAGTTCTCTTTTGTACAAAGTTGTTTTTTTTTCTCAGAAACTTCAGTAGCTTCCCTCCACTGTCCAATTGACTCCGAAAGTTTTTATGCATCAACAGCATATAAAACAGCATATATAAGCATATAATTAAAAAATATTATTCCTTATTAGGAATATCAGATGCTTTAATAAAGGCCAAATGTCCTTTACACAGATCCTCAGGAAGAAAAAAATATATCTCATACAATGAAAGGACAAAATGTGTTGCACTATGAGCTGACTGGTAACTTCTTTTCATTACCAACCAGCTGATCTGGCTTTTGAATGAGTAAAACCAACAACACGGCTTATTCAGATGTTCAATGTGACAAAATCCCCTTCTCCTAGTAACGAGCTAATTGCCGAGCTCCAAGCTCAGTAACATTAATACTTAGTTTCAACACAATGAACATACTAGCAAAAAGCACACAAAAATATGTTATTTTTCATAGTCACATTTATTGCTAAGAAACTGCTCCATCTGTTCACTAGAGAGATTCACAATCAAAAAAGAAGAAGCTATAATGTATATATAACATAATAATTGTTTCTACAATGTTACTGCTGCAATGTATTATCTGTGGTGATGACAAGTTTGTAATAATCTGATCTACAAGTCTTATCCTTCTAAACGTGCCTGATGCTGGAAACAAGTTACTGTAGACTTGGGTTTCCCCAGATATATGTAATCTTTCTGCACCGAAAACATGTCCAGGTGAAGTAGGTGGTACTGTACATCCATCAAAGACGTCCAGGCACACTGATCAGGCAGAAATCCCAGACAAGACTACTCTGCATGTGCATCTCTGGCACATGTACATTTAGCCCAGTATTTTGCAAAAGGTTTGATTCACTGAATCTATATTTCACAGAGTTCCATAAATCCGGAACGTACCATACCTGTTGAATCTACAGAAAAGCTAGCTTAGGGGACCCATTGCACAAAAAGCCACGCTAACAAGAACAAGCAAACAAATAAAAAAAGTCACAGTTAAGCACAGATAGTGGTCATTTTAATTGTGCTCATAGCATACACAAGTCTAAGTACATTACTGGAGTCTATATAGAGCAGCTCTTGGTTACTCTCTCAGCTAATTTCATAAAATCATAGAATCATAAAACATCTTAGGTTGAAAGGGATCTTAAAGATTATCTGTTTCCAATCCCCTGCCATGGACAGGGCCACCACCCACTGCACAAGGCTGCCCAGGGCCCCCTCCCAACCTGGTCATTAATGTCTCCAGGGATGGGGCATTCACAAACTCTCTGGATAACCTGTTCTAGCACCTCACTACCCTCTGAGTATAAAATTACTTCCTAAAATCTAACCTAAATCTCTTTTAGTTTAAAGCCATTCCCCTTTGTCCTATCACTGTCAGACTGTGTAAAAAGTTGGTCCCCTCTTGCTTGTAAGCTACTTTCAAATAGTGGAAGGCTGCAGTGAAGTCTTCCAGAGCCTTCTCCAAGATAAACAAGCCCAGCTCCCTCAGTCTTTCTTCATAGGAGAGGTGCTCCAGCCCTTTGATCATCTTCTTGTCCCTCCTCTGGACTCACCCTAACAGCCCCACATCTCTCCTGTACTGCAGGCCCACTGCTTGGACACAGTATTCCAGATGCAGCCTCAAGAGGGCACAGTAGAGGGAAACAATCACCACCCTCACCCTACTGGCCAGCCCACTCTTGATGCAGCGCAGGACATTGTTGGCCTTCTGGGCTGCAAGCATATACTGCTGGCTCATGTGCAGCTTTTCATCCATCAAGACACTAAAGTCCTTCTCTGCAGGACTGCTCTCCATGAGTTTTTCTCCCAGTCTGTACTCATATATGGGATTGCTTCGACTCAGATACAGCACCTTGCACTTGGCCTTGCTAAACCTCATTTGATTCTCATGCACACACTTTCTGAGTTTGTCCAGGTCCCTCTGAATGGCATCCCTCTCCTCTACTGTGTCAATTGCATCACTCAGCTTGGTGACATCAGCAAACTTGCAGAGGCTACACCCAATCTCACTGTCTGTGACACTGATAAAGATGTTGAAGAGCACCATTTCAAAGACAGACCGCTTAGTGACACCTCTTGTGACTGGCCTCCACTGGACATAGAGTTGTTGACAACAACCCTCACTTTTAAAACACAGATTGTTTTTATCGTCTTTATCTCAGCCCAAAATTCTGCGTATCAAGCTATGCCAAAACTTTTCAGCTTGTGAAATATAGCAAGAAGGGTGATGTACATTTTGGAGTTGTTGGCCCATCATCAAACTGAGGAAATGAGCAACTTGAGAAAATCTGCAATGGGAAGGCAGCCACCTTTGGATTCTGAACTGGATCCGAACTAGACCACATTGTTTTATGCTCTGTGGAAGTAACAGCTACAAACATAACAAATGTCACATTTTCCTTGCCTGTGAAGGAGGGAGTAAGGTTGAATGTGCTGCTTCCTAACTTCCTTGCAGGTGTTTCCTTTAGGCCTCTCCTAGTTCAGTTATCACACAGCTCAGAACGTACCTTTTTCCGTATTCCCGCTTCCACAGACAATCACCAAGTGTTGCATTTTGTAAGCTGAGACTGAAAATGACAGTGGACACTATACTGATATAGAAATATCCCATCAAGACATTCCCCTGACCTTCAAATATTACATTCATTTTGTCTGCATTTCATGTATTACTGTAAGCCATCTGTTTTTATCCTCCCCTGATTCCATAAAATCATATATTACCTTTCCATGATAAATTCACCAGTATTAACGACTGTACTTTACTTTAAATCAAGAGAGGGAAAAAAATAAAAAACAAGTCTAACATCTGCTCATTAAATGAATATGATATCTTATGTGAGCTAAACTTGTCTGAAAATTGAGCTGTTTTAGTCGAGAAGATTTATCAGCAGAGCTTTCACTTGGAAGAACTGTGACCTTTAGTTTGTACTGTACTTTCTTTTTTGGACTTCATTCAAGAGCTAAACTAACTTTACCTCTTGGGGCAAAGCAGAATAAGTAGTAAAATGTCTTCCCTGCGTAACAAAGAGTCATTCTTCAGGCAGTTGGAATACATGCCTGCTCTAACACAAGCATATTTTGGGAATGTTTAATGAAACTATAAATAATACAGTGGTCTAATTCTGAAATGTTTTATATATCCCGTACACAAATATTTATGCACTGAATAAAATCTAGGCACGAGAAGACATCTTCATTCAGCATTTACTTAAGATATTTGAATCAATGGCAGAAATAAATTTTCTGATGTCACGCAGTTACTAGGATAAATAGGCCTTGAAAGCAGCCTAATGAGCCCATTGGGGTTCTGCAGGCTTAGGCCTGAAGGTACATGGCACCACCTCCTGAGGTCAGTGCCACAGAGGACAGATCATGTCCAGAGACATGGTGACTCCATCTGGTTCATAGCCTTGGGTATGCGTACCTCTGTGAGAGGCCAAGCATTCAGTTCCCTAGAAGCTTGGCACAACTCTCAAGATTGCCATCTTGGGCAATGGAAAACAGGCCACTCATATTGCTATTTCTTATAGCAGCAATTTCCTCATACCTCTCTCTTTTCTCTCTCTGAGTTATAATCATTTCAAGTTCATTAACACAAGATAAACCCCTAGGAAAAATAAGCTTTTTAAGCAAGACACTTCTTGGGAATTTTGTTTCTACATTGTTTTAACTGAAATGGTTGCTGTCTTTTTACAGCAGAGGTGGCAAAACGCAGCAAGTGGGAGGAGAAGGTGTGGGGTTAGGTGCAAACACCAAGCTCGAACTGAAGAGGGAGGGGAAGCTCAAAGCCACAGCGCTTGTCTGAAAATGAGTCTGTGGCTTTCAAAAGGAAGGAAAAGTGAGAGATGAGGGAAGCTGCAAATTGCTGCTTTTCAATACTTAAACTAAGAAGCTGGGAAGATTTGGAGACCAAGGATCAGTTGAAAATGACTAACTGATGCACATTATGTTATTTGGTTTTCTGCTTCAAATGATAGTAACAAAACTTGGTAAAAGTCAAATGCTAGTTCAACCCCTTACTGTTATAAAACATGTTAGGAGAAAGGGTTAAGCAGGACAAAGTAGGGAAAGAGTCAAAGAAACCAAAATCATCAGTGTGAGATGGAACCTCCTCTGCATTATGCCCACATCTAAAAAAGAATACTACTGAGCTGGTACTCAGAATGTTTTGGGGTCCTATGACTAATTTGGTTGAACTATTTGGTTGGATTTCTACTTTTAGTTGAGCTTTTAATGTTCCTTTCTTCTGAGTTTCTGCAAATAATCTTGCTGATCATGAGGAGCTATTAAAATAACGTTGAATGCCTAAAAATATCTGACACCAAACTAAGCAACGTTTCTTGGAATCTGATTTCATGGTTACTCCCAGTTAAAATGTTCATCTATTCTGTCCTCCTGCCACCTTTGTTTGGCCCTCGTGTATGATCAGAAGGTCTTCCAAGTTCAGCTATTCTGTGATTCTATGGAAAGGAGCTGAACTACACTGGCCTCAAGGCTGCAAATGCTCACCAGAGCTAGAGGTGATTGCCAAGGGTGTGATTAACTAGATATCAAAGATAAAAGGAAATCCAAAGGACATATCCAAATTATGAATCATGTCCTCCCAAGACTGGCATCTAAGTAAGCCAAATGAATCACCCACTAGAAGTACCCATTTCTTTTCACAGACAGTAAAGGGAGCATAGAGTGACTAGCTCTGACTCATGCATTTAACTCCTACATATCTAAATATCAATGAAGAAAAGGTATTTCTTAATAATGAGGACAACAGTATCTGTCCTCAGAGGGAGTACAAGAAGTTGTAAGCTCCCCTACAATCTGCTTTTATACCTCTGTGATAATTATGATTGCACAGATTTCTACTGATCAATGATCTGTGGTAAAAGGGGGTGCTACTGGCATTCCACGTGTATGTACTCTTAAATGCTATTTTCTTCCCAGTAGCTGGGTTTTAATTCTATATTTGCTTATTCCAGTTTGGCATTTATTCTATTTTTTTATTCTTCCTGAATTCAGGGTGCTGCTTCTTGTAATTTCTAAGGGTACCTGTGGATAACACTGGATAATAGCATCTGGCTGATTGGAGCTTTTTTAGGCTGATTTTTTGATTAAAAATTGTCTGCTCTTTTCTCATTAGTTTCCTACTGATTAGGGAATAATCTGCTGTTCATCCACTGAATCCATGGTGTGGGGGAAACTGGAAGCTTATGACTTCTGGAAGCAACAGAATGGATCCTCCTCTGACTTCAGTTCTGTGTTTCCACTAACCACCATGGGGGCACAAACTCCACTGTGGAAATTCTGGAGGGTGAAATGTGCATTAGCACCAAGAGGAAATGGTGGACGGTAATGGTTGCAGATTCCCATGGAGTTACTGTCATGAGAGTTTTGCATCATACTGTGGACCTGATCCAACACCTTTGGAGAGTCTTATGGTGCTCATGGTGCCCTCAGGCTATTATTTCTCAGCAACCATCCATTCAAATCCCAACGGAGACGTGGTGCAAAGCAAAAGTGATTGCAGATGTCAAGAGACAAAGGTGAAGGACGTGGGAACCCAGGGGGTATTTTCCTCAGTTCTGCAGGTAGATAGGAAAGGCTTAGTAAGAGTGAACATACTCAGAGTTACCAGCTGGCTGCAGGGCTGGTGTCACAAATAGTACTTTTATTTTTATGACCATATTGTAAATTCCCTTTTGCCTGGTAGGGGATCTAGTCAGGGGAAGAAACAGGTCACAGCCAAAATTTATTAGAGTGCCTTTCATTAATTAAACTGTTTGGTGATTATTCATACAGTGCATTTCCCTCACACAGTTCACTCAGATACACCTACACAATTACCATTTAGAGCAACAGTCAAAAGGCCAACCTCAGCTGCTTACTCAGAAGCAGAGGATTAATGCATCAGTGATTTCTATGTGGGTGTTGAGAATAGCCTCTCCAACGGTCCTTTGTTTCATTAACTGTATCTATAATCCTGCAGTATTTATCTGTCTAGAGCTGCCACCACTTCTTGGGTGTGGTCTGACTTACATAATCCACTGCAGGGATCCACTGATATGTATACATACTGATAGGTATAGGTTCAGAAAACTCTTCATGCTCAGAGTTTATAAGTTCTTGTGAATTCAAAAAGATCAGCAGTCTGTGGAGTTCCTGGAAGACCTTCACACACTACTTCCCAGCATTTACTTCTTGGCTCTTTGGACTGCTGTCTTCTGGTTATTTCCAAAGATGTCTGTAGAGCTCATCTTTACAATCTCATACATAAAAGGTGCTTCTGACAACACTGGGTCTCCGTCTTAGGAATAAGGACTGCTCACAAGAGTTGGGGTCCATTTGGAAAAGGTGGCCAGCTTGGCAATGCACCTCAGTAAGGTTATAATAAGAGCACGCAGTTAAGTGAGGAAACAGAGGTTAGCATTTTTTAGCATGTGGGACAGGATGTTAGGAACAAGAAAGCCCACAGGAAGAATTAAAGACATCAAGAGAGTTCCCACTTGTACATAGTGTCATAGAGCTTGGAAGGCATTACGCTGATGTCTAGTTCTGTGTCTCCACATGCAGATACAGAACTCAGCACCACTGGAACAATTGATAAATGGTGGGACAACTTGAATGGTGGGACCACGCTGATGTACGGATACATGCTCTGATAAAAGACTGGCAGAGGAGAAGGAGGTGAGAGAGTGATGAGAACAGGGGTGAGTTGCTCTGCATATGAAGGAGCAGTTTGAATGTCTGGAGTTCTTCTCTGAAACAAGTGGCAGACTGCGTGAAGGCTTGTGGATTAGGGTCAGAAGAGAGATCATGGAGCAGGGCATTATAGTGAGAGTTTGTTACATATCATTCAACTACAGTGAGAAACAAATCATTTTATAAGCAACTTGAGGAAGTCTCCAGATCACAAGACCTACCTCTTAATGAGGAAATTTTATTCTCTGACGTTCACTGAAGGAGCAATACAGCAAAAAGACAACCTAAGAGTTATCTGCAGGGTGTCAGGGACAACCTCTTAACACAGATGTTAGGTGGATCAACAATACTCAAGGACAAGACTCCAAGAGCAGGAAAAGTATTGTGATACTCAGAAAAATGAGTAGATGTATCAAGAGATCAGTTTGACTAAACAGAGGACACACAACTAAGCTTGTCTTCTTTGCCTCAGTCTTCACCATACTCTCCAGTCTTTCTGCTCAGGGACAGAAAAGAACCATCAGCAGAGCAGGTAACTGAGACAAGAAATATTGAACCACACAAATCTGTGAGATCAGATGGTATGCATTTGATTTCTTGACATTATCTCTGTGAGCTTTCTCCACACCATATCTGAAAGGCTGTAGAAATCAGGGGAGGTTTTGTTGAGTAGATTAAGATAATACATTCTTTATAAAATCTTGTTGATCTGCAGAACAACAATCTTGTCAGCCACAATTTAGTCCTTGGGAAAGTAATGGAACGTGTCTTTTTGGAAGCAATTTCTGGGTAAAAGAAGGCAACGAGTGCCATTGGGAATAGTCAACAGGGTTATACCAAAAGTACACAGTGGTTAACAAATCCAGTGCCAAATGCCTTCTGTGATGAAATTATTAGATCTGTGCATGTGTTGGGGACAGTGCATTACTTTTCCTGCAAAAATACTGATACCAAATTTGTGATAGCAACCATGATAGTATTTCATCTTTAGCTACATATGAATTTCAAAGTAGAATGTAGATTCATGCTATACCGTACTAAGATGGGCTTTACAGTTTAAATCATAATTACATCTGAAGGCAAATTCAAAATCACTGGCATTTTGTAGTGATAAAACAAATATATAAAAATATATAAAGCAACTACAGCATTCTCAGACTTCACAATAAGAATACTTTTAGCATAATTGTAGTAATTAAGACCCTGCTATTAATAACTTACATTTCAGATTAACAAGCCACTTATGTAGTACAATATAAAGAAGCTTCTAATTACAGTGACAACACTGTGATTTTTAAGAACTGTTAAATAATGCGTGATAAGTGACTGCCAACTTGCATTAAGATGTTTTAGGAATCCTGCTTAGACTTGATGTTTGATAATCCTGTTTTGAAGGCAGGATATTTGAATTGCAAATTGAATTCAAAGGCAAATGCAGCAATCTTCTGCTGGGAAGAGCAGAATCTTTATTTGTAGGGCTGAGCAAACCTTTAAAAGCAAAGCAGCACTTGACAAACTAAGTCTGCAATTTGTCATTATTTGATGTAGCTGGCCACCTGATTCAAAGTACGCTGACGACAATAATACTTGTTAATAATCTCAGAGGATCAAAATCTCAAGTGGTAGGCACTGACTGAACAGGAAAGATAAGCTTGTTCAGAAGAAATAAACAGATATTCGTTATTTGACTTATCTAACATCATGAACTTGTGAAATATTGGAACTGAATTCCTATTAGAATCATGCATGTATTTTAGGTACTTCCAAAGTTACCACTTCATTACATATAAAGCTCATGTATTCTTGAACAATTTTTTTTCACATGTTTTGTGGGCTAAAGTAAGAGTTATTTTTCTCATTTTACACCTGAATGGTGAAATGAAGAAACAACAGACTTTTGAAAGGGGAAGTTGGTAAGATTTAAGGAACATTAGCTGAAGCTTTTACTGAAAACTTTATCACCAATATGTTGTTCGGAGTCATATAACCATTTCAGTGTATTAAGCCCAAGATGAGTGGTTGCTGAGGTATGTGGTATCGACAAGATTCCAACTGAGCTGCCAAATTGTGACAAGTTTTGTGAATAAAATATTTAAATATTATATGTCCAAATTCACCTTTACTAAATATGAAAAAGACAATTCAGAGTTACCTTCTGCAAATATATATATATATATATTCATTGCAAAGATTAGAAACATCAAGCTTACAGTTTGATGCAATGCAAAAAATACAGTTTTACTTCAACTAATTGCAATAGTGAAGTTGGGCTGAACTTGAAAAAATAGGTCTACTTAAGTAAAAAAAACCATCTAACAAGAAAAAGAGGGGAACAGATGAAGCAACTATTTTAGAGTGGACAGTTACAAAACCAGTGAAGAAGGGTATATTTTCTTCCAAAAGATTACCATTTTGTGCATAATAAAAGTGCTAAAGATTACAAAAATGGCCTGGTTTGTATGTTCTGAATGTGGCCACACAAGCATCTATCCTACAACAAACAGAAGGAATAATCATCCAGAAGCACAGGTTGGTCCTTCACAGAAGGGATTTTGCACAAAAAGGGATATATCTAAAAAAATAAATAAATTATCAGAGCTGTTCTGCTCAGTACAGAGTATTTTAAGTACATCCTTGGTGAGACAGAACGATGCTCTGTAGGTTAAAGGATTTTTGTGGGAGAGTCAGTATAAAAAGACTTGACAAGTGTCATTCATACTTCTACATTTCAATGCCTTCACCACAAGAGTATCCAAGAGGAGATCAGCTTATCCACTTTACTTGCTTGCTCCATATAGATAGTAACGTCTATACAAAATGCCTCCAAAGGGACCCTCTACCTATCAATAAAATTTCCAGCTAGACAGGGAGAAGGATTTTTTAATTATGACGAATGTTGGCAAAATATTCTCCACAAATCATGTTTTAGGAAATTATTTGACATTAACAATAAAAGAGCTTTTCTTCCCTTACTGTTCCAGCTTCACAAGACAATCAAACAAAATAAAGCAACAATAAACAAGTTTAAAAATATAACCTGGGTAGGATGTGGGGAGGAGAACCTTTCATCTCAAGTATGGCAAAGTTAATGTTTGACAAAGTTACAAGAAACTGAAAATAGACTCTGTACCAGGAAGTGCAGGATAATTGGTATTATATTTTGACGTTGGTGGAAAAATGAGTAAAGAAAGTAAAGAAAAGAAAAAAGCATTTAGAAGTAGACGTGTGCATGGGCACACTGACTTCTGACTTTCTTTCTCTGTGTTATTTTTTGTATATACTCCCTTAGTAACAGATAAATACAAGATGCTATCAAGTCATATTAAAATACCTTTTTGAGAAAGGAAGGCAAAACATGGGAGAGAAAGGTAAACTAAGACTTCATTCACTCCATGTAAGGGAGTGGAAGGAAGATGTAAACCATATAACAGAGCAGCAAGGGGTAAGAAAAAACAGGCAGGAAAAAAATGAAAATATATTAAAAGTTCTAATCTGATGAACAATATTGTTTGCACTGTTTCTTTTTATTCATGTCTTGTGAATCCTTTGTTTTTTACCAGTAAAGGAATACAGCTGATGCACATGTAAAACAGATGTCAGAAATTCTGCTGCAATTTTTCATGCCTGATACGTACAGAAAAGAAGAAATACAGCATATGGGCAATGAAGAATTGAAAACAGATTTATTTCTTGCTCTATGGTATGTGCAACAGTCAGTTCCTCAGTGATACAATATGGATGAAATGATTTCTATAGTGCCTCCTGAACAACCACCAGCCACTCATACTCTCTTCTGTCTGTTCCATCGTCAGTATTTAAAAGGGGATTATAAATAGGAGGGGAATCAACTTTTTATTTGGGTAGGTAGTGATAGGACAAGGAGAAATGGTTTTAAGCATAAGGGGGGAAGGTTTAGAGTACATGTTGGAAGAAATTCTTTACAGAAGAAGTGATGAGGTGCTGGCACAGACTGCCCAGAGAGGCTGCAGATGCCCCATCCCTGGAGGTGTTCAAGACAAGTTTGGATGGGGCCCTGGGCAGCCTGGTCCAGTACCAGATATGTAGGTTGGTGGTCCCGCCTGTGGCAGGGGGGTTGAAACTTGATCCTTTGGGTCCCTTCCAACCCAAGCCATTCAATGATTCTATGCCAAACCCTTTATCTCATTTGGATCTTTGTTTTGTCATAAAGCTGCATCATGCTGTATTTAACAGTGCTACCGCTTCTGTTTTTCAATGACTGAGTTATTCCATGAGAACTCTGCTCCCAGCTGCAGCATCCTGCCCCTCTCCTTGTGCCCTCCTGGTATTTGATTTTCACACCCAATTCAGCTCACTAAGCTGATAGTAAACTTATTAATCAAAAAGTGAATACATTTTTCCTGCTTTACTGAGTTGAAGTGACTACCCGAGACACCAATGAAGCACCAGAGGTGGAACAAGGAAGGTCATGAGACTGCGCAAAGGGTAGAGTGGAGGGAAGAGAGAGGAAACCAAACTGCTGCTTTAATAAGAATTGGTTGTCAGATAAAATTATTTCTCCTCTGACTGCTCCTCACCTACTGAATTATCTTTGTAAGCATAGGAGAGAAAATTTCTCCCCAAAACATTTATTTGTATGTAAACTGATACACCACCTGAAGTATCTATGGCCATAAAGCCAAACACACCTCCAAACTACTTCTAGAACAAGACCTAAGAAGGATTAAATGTAGTAAGAACATTTATGCAGCAGCAGTTTGTGATTGTATTCATGTCTTTCTACTCTCTTTGCCACAGGAAAACAATCCAAGTCTCCTGTAAACCTTAAAAATTACTTCTCATTTGCTGAAAATGCAGTTTGCTTTGATTCTTGATTTGCTCTTGAAACAAATTTTTTGAGTACTATTTCTGCAGACCAGACCTCCTCAGTAATGCTTTTCATCAGTTTGAGAACCAGAACATTTCTGCACCAAAGTTTTCCAAATCAGACACCAGAATACAAGGGCCAACGTGAATTGCACGTGACAGACTTCACAGCTGCTGCAGATAAAAATGACATATTTTCAATTTAAATGAAAGCACAAACATAAGAAAGTGTTCTCTACTGATGAATTATGAATCTTAAGTGACATTTTCATCAACTAGATTACAGCCTACACTTGTACTTAAACAGAGGTAGCAAGTGCTAGACATATAGGAAACATATAATCATATATCAGAAAGATTAGAGTGCTTGAGAGAACACTCCAGGACAGGCAAAACAGAGAAGCAGCAAGTCAAAGGAGGAAGTTTACTTGATGTAAGTACAGATCATTGTACTAATTTTAAATTTTCTACCTGTACGATATACATATCATTAGAAGCTATACACATATCTTAATGAGACAAATTTGTCAACAAGCTGCAAGTTACAGTGTACGATCTCAAATGGGTAAGATCTCAAACAAGTACCTCTTTTCTTAGTCTAAGAGTAGCTTTGATCAGTGACTGAAAAAGCAAGAGATCTATCAGAGTGACAGCTTGGAGGTACATGACCCTAACGGCCGCCTCCATCCACTTGAGAGAAAAATTTCTGCTGATGAGACAAGCCTGAAGGTTTTTGTATAGCTATAAAAGGAGTCGGGTGTGCAGGAAAGCTGATGTGCAGTGTCTGTTCTCTGAGACGAGCTTGCTTTTCTGAGATGTGGTTGGCAAGTATCATAAGAATCTGTAATTATGAACAGATACATAAAGAATTCAATTACCTATTAATGTTCCTTGGCATTTTTAGCCATAAAAGCATGATGTCATATACCATAACTACTTGCTTTCAATAGCATTAGAGATCATCTCTGCAAGTTTATGTTGAAGCTATTAAATATACATTACAGCAAAAGAGTCACTATGTTTCTATCCATCTGGTAGTTAAGTTATCCCTTTTTAGACATGATATACAATCTTTATGTAAATTATTACTAATGGAAAATCTGAGAATGTGCAGAATGCTTACTGGAGTTCTACCACATGGGAAGGGAGCCAAACAAATACTCATAATATCATTTTGTTAGGAGTGCAGAGAAGCTGTGCAGGAAATTATTTTCCTTTTTTTTTTTTTTTTTTTTTTTTTTTTAAGAGAGAGACAGAGAGAGAAGGAAAGAAAGAGATCAACATTTTTTCTTGCATTGCACTGAAATGAAACCAAGAATGTTCAAAGTGAGAAATACGACAGAAACATCCTTTGCCCTTTACTGAACTAACTATCCCCGTAGTCAAAGCATTCACCATGGTTACATTCTTTTAGTGTGAGCCAAGAACAGGATCAGATACTGGTCTTCTGTAATTCATTTAAATACCTTAATCATAAGTAAGATGGAAATCTTTTGCCTGTGTGCTCTCATTGTGACCAGAAATTCCACTCCTGCAGCAACGTTTGATTTCAAATAACTTGCCTGTTCTTGCAGGGAATTTTCTTGAGCAGAAAATTTCTGCCTAATTCTAATTTTCAAGTTTTTCTATTGTATATTAAGAGACCTTTGACAATTTATAATAACTAAAAAGGCTTCATGTAATTGACTTATTTAGAGTCAAGGTACCTGTTAGAAAAACATCAAAAATTTTGGCTCTCTCTTTAGTTGGAAAACACAGGTGTCTACATAGCTGATCTAAATCAAAGTAAAATGCTGAAAATGCTGAACAGGATTAGACTCAGTACTGACCCATGGGGCATTCTGCTAGTTATTGGTCTCCAACTAAACTTAATTACACTTATCACCACTCTTTGGGCCTATTTTGCAGCAGGAGGTACTTGTCCATTATGATCTCAGTCAGAAAGGCACTCTGATTTTGTAAAGTATGGTTTAAAATTACATTTATTATGGCCAACGCTATAAGAAGAGAATAGCATAGACAATCTTACATTCTTTTGGATGCTGTGGGCCCCAGTCAGTGTAGCATTAAAAGCCACATTGTATGTGTAGGACAGCACAGCACAGAGGGGGTCTGGGCATACTTAAGTTAACTGTTAAGTGGATCACTAACTCCTCCATGTATGATGAAAGATCTGCCAAAGAACACCACAGCATTCAAAGAGCACTACAGCGTTCAGCCTATTTTCAGTGACATTTGGTTTCCTCCAGTCTTCAGGCACCTCTCCCAGTTGCCATGATCGATCAAAGATTACCAAGGGTGGCCTTGTAATGACATCTGCTATCTCCCTCAGCATTTGTGGGTCTCTAAATAAGTGGGCTTATTTATGTTCAGTTTCCCTTAGTATTCCTTGCACAGATCCCCTGCCAGTAAAATACATCTACTATGGTTTTCAGGCCCTGGAATTTCCAAAACTCAATTTTACTAATAAAGACTGAGGCAAAGGTGACATTCAGAATCTCAGCCTTTTGTACGTACTGTGTAACCAGGACTCCTGCCCCATTCAGTTGTGGGTCCACATTTTCCCTAGTCATCCTTTTGTTACTTTTGTAATAAGAAGTCCTTCTTGTTGCTTTTGACATCTCTTGTCAGGTACAACTCCAGGAAGAATTTGGCTTTTGTGAATACATCTTTGTATACTTGGAGAGTATCTCCATATTCCTCCCAGATTATCTGTCTCTGTTTCCAACCTTTGTACTCTCCCTTCTAATGCTTGAGTTTTGTCAGTACCTCCTTGTTCCATGAATTAAATATTTACGGAGACTTTATGTACAATAACCTTTTCAAAGAACAAGAAGCATATCTCTGGCCTTAGTATTTTTCTGACACCATATTTACACTGTATTTGTAATATAGTTTGTGACAGATTTTGAGCAAGTTGTTGCGTTTTTGCTTTAGTTATAGTTTTTGGTTTTTTGTTTAAGTAAATTCACTTAGAGATTTACTAATGTAAGTTCTTTAGGTTGGCATGTTTGTAACTACTGATTTTTGACTAAGAGTAAAGAGCAGAGGTAGGTTAAAGACTTAGCTCCATTCTCTACTAGTTAATTCCTGATTTTTATGCAGTAGAGGACTGAGAAGTGTAACAGTTACGTACTATAATGCCTAGCTTCCATGCTAAGGTATCTAAAATACATAGAATTCATGAAGCCATTCCATAATCCAAAACAGATTCAAAGCTATAAAGCACAGTGAGCAAGAAAGGAACCACAGTCAGCAAGCAGCTGCCTGCAAACTTATCTGAATTACCTATACCTTCTAGAAAACATGTCTGCTTGTAGGAAAATAGAGTCTGTAACCTCCTCATTTAAACTCAGTTATTCCAAAGAATTAACTACAGCTCATTCTTTCCTTTTAGAAGAGCTTTTACTTTTATTTTCCCTCCTCCCTTTCTCTTCCTGCCTTTGATACTGTCCATGAGGTGGAAGACCCAGGTTCAAATTCCTCTTCTTATTAAAGAAAGCTTTGGTTTTTCCAGCAAGTGCCATGATCACGAAGCTATAGCATACTGACACCATTTTGCATTGCCACTGTTTCAAGAATCACAGGGACAGACAGGAAAAACAAGAAAGAGCATGACTGTAGCCTGTCTTGAGGGTTCTGTGAATATTAAGTTGTCCTCTCTTGTAAAACTAGTTCTATATGTTTTCTCAGTGTTTGGTTAGCTTAGGTCTTACAACTGCATACCCACTAACGTACAGAAACACAGTACTTTTCACTAATTCAATGAATCTCCTCTTCTGTGTGACGGAACTACTTCCTCATCTACAACTATCTTACCACATTTTGCCCAACCATGCAGCCAAAGTCCGTTAATTAGGCCACGATCCCAACAAATGGAATCTGCAGTTTGAGTCAGGTTGAGAACTTACAACTTTGTATTACAACTTGGAGACAAGTTCACTATCCACTACGGCATTAAAGAGAAAGCAGGGCAGAGCCTTTCCTCACTATTTTCTTAGGAAAAAGGAAAACAGCTGTTACTGCATTTCTGAGAGTCTTTCTGTCATGCACTTTCTAAAAGATTAACCCTCTCTAATACTTTAAATGTAATGAACTTTAGTCTCCAGATCATGAACAGACCAAGTATGAGAGGTATCAAGTAATACAATCAATATTAATGTTCAGAGAATCTCAAATCTAGGTAGGCAAATGTAAAACAATTAATGGGAAATGGAGAACTAAGACTATGCTTAGCTGGGAAGCAGATAGTAAGAGAACAGTAAGATATGAAACTTTTGACTTAGGCACTCAAGTTCCATTCTAGGTTTTTGTGGGTTTTTTTATTGGACCTACCCCAAGACATTCCACATAACAGTCCCTTGTTTTATTCAGATGGATACAAAAAGGCAAATGTTATCCCTTTCTCAAGCTGATTTTTTTTTTTTACTAAATTAGTGTATTAAACCACTCTGAAGCAAGACAGACTCCCATATTTATATTACAATTAAGATTATACTTACAAAAAATCTTAAAAATACACAGTGTCATTAATAATAAAGTATGACACATTGAGTAAACAGTGCAGCCATAATTTAGCTGGAAGCTACTCTGATATATTTGCTTCATGGTTTAAACAGAAGAACTGTTTATTAAATAACAGCTTTTCTAGAAACAAACATTCAGTATTGCTAAGATTTTATGATATCATCCTTCCGCTCATTCAAAGACAGACTTATACATTATCTGTGTAGTTCCCCTATCTAATGTTTGGAGATAGACAGTTATTCAAAATGCATTCATCTTTATGGTGTCTGCAACCAGAAGTATAAAACCAGGAAGACAATCAGACAGATTGTCCACTCTTCTTACTCTACTTTCCCCAAAGCGTATATGGTAGAATTATTATGAACCTTGTCTCACTTCAATGCTGTGTGTCCCGCAACCTCAGAATCACTTGGGGAAAAAGCCATACAGGATCACATTCACAGAATGGGAAGTTAGCTCTGCCAGATCAATTAAAGTGGTAGAAAAGAGTTTGAATGTCATAATGTATTCGTTATTGATCCAGGTCTCAGAGGAAGTGTGTTCCGACTGTACTCTGCTGGTCTGCGAAAGAGAAGTCTTACATTACCGTCTGCAATTTCCATTATATATATATGAATTTATAGGCTTCGTATATAAATTCTTAGAAAGAAGGGTTGTTGCAAGTTTACTAGACTGTGGCACTACATTACACAATTGAACGATGCACAAATCTTAACCATGGCATCTTCAACTCAAGAGATCTGAGAAAAAATGTAACTGAAAGAAGTTATTATAAACTCAGAAGAGTCATAGCTTAGTAGGAAAAAGAAAATGAAGATGATAAATGTCATAATTAAGCTATAATTATGCTACTATTCCCAGGGAGATAAGAATAAAAAAAAAATGCAATTAAATTCTACAAAATTTTATTTTACTTTTTTAGCTTCCCACAGTGAACATATGGTTCTACATCTATTCCCTTATGAAAAGTATATAATGAAGACTATGTGATTTTCATTCCTCTGCTTAGCACAAAGGTCCCTAGAATGTCTTTGTAATTATTGGCATTTTTCACTGTTACATGAGATCATTCATGACTGCATTCACTGCACAGACAAGACCTCCTGCTCAGTCCTTTGATCTTTGTCTGAAGAAGTTATGAGTATGGATGGCATTCAAAAAATATTGGTTGCAGGCTTACCAGTATTTCAGGCACTTTAACTTGCCTTTCATCCATCAAAACAGCAGGAAGGAATGACAAATACACACACACATGCACATACAGAATGAGAGAAAGAAATGAAAAACAAAATTTCAAAGGAAATTTACACAACAGCTCTTTTCCACCTCTTCTGAGCAGAAACACACTGAGCACAAGAAAATCACCTGACGGCCCATGACCTCTATTTTTTTTTTCAATGTTACAGCTTAGAATCATCGAATCAGTTAGGTTGGAAAAGACCACTAAGATCACCCAGTTCAATCATCAGCCCATCACCATCACGTCCAATAAACCATGTTCTTCAGTGCCACCTCTCCATGTTTGTTAATACATCCAGGGACTGTGACTCCATCACCCCTCCAGGCAACCTGCTCCAATGCAGCGCCACTCTTTCAGAGAAGATTTTCCTAGTATCCAACCTGAACCTCCCCTGGTGCAATCTGAGGCCATTATCTCTCATTCTATCACTATCACCAGGGAATAAGAGACCAACCCCCACTTCACTATAACCTCCTATCAGGTGGTTGTAGAGAGCGATGATGTTACCCCTAAGCCTCCTCTTCCCCAGGCTGAATAATCTCAGCTCCCTCAGCCACTTCTCATAATTCCAATGCTTCAGACCCTTCACAACTTCATCATCCTTCTTTGAACACGACTCAGAACCCCCATATCTTCCTTGCAGTGAAGGGCCCAATACTGAACACAGTATTTGAGGCATGGCCTCACCAGAGCTGAGCTGAGTGTAGGAGGACAATCACCTTCTCGGTCCTGCTGGCTGTGATATTTCTGATACAACCTTGGGATCCGCTCATTTTTTTAGTTAATTTCCTGGTCAAAGTTTGTTTCATGGGTTCTATGGTAGAAATACATGCACGATGATACCCGTTCCAGCAGAAAAGTCAAACAGAATTTTCCTTCTACCTATTAACAGACAGCAAAGAGACACAGACTCATTTTCCCTTTGTTGCAGTCACCTCTCAACAAGTAATGAAACGACAACAAAAATATGAAATACTGAAATAGTACAACCTAAGGCATGGAAACAATTGGTATGCGTGGAGAGAGAAGATTAGACTCTTCAGATGAGTGACCAAATGATCTACTAAATTATTCACTAAGACTATGAATGTTTGCTATTGTTTCCAAAGATCAAAAGGCATTTATTTATGGAAGTAACCAACCTCGCAGATGTTTAATCACTCTGACATTTTATATTATATACACATCATGCATAAAGTTTTTTTTTTACACTATTGGTTGCCTTCCATGACTGATCACGCATATAGGAATTTGAAGGCTGGGATCAAAGTCCAAGTTTTATATCACAATATTCACGCGCAGCCAACAGAAGAAAAGTAATGTTGCCCAGCTCCATGGCTAAACAACAGACACTCCTATAAAACAGCACGATGAGATAACACACGATGAGATCAGTCCCGGGAGTGCCAAGATCTCCCAAGCCGCTCCAGGTGGAAGCCAATCCACTTGGGAGAACATCGCCATTTCCTGGCAGCGGGGAGAGGGCACCTGAGCAGCTCTACACAGCGCTGGGGGCCCACCTGGGCTACCGGCCAGCACACGGCCCCAGCCCGGGCTCCTAGGGCAGCTCAGAGGGCTCAGCCCCAGCAGTGTGTTACGAAGGCCGCCCAGTACGGCCGGGCTGCGGGCAGCGAGGTGGGACGCGGGCCCCTGTCGGCATGAAGGTGTCTGGGAGGCACGGCGAGTGCGAAAGCAGACGAGGTCCGCTTTCACCTCCTTTCTCCTTCTCCCATTAGTGATTCCTTCGATTCCCAGGTTTATTCAGTTCTACTCCTCCGCGGGAAGCACGGCCGCGCCAGCAAACGCCCTCCACACGACCCGCACCTCCCCGCGGGCGGGGCCCTGCCGGGCCGGGTCGGGCCAGGAGGGCGGGGCGGCGATTGGCTGACAGCGCGAGGCCGGGGGGGCGGGCGGGGATTGGCTGCCACACCGCCTTTGTTCGGCTGCAGCCACTGCCGCAGGGCAGCGGAAGTTTGAGCGCCGCGGCGGAGTGTGAAGGGCGGCACCGGCACTTTCGCCTCGGCGTACCGCCCGCGCCTCACCCGCCTCGCACCGGTGCCGAGTCACCGGCCAGGAGCCGTCCCCAGCCTCGTTCTGCACCCTGAGCTCTGTGTCCGGTCGGACGGCGACATGGACTTGGAAAGCAAAGTGAAAAAGGTGAGATCGGGCTCTGCCTGTTCGGTTACCTGCCGCTCTGGGCGACCCCCAGCGCTTGGGGCTGCACTGCCTCGCTCCGGCTGAGGGGAGAGGGGAAGGGGAGAGGCGGGGGCTGCCCGCAGCTCCTATCCTGTGGGCGTTTCTGCCTCCAGTGTGAGACCGTGTGCGTCCCAGCAAACCGGTGGCCGTGCCCAGGTGTGAGGTCCCTGCGTGTGCGAAACCCACGAACGCTATTTGGGGCGTTCATCCGAACGCTACGAGCTAACTCTGAGCGCTGGTGTGACTGGCGCGTTAGAGTCGTGCTGCCCGTCAGCTCTCGTACGGGCTTCCCTCCTGGTGGAGGAAGGTAGGTGGGCAAACAGCGAATGGTAAGCTACAGAAACTGGTAAAGTAACCTGGTTGTATGGATCCCTTTCTGAAACTTGCTATTTGAAGCTACGCGTGTAGGACTGAGCTCCTGTGGGACACGCCCCTGATCCTCGCTTCTTGTGAACTACATGCCATGCTTACGCAGCAGCTCCGTTTGTAAGAACTTTGTCAAATGGTCTCATAACAGGTACTGCGGAAGCAGAAGCCTTGTATGACAACACTTTAGAAATCCATGGTTTACAGATGTGGGTGATTTGTGTTTCTGGGTCGTTACGTTGAAGTGTAGTACCTCGTTTTAAAGTGTCCATGTGCACATGCTTATATATGCATATATATGTATACTCACTCAAACTTCTTCAAATTACAAGTTAGGAGCTGGCTCAGATGCCAAAGTAGCTGTACAGACTGCAAGGCTACCGGTCCCCTCAGGATTGAATCCTATTGAAGCAGGTTTAGCCTGTAGATACAGCTCTCTCTGAGTGATGGCATGACTGAGCTTGTTCACTGGAAGTTGTTGGAACTCCAGTAACACTAATGTGGGAAATAGAGCATTCCTTCTCGGAACGTCTCTGTCCAAAAGGGGAATAAGTGTGTGCTATGAAGTATTGATGAGATTCTACTGATGATGGAGTTTTGGATTGGAGGAACTTGTTGCAGCTGAACATATGCTTTGAATTGTAATGTAATTATTGGATATCTATACGTGTTGTAAGTCACGTTTCACACTTCTTTCTCATCCACTTCAAAGATTCCAAAAGATTTCTCAGAATCCAGCCAAACAAACGTGGTAGCTGGTGCAACAACAGAAACCAAGGAAGAACAGAAACCAAAATCCTGTTTGCAGGATTTAATTTGTATTTTATATTCTTTTAAGCTCTACATCATAGAGCATCTCTTAGCAGTATTAATGAAGAACTTCATGTTTCATGAATTTCTTCTATATATGTGCTCAGAAAACCTCTTTTATTTCCCTCCTCTCCCATGTTCACCTCTCCTTATCATGTTCTTTCCCTCTTATGGTTTAGTTGAGATTCCTTTTCCAGGAGAACACTAATCTGTTACGAGTCAGAGCCAGGATGAATGGGGAAGCTTTGTTACCACAATGGTATGTCCTCTAATAAATTCTTTCTTCTTTGACCCCTGTTATTTACTTAATCAGAGCTTCTTCAGATTTTGTACACTGGGAGGAATGTATGAATAATAGTTCTCTTCAACTTTGCAGTGTCTTTAACCTAGGTCTTCTAATTCCTATTTGAAACCTGTTTATGGAAATTTTACTTCTCTCTTATTCATTGTTGTTTGGTTTTTTTCCTAATTTTCTTCCTTTCTTGGAAGGTGAGAGAACATTCTGGAAAGCTTTCAGTCAAGTGCTTTGAGAGAAATGTGTCTCGAGGTGGAGATGGTCCCATCAGACTTACTTGTCCACCTGCAGTAGGTTGCAGTCCTCACCTTCTGTTTTCCTGCCCTTCACCTTGGACAGAAATATCGACATTAACAAAATCTGTGTGCTGAATTCTTATTTTGTATTAACTTCTACCATTCATTGGGTCCTAAATAAGCACAAACTACTGAACAACTGGACTTGCCTGGCGGATTGGAAATATCGAGTTTGAAACAAGGAAACAGGAGTTGCCACACTGTTATCAGTTAGGTTGCTGTTCTGCTGCCCTTCTGAACTCAAAAACCTCAGTTCAGAAGTTGGCTATTCTATAGCATCCAGATTGAGTAGGACAGAGGGAAACGAATTCGGTATGGAGTTTTACACAATCAGTTGATGGTCTGAAACAACTTCTTTGCCCTCCTACAGTTGTTAAATTAAAACTGGGTAATATAATGAGACTCATTTTCTGCTTAAAAAAAAAAAAAAAAAAGGAAAAAAGGAAAAAAAAAGAAAGAAAATAATACGTTTCCAATGTGGCACTCCTGAGATCTCTCTGTGCCAAGAGCTCTAGAGTCTGTTCTTCAGTTGTGAGCATAGATGCTGGCTCTTTGGACAACTGCAAGTAGCTTTCAAGGGGTTGTTAATGTACTGGAGAAAAACACAGGTAGACATATGAATAGTGTGTTTATATCTGCGAGTCTGGGTTTGTACCAAAAAACACACTTCCAGAATGGCTCAGAAAAGTCTGTTTTCAGTGTTCACATCAGATTGTTTTTATCCTTCGAAACTTAATTCTAGCGTAGTTCATCTCACAGGAATTGCTTCCCCTCTAGTAGGCCACTAGGATTAAAGCAACCTATCTGTCCTTCTGCAGGAGGAACTGCTGTCTCATCCATTGCATTTTCAGACTCATTGTTTCAGACTCATAGCAGCAAATAGATCATATTTCTGCTGTTTTGTGAGAGTGAAACAGCGGCCCTGTGTACCATATATTTCTTATGTGTTTTGCTGAGATGAATCTAAGGACACAATTGCTTGAGCTCAAGCTCTCTCACTGTTTTTTAACAATGTAAATAGTAAGTCCAATTCCTTACTGTTCTCTCACTTCCTGTCCTCCTTAAAGGCTAACTGTACTTTTTCTTCTTTCTTAGAAGGAGGTGAATTTACTGTCACACTTGAGGATCACAAAGGTAGCTTTCTATGTACAGTGCTTTCACAACAGAGTTGAAGCCTGAGAAATATAACTCTAGCTAGAAAAGTATTTGTGGAACAAACAGACCACTAAATTCTTCCAAATACAATATGCCTTGTGTTCTTGAACTTTACTTTGGGGGGAATAGGAAAAAATGAAGATTTAATGCTTTATTAGAGACTGCAAGAACAAACAGTCCAGATTTCATCCCTGTCTTTCACCTCAGTGATCTTTTTAAAATGAATCAGTAGGCAGCAGACATGTTTTGTACAGTCCTGCTGACAGCATGGTCTCGTGTTCTATTAGGGAGAATAAGGGGCTAGCATTGAGACTGTTCTGTATAAGCTTTCACAGAATAATACTTGCTTTGTAAAAGGAACTTTGTGCTGGGGAGAGGGCAAAGGAGTTTGAGGGAAGAGGTCTCAAGTGTGGAGTGTCTGCGTGATTTTCAATGTGCATGAGGCTTGGTTTGTTAGAGTGGGAAGAAAACACTAAGAATTCTGTAGACATCATTAAGTTAACAACTGTACTGCTCTCTGATAAGTGAATGGTGAATAAAGTATTCTTAGGAGCAAAGTCAACTTTCTCATCTTTTAGCACAATTTAGTAATGTTTGTTGGGCTCTGCTTCCTGCTTACATCACTCGTTACTGTTTGTTTTGGTGTTACTGCTGTGGAAACCCATGATAGGAGAGGTGGGGTTCTTTCTGTTTGTTTTTTTTCTTATGTATGGTAAAATCAAGGAAATGCAGAATTCACACACAAATGAGTTTAATTTGGCTCCAAGAAGTACAGAAACAAGCATGAAGACGTGAGAAGAACTGGTTACATTTCTTTAACAACTGAAGTGCTTTCTGTTGTGTCTTGGTGTTTTTTGTGCATTTTGTGTTTGTTCTGGGATTTTTATGTTTTTTCTTTACCTTCAAACTTAGTGGGGAGAGAAGTGAGAATATCGTACAGGTATGATTTGTTGCCTGGAATGCCTTTCACATTTATTTCTTTTCTTGTCATTTGCAGATATCAGGTTTGCAAAGAAAGCAGTGCTAAATTAAACTTTTTTTTTAGTTCTGTGGTGAAAGTATTCCCTGGGTATTTGACCATAAAATATAATGACATGCCTGGATAGTAAGCCAAGGAACTCCTGCCATGTAGAAGTGCATAACTTCTGAGATTAGGTAAAACTTTCTTCAGCTAGCATAACTGTAAACAAAGTATTAATCAGTGAGTTGTTTTTCATTATGACCTTCTGCCATTAAAGGAACAAAGAGCTTTTTCTGCACATTTTCCTGGAAAAAAAAAGGAACATTTTCTTTCCTCTAGGTAAAATGATAACAATGGCAACTAGTGAGTCGCCATCAGGAGTGAAACTTTCTTGGAAGAAGTAGCTAAAAATGCACTGCATTCCTTTCACATGAGTGAATAAGTTCTGTAAATTGGTGACTTCATCTTAGCAAATACAAATCTTCCAAGTGGTGTGGGGTAGATGTAAAATATACGTTGTGAATTATAACACATACAGCAAGATATATTTGAAATAGATATGCATGGTTATAGATGTGATTTGTGTATGTTATACTGTGTGCATATATCTTCTGCTGCCATGAAGAGTTAGTGAGGTTCTTTTAGATTCTAGAGTCTTACAGGAAGAGTGGGGCAGTGAAGACAGAAAGATTGTGCTTGTTATTTTGGGTCTTAGATGTGGTCAAGAGAATAAGGTGGTATCTGTTGCACCCATTCAACATCATGTTAAATGTAACTGTGCTTCAGGCACTGCTCTATGTGCATCTCTGGTCTGTTATTGTCTTCATCCCTCTTTGTGCCTTGCTTTTAGTCTGAGGCTATCTAGCTGCTGCTTGTGAATGCATTGGCTTGGGCCAAGGGGAGGGAGAAGAGAGGAGGAAAAGCAATAAAACCAATTTTCCTGCAAGACTAAAGATCCTAGTAAGTATGTAGATTTGCAGGTCCAAAAAACAAATATTAGAAGATATTTGGGCAAAAGCACAGATTTAAAGGTAAAATACACATGTATCATGAAAATGAATACCTCGCTTCTTTGATTACTACTCCTATTTTAAACAAAATGACAGATCTATCTTTAGAATGCCTCTTTTAAAACAGGTTGTTGGGAGGAGCTGGACTTGGTAGACTTAAAATAACTTTCATTAATCTTTAGGAAAGCTGGCTGGCCTGTGGCCTATAAGTTGGGTGTATTATCAAATGTAAGGCCCTTGCGTGGTCGCAGGGGCTTTTCTAGAAGTGAAGGTGCATCTGAGATTCCTTGGGGCTTTAGCACACTCAGTAGCCCATGGTACAAGCCATGATCTGTCTGTAAAGTAATTCTGGTAGTGTCTCCATTGCACTTGTCCATATGCATGATAACTGTAAAGCTGTCTACCTACCATAAGGTCTTTGTGGACAGCTTGAGAGTACTCACCATTTCTTGTTATACATGTTATTGTAAGCCACTCAACTGAAAGACTGGAAGTAAGAGGCAGTGCTTACTTGTGTTCTTGTGTTGGATTAGTTTTTCCTGGTGACCTATACACGTAAGCCTAGGCCTTCCAGGAAGAGCAACAGAGAAAGGATGGTAAATCTTACTTTGCCTTCAGAGCATTGGGTGGTAGATGGTACTCTACTATAAACCCTACTGTACTGTAGGGTTTTTAGAGACAGTGTCACAGTGTGTGTCAACGACACTGAAACTTTGTTAGCATCATATGGGACTTTGTGAGGGGAAAAAACTCCACTTGTGCTGAGGTCTTTAATAGCTGATAGTCTTTTGACAGTAGACTGTAGTAGTGCCTTAAATATTTATATTCCGAGCTGTTTGATATTTAGCAAAGACATCACAATAAAATAAATTCTTAGTACTTGTGTGCTGTCATAGTCTGCTGCAGTTCCTTGATTTATCCTTATGTTTGTCCTGCTCAGATTATCTTTCAAATATCTTTCTTGGATGGAGGCACTTTTTGGCATCCCTCTTCCTGTGCAAATATTCTTCCTTACAAGAGCTTCTGCATCTTAATCCTAGTCAAATTTTCCCTAGAAATAAATTCATGCTTAAAGAAAAGCTAGAACAGATTTGCCATCAATTAAAATTTGTTATGTTAAATAACAAATATAGAGTGGTCTATGCAGTATTTTTCATTAGAGATCTCTTTCTCTATTCTCATAGTGTTCATAGAAGTCTTATGAGGGAGCCTGGATATAAATGTTTGTGTTTTTTTTTCCCACACCATTCTGGAATTACAAGAAATAAACTTTAAAAACTGAAGAAAATTACATTAAATCTATTTCAAATTCCAGTTTGTTTCCCAACCAGAGAAGTCACCTGCATGTATAGAGTTCAGTAACATAAGATCAGGTCTCAGCAATAAAGCATGCACAGCACATACAATTTTTTCTTGATGAGATTTTGTTCTCTTTCCCTCCCACCCCCATGCTTGGCTTTGACCTTGACTTTTTCTGGAAGTTTTCTAAGCTACATTAGAATCTGTTAAAGACATCATCTGTTATGCTGTACTTCTTTTTTTCTGTTGTGTGTTTGTTTTGTTCCCCACTCATATTCGAGTGAGTTAATAGCCCAGTAATCTTCAGACCAGAGGAGTCCTGCTCTGTTATAGTGAACTCAAGAATGGCTTTAGCAGAAATTGTTTCTGTTCTCGGAATGTTGAGGGACACAGGAGAAAGATCTACTAAAGAACAGTGAAAATTCCTTAACCCTGTGCAGGGTTCTGCTCAAGTACTGCAACAACACTGACTGCTTTCTCGCTGTATAGCCACAACCTTTCAAATTGAGACAGGTCTCCTGCAGTGGAATTACATCCATTCAGCAGTGGCTGGGTGTGGGAATTGTGCCACACTATCCCTGGCAAGCTGAAAGATGGATCGGATCATCTGCCAGGTGATGCATGAGTCCCCTCATGGGGAGAGGAAGGGTGAGGAAGCAAACCCCTAGCTTGCTCTGGTCTTCTGGTGAGACTCACAGGATGTAAAAGAAACCTTGTGGGAGAAATGTCAAGTTGAACTTCTCCTTTCTTCTTTTCTTTTTTTTACAGCTTCCTCTCTCTGAACTTCTTATCATTGCACTTCAGCAGTTCCTCTTTAAGCAGGCAAGAAGTCTGTGCAGCTAGTGTTATTTGAAGGCTATATTTGTTGTACGTTGACTGTTAAATAATAACAAAAATAAAGATTTCCAGTTTCCTGGTACCATTTGTACTTAATTAGTGGGAGGAAATAGAGGAGAGAAAATTGGGCTCTAATCATCATGCAGTGATAGTACAAGACAGTAGACAGAAGCTCCACAGTGAGGAATTCTGATCAGACAGATTAATTCCTGTCTGTGGCCCAGCACTGTAGTAGGTTGTTGAATGTGCAAAATGAACAAGGTCTCTGCCAAATCTGATTTAGCTGCACCTGTTCTTTCTGAGTAGCTGGATGACCTCCAGAGAGCCCTTTCAACTTTAAATCATCTATCATCATTAAAAGCAAGTATATGCAAGCTTTGAAAATTACTGCTGTGAGATTTCATTTTAATTCACCCAAGATTTCTTAGGGCTCTTTTTTTTTCCCCTGCAATTATCAACAGTAATCTTGAGTTTTGTAGCATTACGTTCTTCTAACTACCAGAAGATAATTCTCCATTCATCACTACTATTTTTTGTGCCACAGTGCTGCCAAGTTCATTCAACATAGGAGCAAATTTATTGTACAACCTTATCAGTATTTTACCACATAGGAGAAGCCAGAGCTGGTGAAACATATTTTGATTCATATCAGCCCATAGGCTTCATCATGATCTGTTTGTGTCTATGATTATTCTGTAGCATCCCATATCAGGAGATGCTGTTGTCCTATCCTCTTTAAATCTATTACATATATATGAATACAAATTATGAAATCATAATTTTAAAAAGAAGCCAGACTTAAGCACTTCCCAGAGGGTTTAACTTAATAGGATTGGGAAACAGGATCTCTTAGACTTTAATTCTTGGTCATTTTCAATGAAGTTGATCATAAACACTTGTTCTAATCCAGGCTTAGACTAATTTATAGTAACTGCAATGTTTCTTTTACTCATCCAGGCAAACTATTGGACATTCAAATTGAACCATTTAGATTTTTAAGACAACAATAAGCTTCTACAAGTGGCTCTTCTAAAGTTAGCCAACTTTTCATGCTGGATTCCAGCATACTCTGAAGGAGGGCAAACTCCAGTAATTCTCACTTTGCTGCAACCATTTAAAATTCTTTACCCTTGAACTATTTAATCATGATCTCAGTCATATTTATATCATTTTCCATACTCAGGCTATTTAAATCCATATTGGCTATGTTAGTCGTACCAGATGGTTTTAGATAGCTTTTGCTGTAAAATGAAAATTAATGGCAGTAGGCACACAAATCTCTTTCTGGCAGAATTCCAGTTGACCTATCTGGGCCGCTTCTCCCATGATTCCATTTATGGGGAAAATTGATTCCATCCTGTACTCAGATGTACACTCCCCTTCTAGTGTGTGCTCAGCTCACTGTAATTCTGGGTCCTCCATCTCAGCACCAGTTGTGTCTGTAGGAAGGCCTGGGGAATAAACATGGGCAAGCAGCAATGATGAAGCACAATGAATTTTAGGTGCTGAGAATTTCCTGAGTTACAGCAGAATCAGCTACTGGAAAGCAACACTCACTTCTGGGACTGATGCTTCCTTACCACTGAAACAGATCCTGTTATGGCACTGTATTTGATGTACGCTGTTAGATGCCTCCAAACTCAAAACTCCGTGTCTGCAAATGCTATTTTATATCCTTAGTATTTTGGCATGTGGTTACCTAGTTTCTCACTCAGAACAAAGGCAGAAGCTGAAACTGAATGTGGAATAACATCTGATTCAATTCTGAGAGTGCCTATTAATTTCAAGCTAAACATCTATAAGATGACCAGGCAACATGGACAAGACCATCCTTCTCTTTTGCAGCAAACTGAAGAACGTGCATCAGAACAAGTCTGTCTTGTTTACTAATTCAGTTTATTTGCCTTAAGTTACATAAACATATCCTTGATGTGCTTTATTTTACTGGGGAGGGAATGTAAAATCCTACGTCACTGAAGATACTGGTGTTGAGAACGATGACAGTGCAAGTAGGCTGGCTGGATGCTGTCAGCTCAGTTGGGATAGGGAGTGTATTTTGGGTGGAGCACTTGAGGAGAAGAATCTTGTGCTGCTCAACAAATAATCTCTACTTGTTTTTAGCCTGAAAGACCCTTAAATGTTAGGAGGTTTGGGAATAGTGTATTTGCTTGTGAAAGCCATTCTTTCTCTTGCTCGTATTTGATTGTTTTGGGAATTCTTCAAATGTTAAGGCCATTTCTAGGTATACTGCGCAGTAACTCTTCATACACTAGTGAAGTTAGGTTTCTGTGCCTTATAACACTGCAATAAAATAATAATTACTTCTATTCTGCCTTCTCTCTTAAAAAATAGAAATAAAAAAATTAAGGAGATAAGAGCTTGAGCATAAGAAAGTACTGCTGGTTTGGGGTAGCAACTGTAGAGAATGGGTTAATATTTTCTTTGTGTTTTTGAGAGGCAATTGCAATCACACTTCAAATTAAGCACTCCTCAAGGATGTTTTTTTTAAAAAGAAAAACAAAACAGAACAAAAAAATCCTATCCTGAAAATAGCAACAATTATGTCGCTTTAGTTTCCTTATTAGAGAACTGTATGGCAAACAGGCATTGAACCAGAGGGATTATCACGTTACAAAGAAGAAATGAAATAAAGAGCTCACCCATGTCCTGGGCTCATGGAAGGGCTCCAAGAGGAGTGATCTCCAGATAGAGATCCTTCCTTCTTGGGAGTCAGCCCTTAAATGGGGTCTAGGAGGGGGGGAGCCTGGCTCCACCCCTTCCGGTCACTCAGGTGTTCACCTGTGCCCCTGCAGCTGACTCAGCACTCGCCTCAGGTGGTCAGTCAGAGGTTCAGGCTGTGATTCAACAGTTCCCATACAGAGAATGTCTAAGCCAACGTTTTGTTCTTTATGTATCCAATATAGATCAAAAATATATATATAGTTGAGGAAAAAAATAACTATTTCATCTTTAAAGTTATCGTAGACCCATAGAATGGCTTGGGTTAGAAAGGACTTTAGAGATCATTTAGTTCCAACTTCTCTGCCATGGGTAGAGTTGTCAGCCACTAAATCAAGGCTGCCTACAGCCACATCAAGCCTGGCCTTGAGCACCTCCAAGGATAGTGCATCCACAACTTCTCTAGGCAGCTCTGCCAGGGCCTCACCACCCTTTGAGTAAATAATTTCTGCCTAACATCTAACCTAAATCTTTCCTCTCTTAGTTTGAAACTGTTCCCCCTTGTCTTATCCCTGTCAGACTGTGTGAACAGTCAGCCTCCCTACTGTTTACGAGCCCCTTCTCAAGCACCAGAAGGCTTCAATGAGGTTTCCCCATAGCCTTTTGTTCTTTTTTCTTGTCTCCAACCCAAGTACAGCACCTTGCATTTGGACCTCTTGAACCTCACTAGGTTCCTGTGGGCACTTTTCTCAAGCTGTGTTTATTTTGAGTGTCTACTGATCTGCCTTCATGTTAGCTCATCTGTGTGAACTTCTTGAGCCATTAGGCTTAGGCTTCCTTTCACATAGAAGAAATAAATAATTTCACGTCTCTCTGCCTGTCCTTGCACTTGCAAGCAGTAGCTGGATAGCTGCTAAAGTGCAACTTCTTCCCAAATAATAATCTTCAGGAAGACTTGTAGTTTTCTTAGGATTATCTTATTGCTATGAAGGCAGTGATCCTTCAAATAGAAAATGATTGAAACAGTAGCTGTGGCATTGTTTCTTGTGCTCTCTTGAGTAAGTGGCTTGCAAGTAATATGTTCCTTCACTTTGGACAGAAGCAAGTTGAAAGATGAACTGCTTATATCCTTGCAGATTAAACTACAATTTCATTATGAAAAAAAAACTTGCATCACCACATTTAATTAATGCTTGCATTGTATTATTGTTGGCAGAACTAAGATTAGTACTAGAACTTACCATAGAATCATAGAATGGCCTGGGTTGAAAAGGACCACAATGCTTTGTTGTTTTTTTCTTTCATGGTAAATTATGTCAGACTGGAAGTGAGCTGTCTCCATCGTGAATACTGTCCCTCCCAAAGAGTATGCTCACAGCCTGCTGGAAGTGTTCTTCATGCCTGGGAGCAGTGCATGGGAGTATGGGCATGGGTTACCCTCTGCATGGGCAGCAGCCTGCACACTCAGCTGTGACCATGGTTGATTTAAGAGTGGTGATTCCCAAAGGTTTAGAGAGCTGGAATGAGGCATTGAAATTTAGTATATTGTTTAAATGCATAAGTTATGGTGCTTGATATCTGTTTCTCACCTCAAACTTTTCGGTGCTGCTCGCTATCCACTTAAATGTGCCAATACATCGATATACTGTGTGAATATTTGGCCTCTGTTATGCACTGGTTTTTGTATTCTCTCAAATTACTTCTGTGTTATAAGTTGGTTGTGTGTCTTTTTAATTATTTCACAGTGAAACACTGTGTATCATTTATGGTCATTGTTTTCACTAACTGCTGTTCATCTTTCTCCTTGGGAAGTAAGCTGGTATTAGTTCAACTGAAACAAAATTATAAAAGGTATGTTCTGGTCTCCATCACTGTCAGAGTAGTTTCAAAAATATTATGCTAATCACTTAAATGTTTTCTTTATTTTTATCTGATGCTCGGGCTATTGATATCAAAGTAGAGTCTGTTTATTTCTTGATCTTCTGTATTTTGTCAAGTCATATGCTGCAGATCACTTTGTCCTGACAGCTGGATTAAATACCTCTGAACTTGGACTTGAGGTTTTACAGCTTCGCACTGTGGTTTCACAGCTACAGACAGAGCTGTAAGGTCTGCTTACCCCTTTGAAGTCTGCAGTATGAGCTGTTTGGGGGAGACATATTATACACACAAATATAAACTAAAAAAACCAACTTGGTTTTGGTTAAGGCTTTCTGCTTGCTAGATCAATCCTACAAACAGCCTGATGTTGGCTTAGTCAAATGCTTAATGTTCTGTTTTAGCTGTGGGTTGTATGTTATAAAGGAAACAGTGAGATCATTCATGCAGCTAATTCTTGGGGCTGACAATAGTTTTCTTCTTGATCTTTAAACAGATGGGCTTGGGCCATGAACAGGGATTTGGTGCCCCCTGCTTAAAATGCAAGGATAAGTGTGAAGGATTTGAGCTTCATTTCTGGAGGTAAGTGACTCAACACACCTTACCACTTGTATGTAAATGTGTAAGTACTAAGCTTTTTCTTCTATTTTTCCATTAAACTATTCAGATACTTTAAAGATCCTGTGTTCATGTTCAGGATAAGAGTTTCTCAGCAGCACTGCAACAACTAAGTAGGTAATCATGTATGAGTATACATTTTATCTGCACTAAAGTTGATGGTGCTGCTTCTACTGAAGCATTTGCTTTAGTTTAATAAATGGTTGAAGTACATTTGAAAACATCTCTATTTCTACTGTAAGAGTGCTTCATCTCAGTAATAAAATTCTTTCTCAACTTCTGATCAAATACATTAGCTTTGATCTGAGATTTTAGGTAAAATTATCTCTGCTGAAAAGAAGCTGAAACTTTGTGTACATCTGTAAGGAGGGAGCTGTGTTATATTTCAACAAAGTTAAGTATTTCTTTGCCTTGGACCATACACTACTTCTAAACCAATGAGGACTGATGATAGTTGCAGCAAAGAGACCCTTGAGAGGTCAGTGCTGCTGCTTTGACAGAAACGTCCTATTCCCTTCTTTGTGTTACTGAAACCTTAACAAGTAGTTCTGACTCTCTCAGTTCACAGTTCATGCTGGCTGAACTTTAAGAAGTAGCTCAGAGATTCTGATATTAAAAATAAAAATAAATAATAAAAAATCTCTTGAAGGGAAAAGCCTGTGAAGGATAAATATAAGTGACTGATAGTAGCACTAGCACAAACACCCTAACTAAGGCAGTTGCCTTTCCCCAGTGCTATTTAGCTATAATCATAACTGTATCTATGATAGGATTCCATGATGGATTTTAATTCTGATCTTTATACATCTCAGAGTGTATCAGGTGCAGATAAGGCCTAAGAGATACTGCATCTGTCTCAGAGTACTTGAGTGCAGCTGTGACAAGGTTTAGAAAATAACCAGGCATCCCGCAGCAGAAACTTATGTTTCTGTTATGAGGTTATAACTCAGTTATATATCTGCAGTATGTAACTATGGAAGCAACTGACAAATAACAACCTGAAACAAGGAATGGTAGTAGTCTGGTAGATAAATATGGTGTCTAAAGACATAAGAAACAAATAATTTATGGGAAGACTCTGGGAAGGCTCATGTAGAGGTAACAGAATAGGTAATGTGTATAGGTGATTCAGTGAAACTGAACACAAGTCTTGTAGGAGTAAATATGCTGTTTCTGTGCTTACAGGAAAATTATATTTCTTACTACTCGAGTGAAAGACCTGTGTTTAGGGTCAGTTTGGTGATGAAATTATATATTGGGAGGAAAAAAGATGAGACCAAATAATTTCTTCTTTTTGTCCTCTCTTATTCTTAGTTCCCACTGCTGAGACCTATTTCCTAACTTATTCTTCAAAAAAAATTAAGGATAAAAAGAAATGTCTGAAGCAATACAGTCACATAAATAAGCATATTTGCCATGTTGGAATGTAGCTGCTCGTGGGTGTGCATTTAAAGATTTTTTAGTGTGCTTTTCTTTAATACTCCTTTCACTGTGCTGCTCCTGCAGTTATGGCTTATTGTGGTAGGTTCTAAATAAACAACTCGTCAGGACACTGTCTCTTAAAGAGAGCCTGTAGATGGCAGTGCATTAAAGAGCAAGTAGCATGATGTGAAAACAGTGTCTGTTTGGTTTCGATTGAAGTTATAGTTTGAGAGTTGAGAAGATAGAGGATAGTCCAAGCAACAAGGTGGCCAAGAAAAATACTTCCTCTAGATGTCAGACAAATGTAACATATTAAAAGATGAAATGTTGGCAACTAAGGCAATTCTAGAATAAGTTGGAATATAGCTTTTTCTCCACTGAATCTACTTCTGGACCCAGGGAGGATGTGAATATGAGGTCTGAAATTAGCTGTATAAGAAGTTCTTAAAGGAAAAATCTAGCAGTACATTTTGCATGGCATAGACATCCCAGGAATTCATCACTAGAACACAAAGAGGAATGGATGGATGGGTTTGGAATGTTTGTTCACCTGTCTGAATACTTACTGTCTTACTTTTGTTCCTCTGGCTACATCCTGACTCCTCTGTCCCCCCCAGGACATATACTTCTGCTTGATGTTGTATGGTATGGAATATATCACTTTGACCACTTTGAGTCAGCTGTCCTGGATCTGTTCCCTCCCAGCTCCTTGTGCACCCCCAACCCCACTGCTGGTAGGACAGCATGAGAAATTGAAAAGTCCTTGGCTCTGTGCAAAGACAGTTCAGCAAAAGATAAAGCATCAACGTGTTATTTACATTATTCTCATCCAAAATCCAGAAGACACCCTACTAGCCACTATGAAGAAAATTGACTTTATCCCAGTCAAACCAAGACGACTTAGCCACATTAGCCTTAATCTGAAATGCTATTTTGAATCGATACGTGCAAGTAGAAATGAATAGAATATTATCTTTGTAACATTAATTATCAAAGTTGGTTCAAATTTTGTCACTAATTTTATCTTTTATGCATCTTCAAAGGATGGGTTTTCTAATTGGAAAGAATTGCTGTGGCGGGTTGACCCCAGCCCACAGCCAGGGCTCCTTTGCTGTTTCCTTCATATTGGAGTTGGGGAGAGAACATGAAAAACTGAAGTGAGAATACTTGTGGGTCAAGATGAAGACAGTTCAATAGTTGCAGGCAGGGTCTGGGGGAAGCAACTGATGCAAGGCAGTTACTCACCATTTCCCTAGACAGTGTGTGAGCAATGGCTACTTTGGAAACCAGAAGCCTGCCTTCATTTGCTACACCCATTGTTTTTGCTAAGTATGATTTTGTATGGTATGGAATATCCCTCTGGCCAACTGGAGTCAACTGTCCTCTCCTACCTTACTTCCAACGGAGAGACAGAGTGTGAAATTAAAGTGCAAGTACTGCTCAGCAATAATAAGTGCTACCAACAATATTTTTAATCATGAATCCAAAACACAGTGCCATAGGGGCACTCTAAGTCAAGTTAACTCCATACCAGCCAGACACAGTGCAGCAACTGAGACAGCAGCAGTGCTGCACATGGGCTGTAAGTTGCTTTGGTGTCAGGGTGACTCTGCCCTCTGGTGGATGGAGCTTAAGTGCTTCAGAAGACTGTGGGGTTCTCTCATCTGTACGTGGAAACTGTGTGCCTTTAAAAACTAGGTGCAATTTCTCTGTTTCTGCACAGGGGAGAATCAGTGCTGCCTTTGGCAGGTCAGACTGGAGAGTGCACCAAAAAAAAATCCAAATATACCAATCTAGAAGCAATGTTTTACACAGAGCTTCTACACTATCTTTCTCTGTACTGTTAGCGTTTGGCAAACATATCTTCTGAGGTAGCAACTTGAAGTCTCTAAGCTCCTTGTGCTACAGTTCTTGGCACAACAGGTGGGCTGACTTTGCAGATGCAGAACTGTTAATTTGAGCTAGTACACAAGCAGGTATAAACAAAGCTCTTTGTAAAACTCATTCCCAAACATAGAAATTCTTAAAGCCTCAGTGTTGTGACCTTCCTACAAGTCAATACAATGAAAGTTGCAGTCTGCAGTGGTTTAAAAAAAATTACCTTCTTTATCTGTGTGCTAATAACTTTAGCTTTTAAAATTGTCTTCAGAATTACATTTCCATCCAGATTCAGCATAAACAAGGAGCAGGGTCTTCTAAGTTCAGATGTAGTAATTCTTTCAGGCTGCAAAACTTCCTCCACAAAACTAAGATGGCAAGCTAGCTGTTATAAAAAAATAAAATAATAATAATAATAATTAAAAACTGCTACTGGTAAAGAATATATATATATATATATATTTGTTCTTTGGGAATGTATTTCCCACTAGAGGGAGATGTGGAACAGGAATCAGATCTTACAAGTGAGAAGGAAGGCTTTGATGTATTAATCATACACTGGGAAGTGATAATTGCCAAAATGTTAAAGCTTCTGGAGACAAGAATCTTAAGCTTGGGATTGGTCATTATGAGAAACTGGCTTCTTGGCACAGATATGACCCCTCGAAGGCAGAGGGAACTTGTTTTAACATCCTTTGATACTAAGGCTGTCAGGTGAGAGCTGACGCAAAGTACTGACTGCATTTACAACTATTGCAGCTGTATTAGTAGCAGGAAAACATAACAGAAGGAAGAACCAAAAGATCTGAGTTGAGTTAATTTGTTTTTGTGTGGAGAACAAAGCCTCAAGACTTGCCAGGTGCTTGCTGAGAGTTTCTCTGGGCTTGCAAATGCTTCTTTCTGATGCTTCAAAGCCAGCATAGAAAGGGTCATGATCTGAATTATTATTCTTCTCTGTGCACATACAAACTAAAATAGCAGGAAGATGAGTGATGCTTCCTTCTATAGAAGGAGCCTGTAGGTAGTAGAAAGCTATGACATGGGAGTTCATGGGTCTAGGAGACATGGAGAGAATATGGAATCTATTTTCCTTTCTACCCACCCAAGACCTGGAAGCAAGACATAGTCCACTAAATCTGTACTGTGCAATGATATCACTTTTAATTCCACAATTCTTAAGCTTCCTCCTTACATCTCATGTTTTGGAGAGGGAAAGCTTCCCAAGCTACTAGGATTGGACTGGGGAACACTTCTATCCTTTGCTAAATTCCTGTTTGTGCCCAAAGCTCTCAGGAACCTCTAACATCTCATTTAATAGAGATTCTGCTGAATGCCCTCAAGTTAAAGAAAATATATATTTTCTTTTCCTATGCTTATACTGTTATCACTCATTGACAGAATAAATGAAGAGAATGGTCTTGCTGCCTGTCTTCTAGGTAAAGCCACGAGAGATAAATATAAGTCTGTATAAGGAAGCAACTGGCTGTTCCAGAATGTGAGACACTTGCTTTAACATTGAAACTAAAAAAAATTAAGTGTCAGTTATCAGACAGACTTGTGAAGTGTAGTGAAGGGTTTGAGGTAATGCGATATAGTCACTTAAGAAAGATAGTTCTATTGTAGTCAAAGAACAACAGAGACAGATGATCAAGACTCTGATACAGCATCTTAGAGGGAGAAAGTATGACTGAATTGTAAGCAGTACTTTGTGCTAAGACTTGTATGCGTAAAAGATATCCAGTTGACCTTTAGGGCTAAGAATTAATCAAGAAAAGGGATTATAAATCAGAACAGGAAACCTTCTTTGGCTTTTAGCAGTGTACAGATGTCTCGATGTGGCAGAGATTCAGTGGAGCCTTGGGGAGCAGGGGAGATGGCAGCAGCCTCGGGGATTTTCCTGTAACTTACTACAATAGGCTGACATCAGTTATGAGTCAGGATTCTCTTCCTGGATTATTTGCTCCTGCATTTGGAGACTTATCCACAAGTTCTAATCCAGAACAATCACATTTACAAACAGCTTCTTGCAAACTGCACATAGAACAAAGAGTCATTCATCGATTCCTTGAAAGAGTGAGGAGATAACATTAGGATGAAATGTCCACAGTCAATTTCTTGATATGAGTAAGCATGAAGAGGGGTAAGTTCAGCAAGCATAAAGATAATGCTTTTTCTTCTCAATTCAAGTTTAAGCCACAGTAGTTTAATGCTAGTTTTCACACTGGGACCCAGGAAGGACCTGAGGATAAATTACATCTTTTCATTTTTTTTGTATGGGTTTGTTCATCTGTTTATCAAGGTAACAGAAAATCTCTCAAGAATACTGAAACTAGTGAGACATACTAGTCCTTCAATGTGGGACTGAAGATAAAAACAGTTAAGTCATGGTGTTCTCCTAGCAGGGAACAGAAACAGGATCTCAGAACTCTAATAGAAAGTAGATATGTCATATGAGCAAAACCCTTGTGGTTCTTCCAGCTCCTGTGAAAATCCAAGGGGAATAATTCCCCCAGAACTTGTTGGAGATGGCTCTGATCTCTGCAGGCTGTCAGTGTTATGCTGCTGAAGATGAAGGCTGTGTGGAGTAGGCAAAACTAGACAAACTGCTGTACTGCCATTGTGATCACAGCCAGTACAACCATATGAATTGTTGTCAGTGAGTTCTGTTTTGCAATCAGAATAGTTCTGGACAGCAGGACTACACTACGCTTGCTGAGTGTGCAGTTTACCTGGACATGTCTGTTCAGCCACCTGTGCTGTTAGAGCACATACTATCAAGAAACAAGACTGCAACACACTGCTTATTGCTAAAGGTTTATGTGGAAAAAAAATGAAGAAAATATCTGGTAAACTGTTGTTCAAGTTGCATATGCACTGTGGGGCATAGAACTCTGTTCATCACTGATGTAATAATGAAATAAACCTTCAAAAATAGGATCTTCTGTAGCAGGTAGCAAAATTGACTGTTTTTGTTTGGATTTGTAACTCAGGAAACTATGGTTGCTGTTTTATCAGATGACCAGGACTGCATCCATCACACACTGAAGTGATCATAGAGTATGCTTACAATATACTGTATAATTTTGGGGATGGCTGTGCATCAGTTCACCTGACCTTACAGGCATGTCTTCCCCTTCCTCCCTTTTCCACTACCTACTGTAGTCATGGCTCATTCCAACTATGCACTCATTACATGCCTTACAATAAGGTACTTATCTTGTCTTCAAGGCTTCAGACAGCAAGTTGCCAAACACTGTGAGACTTACATGGTTTCCGGTAAGCAGGGTTGAGAAGTGTTTTATATATAGCAATCTTATGTTATTAACTATGTGAAGAGTAAATAAGTGGGTAAAATGTTCATTTTGGTTCATTTTCAAGAGACATCTAGAAGGTTGATCTGTTCTTTTCATATATAAGGAGAGCCATTAGTTAACATCCAAGTTCACTAATTTCCTTATACTGTGGTCGAATGGAAGCTCTGGGAAAGCCATTAATAATAACCAGAGCAGCTAATCCAAGGTTCTGTTATTAAAAGTGAATTGTTTAGTTATGCTTAATGTAATAAATTGCTATCTAATGTGCCTTCATCAAAGGACTTCAAATGTATTTTATTGTACGTGAAAGAATACTTCCATTTATCTGAGTAAGTGAAACCTCCTACCTTTTAAGGCTGTTATCTGTGAAAATTCTCTGTACAGCATGTACCAGAGTACCTCTGACTTTGTTCAGAGATGTCAGAAATACTTTCTCCATATAAGCAAGTCACTCTTCTTTCACCTTCTCTTTCAAATGCTGAACTTGCACCATGTTCAGTTCTCTGTATACTTATTTTCCTTACAAATGTTTCCAGTTGATAGTAACCCTGTGGTAACTGTATATCATGCAAATGGAGAAATACTAGTGTGTGTAATTTTGAATATACAAAGGGGACCTGAAAAAAATTAAGGGTACAAATAAATAATTGCTGAGGATCATATTGATATGCTTGAGGCATGGGTCATGTGTGACTACTCATAATAAACCTGATAGGTAGGTGATCATGGACATCTGTATGTGCAGTGATGTAACTGAAGGAATGACACAGCAGCCAACTACATTAATGCATTTTAGTATGACATTACACATCGATCCTAATCTCAGTGAATAAATAATAGAATAAAGAATATGCCCCAAAGATATTTGACAAGTTGCAGGAAGGCAAACTTGTATCTAACCTAATCAAAGCACCAAAAACAAGGTTTTGGGTTCCTGCTGATATTGTTACTACACATGCCACTAATGGGAGGTGTAGGTTGCAGCTGAGACTGTAATTCTTTGCTGTTTCCATGAATTTCAGAAAAATATGCCGCAACTGCAAGTGTGGCCAGGAAGAGCACGATGTCCTCACAAGCAATGAAGAAGACAGGAAAGTGGGGAAACTCTTTGAAGATACAAAATATACGACTCTTATTGCAAAGCTGAAAAATGATGGCATTCCCATGTATAAACGTAACGTAATGATTCTGACTAATCCAGTGCCAGCCAAGAAGAACATATCCATCAACACTGTGACCTATGAGTGGGCTCCTCCTGTTCAGAATCAGACACTTGTAAGTCAGACCCTCTTTTTCCTTCATGTTCAAGGCAAGAGTTGATGAAATATAAAGCACAGTTTAGTAGAACAACAAATCTGCCTCTTGTTGTTCTTCTGAATGTACATAAACTTTTCTTCCTCCTCAAAACTAAAATTATGGTGGATGTTTTTAGTGACTCTTGCCTGTGCAGTCTTGCAGAAATGTATGTGTTTCTGTGGAACTTCTTGAGAATTGAGGAAATGAGACTGAATTTTTGTTTGATAGTAGATAACTCTGAACTCGTTACATCTCTGGAGTGCAATTTATCTAATCTACCTTCTTCAGTAAACTTGAAAGATGTGCAGTGTGTGTGCATACGCACAAATGCACACAATACAATTTATTGTCACAGTTTAAGGTTAAGGGGAACACCCAGACTTGCGTATGTCTTTTACTGTATATGGTAAGAGCAAGATCGGTGTTGACATCTCAGAAGAGCTCTCGTTCAGTATGTTTGCAGCTCAAGTAGATGGGATGGTAGATAGCCTTCTGAGGATTTCTGCTTTGCTTTTCAAGCTTTTATTGTTAATTTACTGTACTGCAGTGTTGTGTAATCCTTGCTGGAATTCTCTGATTTCTGACTTGCCTCTCTAAATAACCTTTTTTCAGTGAATGAATCAAACCTCGTGCAGCTAAACTGACCATTACTTAGTATTCAGCTAGCATTTTCATTTTTACACTTGTTCTTGCTTTACAAGAGCTTTTTTTTCCTAGAACTAGTTCTGCAAGGGGCTATGTGCCTCAGGGAAGCTGTTCCAGCTTGTACTTCTTAAAGCTGTACTGGTGATCCATAGTTATAGACAGTTTTGAAGGGGCAAGGTGCTATGTAAAACAATTGTTGTTTACTCTGAAAACTAGTAACTATGTACTCTACATGTCATAAATAGCTTAAAGGTCTCTTACTCTGGGAAGAAGCCAATTAATGTTTCTGCTATATTTTTTTTCTCTGTCTACTGTGCTTCGGGACATTAATGTTTATGAAAAGAACCTTGTTTTTGACAAGTTTGTCTGTCGCTAGCAACAGTAGAGATGATTTTAATCACTTGTTTGCTTAAAAGGATAGGTCTATAATAAAAATGGCATCTGATATCTAATTCTGCCTGATTTAGGCTAGACAGTATATGCAGATGCTACCAAAGGAGAAACAGCCTGTTGCTGGCTCAGAAGGCGCTCAGTACAGGAAGAAGCAGTTGGCTAAGCAGCTGCCTGCTCACGATCAGGATCCTTCAAAATGCCATGAGCTATCCCCCAATGAAGTTAAACAGATGGAACAATTTGTGAAGAAGTACAAAAATGAAGCACTTGGTGTAGGAGATGTGAAGCTCCCTGGTGAGCTGGAAACTAAAGCAACTGACAAGAATAACGTGAACAGTGGGGACAGAAGTACCTCAGCTGCTGTAGGAGCAATGGAGGACAAGTCAGCAGATCAGAAGGCATCTCAATACGTAAGTATAAGAAAGAAAAGATAAAGCAAGAAGGTAGTCTTCCATTTGAATGTTCTCTTCGGTCATTTTAACTCAATGAACATGTTTGTTCATTTGAAATAGTGAACATCTGGGGAGAAGATGAAAGAGGAGAAATTGGAAAACATTGTTAACGTTTGCTCAGAACTCCTAGTTCCTGACAGTATTGATCACACTGGTGCAAATAGCTTCCAAGATGACTTATGTTCATAACAAAAAAAAAAAAAGAAGTTAGCTTGGAGATATACTATAGCAGGATGGCTTCTACTGAATAATGAAGAGGTTGTATAATCTTACAGACTGACTGCTACGCTTTTCCCTTCTCAAAAACTTTAGTTTAATTTTAGTTTAATTGTGGTCAACTTTTTTTCCTAGGAAAGAGTCAAAATTCTCCAATTGTCTAATTGCATTTAAAACGAAGTAAAACCAAGAAGTAATAAAGTAGCACCTCTTCCCTCTATCTCCAGCAAGCTAAGCCATGTAACTGCTGTTTTGAGTAGCTTTTTTTCATAATCACATTTTTTCCCCTTTGACATCTGATTTCCACCTTGTAACGGCTCAACAAAAAGGGTTGTTCCTATTTGTTTCTGCTCATCAGTTCTGAGTCTTCATTCTCTAGATTTTCTTGTATGTAGTGATTCAGACCGAGCCTGAAACTGTGTATTCCTGTAGCTGCAGGGTAGAAATTCACTTTCTTTGAAGGTATAGGTTTTTTTTTTAAACCTGATTTTAAAAAATAAAATCAGATCTCCACTACTAATGTAAGTCTACCTATAATAATTGTCTTCATGAGTTTTTGTTGCTAAAAATCTATTTTGCCACAATTAAAAGGTGAGTAACAGAGAACTGGATATTGAGCAGACTACTAAGTTTTACATCTAATAAAGAGGGACTTTGCTTTCTCTCTTAGCTGTCTGGGCTGAGGGTTTTGCAGGTGACAGGTGACTTTTCCCTCACAATCTGTGAATACACAGCCATATTTTTGTTGTGTATACTGGTGTTAGTCTAGTTGGTTTGATGGAGGTTCCTTATTCTTGAGTATGTGATGGTCAGAGAACATAACATGAGTTTTGTCTATTGGATTTTTCAAAGTATTGGATGGTAGTTTCAAGAATGTGAATAGTGCAAAATACAGTAATCCATTTAAGTAGCAGTAATGCTGTCAGTATAATAAGTATCATCTTGAATTGCTTGGTGTGAGAATTGCTGTTCTGTGATATGTCACGTTACCTGATACTGGATGAAAGTTAATACTGTAGTTTCATTACGGGCAGGTGGGCTTAAATAAATGTTTATGTAATATGTAACTGCTATAAACATTCCTCTTCAAAGAATTACTTAATCTGTAAACCCTCTTTCCAGTCCTGCTATCGCTGCAAGCTGAACATGAAAGAAGGTGACCCAGCTGTCTATGCAGAACGTGCAGGATATGACAAATTGTGGCACCCAGCTTGTTTTGTCTGTTGTACCTGCAGCGAACTTCTAGTAGACATGATCTATTTCTGGAAGAATGGCAACCTGTACTGTGGAAGACATTATTGTGATAGTGAAAAACCCCGCTGTGCTGGATGTGATGAGGTAGGAAATAGCCCGACCTTTGTTTTAATGCACAAGTTTGTGATCCCAAAAAAGTTAATATAGTTCAGAGATAAGGCATCTGTTCATTAGTTTTAGCAGCCCATAGTTGCAAAGAACTGAGATGTATGTGGACACTTCACATTCAGGAGGTTCCATAGTTCGTTCTGGATTTGGTGGGGGTTTGTGCAGTCCACAGAAGAGTAGGATATGTGTGTAATACGAGTGTACGTTCTTGTATATAGAAGTCTTATTATGCAGTTGCTTCCGCAGGAAGGGCGCTAGGGGGAGCACCTCACTAAATTACGGCTTTAGCACTGTAGAGCGAACAGCCTGCCTGATGCCTTTGGCATCTTATTGTTTCTTAATGGCAACTTTGGAAAATAGTGGTACAAGTGAATACTTCCATTTTTGTTGAACTCATTTGAAGCTGTGGGATACCAACAGTTCATTACAAATTACAAAATATCACGAGGGAAGCTTTAATAAAGGAAGTACTATTCAAATATTAATGTTTGTGTGTTTTCCTCCTAGCTAATATTCAGCAATGAATATACTCAAGCAGAAGGTCAAAACTGGCATCTGAAACACTTCTGCTGTTTTGACTGTGATTGTGTTTTGGCTGGAGAAATCTATGTCATGGTGAATGACAAGCCAGTCTGCAGACCATGCTATGTGAAGAAACATGCTGCGGTAAGATCCTCACTGACCTATTGGTGTTGTGAAGGAAGGGATTTTGAAGAGCATGAAACTCTTACCTTTTTCTCAGAGTGGGAGTATCTGAAGAGTGTAAATTGAGTATGTGTGTAGGTCCAAGTTGATCATCTCTCTTTCACTCTGAAAGAAGCTTTGAAAGAAAACAGTAACTTTTGGAAACCAGATCTCAAGATGAATTCAGTTCAAGACTTTCTAGTAACTCTTAATTCCTTAGCACACCTTTATACCTACCAATGCACAGGAAAATATACTTGTAACTGATGTCTGTAATAGTGCCCAGGTACATATTGATAACAAGCTCATATCCTGATTTGCGCATTGGGAATCACCATAATTGTCTCAAGTTAATCTGACTTCACATGCATATTTTCATTGTTTTATTTACTCAGCTGCATTCTGGTCATTTATAAAATTTATATATTTATAAAATATATGAATTCATTTATAAAATGAAGGAAAAATCCAAACTTGGAAACTTATTTCATAGGCCTCTTTTGACACTTGTCAGTACTCTTTGAGAACATCTAGGAATGTGAGCTTTTGTTGGAATTGTAGAGAGAATGTTCCTTCTTCACTTAAGTGACTTCTTTGTGTTTGTCTTTTTTCCTAATAGATCTGCCAAGGCTGTCATAACGCTATAGATCCAGAGGTTCAGCGTGTGACCTACAACAACTTCAATTGGCATGCTACACAGGAGTGTTTCTTGTGTTCCTGTTGTAGCAAGTGTTTAATTGGCCAGAAGTTTATGCCAGTGGAAGGGATGGTCTTTTGCTCAGTGGAATGTAAGAAGAAGATGATGTCTTAAGGGGTGACATGCAGAAAACTAAGCATTGCTCTGTTCCAAAGGCATTTGCATTTCTACTGTAAAATACGTAGAATTGTGGCATTTAAGGTTATGGAAAGTACTAACTAGCATTTTCCCAAAGATTTTTTTTTTTTTTTAGTGACTAATTCATGTCCTGTAATCTTGATTCCTTAGCTGTAACGTTTTATTCTTTGGGATCTTGCCCCCGAGTCTTATGTCAAGTGTCTTCATATCCCAGAACTGTAGGAAAAAGTATGTTATGAACTCTACACACTTTAGGGAACTCTTCACTATGAAGGATCTTTTCACTGTGTCCTTTGTAATGAAAGAAGAAAATGTGAATGTGCTCCATTTTTTTTCTTATACAACCATGTTGCTTTTCCACTTTCAGTTTGACAAGTTATTTATGTCTCAGTTTCCCTGCTTTCATCAAGCACTTTAGACAAGATGATCAGCTTTACTGCCACATACAGTTTTGTTCACTAGACCTCAAGTGGGCAGGGAGAATGAAGTTGTTTTGTTTTAAAGCTGCATGTAGTTTGTTGTTTTTTTTGCTCCTGGTTGACACATGGGTTGTTGAGAAATAGGAACTACTCTCACATCTAGTTTGTAAAGTACCTGCATCACTGAAAAACTGGTTTGTCTCATGTTTCTTCTTACTACTTTTCATGTGCAGTTTTCATGTTATGAATATTGAAGTTACTTTGCAAGGGTTTCTTTTGCTTCTATCTTTTGTGAGTTTTTGGTTTGGTTTGGCTTTATGGTTGCTTTTGCTTGTTTGTTTTGGAGGGGAGGGATGACGGTGGAGAAAATCTAAGGGGACATCCTACCCAAATTAAATAAAAATCCACTACAACTTGTGGATCTGGCTTCTGCTTCTCATGAATGTTCTTTTTGCATATTGTGCCTTCTGTCGGAGAAACACAGCACAGGGGTACCGTATGCATTCCCAAGTAAGTCATACTGCAAAAGGTTTGTACTTAGGCTTTTGAATTGTACGTTCTTAACCAAAGCAGAAAGAAGTCTCAACTAGAAGGCTTCCAGTTTTTGAATAAAAAGTTCACTCTTATGTATCTCCTTTGCTTATTAGATAAGCCAAATAAATTGATTCCTGTGGTGTTTGTCTTCTTTTCCTCCCCTTAAAGGATTACAGATCTACAGTGAGATTTGTTTGCTATCTCTGTGCCGAAGAGGGAATCTTTAGCCTCAAAAAAAGAAAAAAAAAATACTATGCAAAGTTTGATGTTCAGCTTTAAGTTTGATGATGCTGATATTGTAACACTTACAAATAAACATTGGTATTGCTCACTTGAATTGTCCTCTGATTCTGTTCTTGCCGAATTCCCTTTTTTGGAGGGAGACAGAGAGGAAACGGAAATATCCCTAAACATCTCTTTAGCTCTGACATTATTTCTAGCAAAACGTAAGGCCTGTAACATTGTCAGGTTCTTATTGTCATATGCAGTATTGTTGAGGCACTCATTGGTGAAAAAGGATGGGTCTTGTTCAAACAAATACATAATTTCAAAAGTTTGTGAAGAAGTAAATTCACACCACTAAGTTTTGTTCACATTCACTTATTCACATGAGGGTATTACTCATGTAAGGTCTCATTAAATGATTAACAGTGTTTGGCTTTTACTTGTTTTGGGTGCTTCTGTCCTCACCCACCTGCTAACATCTATTCTAGAAGACGTAGCTGACCTTTATGAATAACTTCTTGTAAAAAGATGTTGGGCAATTTCCTCTTCCCTCCCTGGCCACCTTCTGTAACAGCTCTATTTCTCCTTAACGTGATTGGTAAGACTGTCATTAATGCAAGCAGTTCTCACTTTGAGGCCTGTTCTGTGCACTGTTGTTTATGAAACTTTTATTGCTATGTAACCTTCACTTAAGAGGATGAGCAGGCATTACCTCAGTACTTACTCAGTCCTCCAAGACAGAATTGTTGAGGAAACTGTTGTTGAACCAAACATTTGAACAGTAACATCTTTTGGGACTGGCTTTTTCCATGCCTCTCTTGAAGCACGCTGGCCTGCTGCCCTTAACTAGCCTTTTCTAGGAAGCTTAATCCCAAACCTACTCCCTCCTAGCTCTTTTCTCTGGAATCTGATGCATCTAGGTGTTTCTGCTGTGGGGTAGCCAAAGTTTAATCTGTGTCCATGGACAATGGGAAAGAATCATGTTATATGGAGCTCGAGTGTAATGCGCAGATGATAGAGATGAGAATAAGATATCACTGTGTTACTTCACAGTACACCACAGGGTAATTAGGAGCACTAAATAGTTCTTCTAAGGAAGAGGGAAAGAACAACACCTACTAGAAGCTGAAAGCTTCTATTGAAGACAAGCATGGAAGGTTCATTCAGCCATTTCTATAATAATACTGGCAGCTCTCTGTTTTTTTCTCTTTCTCTTGTATTTTTTGGCTATTTTGTCATGGAGAAATCTATTTATCTTTGTAAGCTAAGAATAGAAACTTGAGGTTTTTGCATACTGTAAAAATGGAAGTGCATACTTTGAAGATAAAAACTTTTTAACTCTAGGTATGAATGTTGTCGTTTTACCCTAAGAGGTAAAACTATTTTTTTTACCCTATACCCTGAAGTATATCCGTAGCTGGTAAGAAAGCCTTATAAATGCTCATTATAACTGATCCTTCTTTCAGGAGCAGTTAATTGTACGCAAGAGGCAGCCTGAAGAGGCCCTTAGGCAGCTCTATTTGCGATACCACTGCCAGAGTATCATCACAGAATCACGTTGTACTTGGGTTTAAATCTGGAGGTCATACTACCAAATGAAGGTAAAGATTCTCAGCAGAAGTCAAGTTTCTCTCTAGTGACTTTATCAGTACATATGAGAAGGAAAAACCCAAACTAGCCTTCAGAATGTAACTTCATGCATTTACATTCAGCATGTGGCTACTGGGGAAGTGGTGTTTGGTGTGACTTCAAGTTTGAGGTTTTTAGAGTGAAACTGTGTTGTAGCAAATGGCTGTGAAGAACAAGGTTTGTATGCAGTAGAACAGCTTAATAGGAATTGAGCAGAGGACTGGGAGGTAAACAATGTATGAGATATGACCGAATCAGTAACAGAAAAATCCTTCTTTGATAGTTTCAAACAACTTTCCCATCCCTTTTTTTCCCCTGCTATTTTTTTCTCATGCCTGGATAATCATACACCACTGTATGCAGCCTTGCAGCAAGTGTCTATGCATATAAAGTGAAAATGATAATTTATATCTGAAGGTGCCTAAATATATATATTTTTTTTCACTGCCTGTTCCATTAATAGTCATAATTCCTTGGTCTGTTTTAGCACAGATGAATAATTCTGAGTAGCCTTATGTGATGTGTTGGACATTCTCCTCTTTCCCACAGAGGAGAATCCAGCAGCTGTGTCTGTTCTGCAGAGCAGTGAATGCACGTTTACAAATACAGCCTTTTTCTTGAAGAAGTTAATGTGGGTGTTACACTATTGTGGTTATAGTAGCTTCGTATGTCACTTTTTAATTGTTAATAAAGGGTTTGGAGTAGGAATAGAGCTTGTTAATATTGATATAAGGCAGGATCTATGGACAGCCGTTTAATTAGAGCCATGGCTGATTGTTATAGCAAAAAGATATGGTTCTGTGGTGTTGACGAAGAATATGAATGATGTATTGGGAAGGTTCTCTTCAAGGTGTCTCATTCAAACTGCTGAGTGACACAAGAGGCATAGTTCTTTATCTCAGTTGATTGACAACCACTTGGAATATTTTTGACTGGCTCCAGTCAAGCAATAGAGGGCATCAAGGAGACCATTCCATCACTGACCTAACCAAGTCCACCTGTACAGTCTCTTCAGGGAGGCAATGGAGTGGCTGCCTCAGCATGTCTGGCTCCTGCTGCTCTTTATGAGATATAGATGTGGATGAATTGCTTTTAGCAAATTTAAATTTTAGCCTTTTATTGAACCTCTGTATGTAGTAAAACTTGCTTATGGCTTTCCAAATGTTAGTGCTTTAATTGGAGTCTTTACAGTCTGAATGAAGAGAGTGTTAGTACAAAAAAACAAGGTTTTTCTTATTGTTTATGGCTCACAGCTACAAAAATGCTAATTATACAAAGTCCAGGTAAACCACTTCTTACTATGCAATGAGGAAAAGTCAGTGCTGAGTCTGTTTTGTACAGGATGGTATCCTGGAGTGCACCCTAGAATACAGATGCTGTTAGCTTTCATAGAACTATGGAATAGCTTGGGTCAGAAGGGACCTTAATTACCACTTAGTTCCAATGTCCCTGCCAAGGACAATAGACCAAGCTGCCCGGGGCCCCATCTATTCTGCTCTGGGGCACATCCAGGGATGGGGCATCCACAGCTTCTCTGGACAGCCTGTGCCACTGCCTCACCACCCTCACAGTAATATGTTTCTTGCTCATCTCTAACCCTTCCCTCGTTTAGTTTAAAACTGCTCCCCCTTGCCCTATAACTATCCGCATATATAACAAATTGGTTTATCCCCTGTTTATAAGCTTGTTTTAAGTACTGAAAGGCTGCAATTAAGTCTCTCTGGAGCATCTTCCAGGCTGAACAAGCCCAGCTGCCTCAACCTTTCTGTGTAAGAGAGATTGTTCAGCCTTTTGATCATCTCTGTGGGCCAACAGGAAAATTTGCTAGACATTAACATCTCTTCATGTGGTAAGACAGTAGAGTGCGCTATTTTATCCTTGAATTGACAGGAACTCCATCCAGCTGCTGCTGTAAGGCCTGCATCCTGCATACCCGCATTATTTTGATCATAGTTTTCTGGGTGAAACAGGGCGGGTATGTTCACCTTCCTTGGTAGTGCTGGGTGAGTGAAGCAGTTGCTGCCAGAAATGGGAAATTTGGATTCTAGATTGTCCCCAAGCTTTTTAGCTCCAAATTTGGCCTCACACGTTTTGGGGGATTGTCCCCATTATTGAGCTTTGGTGCCATCTCAGTGCAGCCCTCTTCACAGCAGCTGTTGGAGGTTGGGCCGTGAAATTAAGCATGCCCTAATCAATTTCTTCTACAAATGAGACGAAGGCTGGTTTTGAATGTTGGCTGAAATCCTTTTGTACTACTAAAATTGTACTGCTGTGTCATTAGCAGTCAGCAGCAAGATCACGCACAGTGAGGTTCAGTGGTTTCCTTCAGAGCAATCCTGCAAATAGCTGCTTGCTAACGGTATCAGGTTGGAGACTCTACACTTACAGAGGCTGGAACCGATCAGCCAATTTCACATACTGCATCTCCTACCCTACTGCTCCAAAGGGCTAAGGCCAAGAATGCCTGTAGCTCAGTGTCTTCTGAGTCGATCTTTACTCGCTCAATTCAGTTTACTAATGCAGCATAAAGCTTAAAATGAAGTGTACTACCACAGAGGTCCCAGAAGTAAGGATCATCAGCAATCCAGGCAAAACAGAAAGAAAAAAAATTAGTCAAAGTTCTGAAAATAATATGTTTCTGTGTTCTATATCTTTTCAAGTTAACAAAATGAAGGATGAAAGAGTCCAAAATCGTGTGAGCTAGGAGGAGGCTCAGACTGAAGACTGACACCTTCTGTTCCCTGTTTAAGCCATAAGATGTGAGCTGGGTGGCTTTTATGTCGCATCCCAGGGGGCACCGAAAGCAGTACCTGCTGTGCTGCGCCACCACCAGAGCACAGTGCTGGGGCTGCTTGTTGCTGTGAGCAACCACAACAAAAAGCAACAGATCGGAGTTTCCCTCACTTCCTCTTCCCAACACATGAAAAAACAACCCAAATAAGAAGAGGTATTTGCTACAGATTAAGCCTAGCATTGTTCAGATTTGGCTTCTGGCCTAGCATTGTTGTATCTGGTTTATGAGGTGCTTCCTAGTCAAGCTTCGTGTATTTATTAACCTTTATTTTTTCAAAAAGCATCATCTCACTAAAATATTGGAAGTATTGGTTGGTTGCCCTAGATGAACTATTCTATGAGCATCAAGGCCTGGTCTTTGTGTTTGTGCGTCATCATAAAACCATGACACTGT